>NC_064924.1:222572035-222886410 GCF_023897955.1 Schistocerca gregaria
CCTTAAATATGGTAACTACCAGTCATCTGTGTGAACAGTAAAAAGAAAGCCCCAAACAAGTCACCGCGGT
Organism: Schistocerca gregaria; assembly: GCF_023897955.1. Taxonomy (NCBI): domain Eukaryota; kingdom Metazoa; phylum Arthropoda; class Insecta; order Orthoptera; family Acrididae; genus Schistocerca; species Schistocerca gregaria. The sequence goes on from NC_064924.1 coordinate 222,572,106, forward strand.
AAGATGAGTGGAAGCGTACCTTTCTGATGACAAAAAACGCATGTGCATGAGTCACTTTGCCATTCGCAAGTTATGTTAACGTTTGTTTTGTATCTTTATGTTCCAGAATAACGTATTTTTAAATTTATTAATGAGTGAATGAGATTGTAGTTTTATATTTTAGTAATACTATTGTTGGATTCAACTTGAGTGAAAATTTTCAAATGAAAGTGCAGGGGTATCTCTGTAGAAAATTATAACATAGAGGTAGAGATATGTGGACATAGGACAACTGGGAACACAAGGAAGGTTCACACTAAAATCTGTGTTGGAATAATCTCACCTAGGCTCGTTTTGGAGCCTTATATGTACTATTAGTATTACGAAGTTTTTATTATCGCTATGAAATATGGAACAAATTATATGTTTGAAAATAAGTATTAGAGAACTCGTGTGGCATTGCCTTCGAATTTAAATGGAGTTTAATGACTTTTTCTGCGGTGTTTTGTTCTCCATAGACTGTTCAAACTCAAGAACCTAATTGTATTATGTTTTCTATGGAAGTTTTGTTATGAGTGTTTTGGTAACATACCAGATAAATGTAATACACTACTGGGCAATTAAAACTGTTACACCACGAAGATCACGTCCTACAAACGCGAAATTCAACCGACAGGAAGAAGATGCTGTGATATGCAAATGATTAGCTTTTCGGAGCATTCACACAAAGTTGGCGCCGGTGGCGACACATACAACGTGTTGACATGAGGAAAGTTTCCAACCGATTTCACATACACAAACAGCAGTCGACCGGCGTTGCCTGGTGAAACGTTGCTGTGATGCCTCGTGTAAGGGGGAGAAATGGGTACCATCACGTTTCCGACTTTGATAAATGTCGGATTGTAGCCTATCGCGATTACGGTTTATCGTATCGCGACATTGCTGCTCGCGTTGGTCAGGATCCAATGACTTAGCAGAATATGGAATCGGTGGTCTCAGGAGGGTAATACGGAATGCCGTGCTAGATCCCAACGGCTTCGTATCACTAGCAGTCGAGATGTCAGGCATCTTATTCGCATGGCTGTAACGGATCGTGCAACCACGTATCGATCCCTGAGTCAACAGATGGGGACGTTTGTAAGACAACAACCATCTGCACGAACAGTTCGTTCGGGTCCTGTGTGGGACTTTCTGGATACAGTAAATGTTCGACTGCTGCCCTGGCCAGCACATTCTCCAGATCTCACACCAATTGAAAACGTCTGGCCAATGGTGGCCGAGCAACTGGCTCGTCACAGTACGCCAGTCACTACTCTTGATGAACTGTGGTATCGTGTTGAAGCTGCATGGGCAGCTGTACCTGTACACGCCATGCAAGCTCTGTTTGACTCAATACCCAGGCGTATCAAGGCGGTTATTACGGCCAGAGGTGGTTGTTCTGGGTACTGATTTCTCAGGATCTATGCATCCAAATTGCGTGAAAATGTAATCACTTGTCATTTATAGTATAATATATTTGTCCAATGAATACCCGTTCATGATCTGCATTTCTTCCCGGTGTAGCAATTTTAATGGCCAGTAGTGTATTAATGTTTTAATAAATGTCTTTCTGCACTCATTTTCCAAATTTAACTTGAGTAGTTGAGGTTCCACGGCACATAAGTGTTCAGTGTGAGCTCCATTCGTCACACGACACACATCGAGTCGATAGGCGAGTACCTCCCTAACCTTGTTCACTGTGTCTGGCGTAACTGTTGCTACAACTGCTTCAGTCCCGTTTCTTAAATGGGGTAGATTAGTTTGTAGTGGAGACACATACACACTATCCTTTATGAACCCCCTAAAGGTGAAAATCGCGTGGCGACAGATCAGGGGGAAGGCTATGTGAAACAATCTCTGTCATCCAACCCCATGTACACAATCCAGTGCACGGGTACAACCTCGTTTAACCAGTCGCGTTGTGAGGTATGACAGCGAGGCAGCGCACGGCCTTGCTGCCCAATAAAGTCTATGGTTCAGCTTCTTCCAACTGAGAAAAGATCCAAGTTCTAGTGCATCAAAATAAGAGGCAATAGTTACAGTCGCTTCACCGAAAAAGTAAGGCCCATAAACTTGCCGCCGGAGTACGGCACAAGAAACATCCAATTTTGGAGAGTCTCCTTGCAACTGTATCATCCGTGGGGATTTACTAGTTCACAGATGCGCCTTTATGTGTGCTCACATTTCCATTTAGGTGAAATGTCGATTCATCACTGAGGACGACGCGATCCAGCAAATCTTCATCGTCGTGAACAACGTTGTGTTTGTAAAGTTGGTAGTCTGTAGGCTTTTGAACTTTTAACAACTGCAAACGATAAAGACGTAGTATAAGCACCTCTTTGAAAGTATCCACATAGACTTCACTGGAATTGCTAATTCACGACTAGCCTTCCGAACTGATTGCGTGAGGCTACGCGTGCAAGATTCTCTCATTCGTTTACCACGGTTTTCTGTGACTCTTGGACGCCACGTACTCTTTCCTTTGCAAAGACAGTCAGGGCCTCGAACTGACGATACCATCTGCGGGTGTTATTATCACTTGAAGGATTACAGTGGAACTTAATATGGAACACATGTTGAATTGTAACAATAGATTCAGTTCTTGCAAAACTGCAATACACAAAAAGCTTTCTGTTCAATAGTTGCCATTTTTGCTACTAGCACTTTCAAATGGAAGACGCAGGAAACAGTGCTTGCGCATGTGCAGAGGTATAGAAATAAAACGTTTGAGCCGTGTTCTCTTTTGATGTATTATTTATATTTATAAGTTTAATGTAATAAATGCTTCAAAATCTTAAAACCCCGATGTTCATTTTTAAAGGGGAGATTGTACTACAGAGTTACGCTATAAGTTTCTTTGGAGCTGGCGCCGCCATGTTATGCCCCAAAACATTAGCAGATTACTGTTTACGATGTAATTTATGCCGTGCGCACGGAACAGTTGTTTTAAATAGTAAATGTTAGGGTGTGAGGAATGCATCTTCAACAGTTTTTTTTTTTTTGTACTAAAGGTGCATTTGATCCTGTAATACGACGGACTGGTCTCGTTAATGCAACTTTATTTTTGTTCTAAGTTTCTATGTGACAAAGAAAGAAGTACTTGATGCGAAAAGGCTGCTTTCGTAGGCCACCATTTTGCTTAATACGGACTGATGCAACTGATGTTCGGCCTATATCCTCTTCCCGAAAATGAGCATACATAGTGGACATTATTAAAACCGACAAACTGCAGGGACGGATATGCACCCTGAAATGGAGGAAAAAAGGTCCTATGAGCATATGATTGGAAATGCATCGTTCCCACGGCAGATGGCGCTGACGAATGACAGTTTCTCTGGTCACGTGCCTTGTGTTCCTTGTGTGTTACAGACAGTGTGTTTCACACAGAATACTGTAAGCAGCAAAATGGTCCGTTTCTCACGTCGGGTACATACCGAGATTATGTCTGTGTGAGGCCAAACATATAGAAACGGTCGAGAGGCAACACGGTTGTACCAAAACAAGTACCCTCACAAACACCAACCACATCACACAACATTTCAAGCGATTTTTGATTGTTTGCGTGATCATGGGTCCTTTCAGATAAACGAACATGCAGGGAGGCGGCGGACAGTGAATACACCAAGTCTGGACCTTATGCTAAGTTCGTCTGACTATCCTGTAGAACTCGGTCTTCAAAATCTGGTGTGTGATGTGTTTGGTATCTGTGAAAGTATCTGTTTTCGTATAACCGTACTGCCTCTCGACCTTTTCCAGCTGCTTGGCTGTACACAGACACCATCTCGGCTTGTTCCCGACGACATAAATACAGGACCATCCTGGTGCTTACAGTACGCTGCGTCAATCACACAGCCTGCAACACACAAGGAACACACAGCACGTGGTCAGAGGAACTGTCGTTCGTCAGCGTCATTTACCATAGCTACAATGCACTTCCGGACACATGTCCATAGGATATTTTTTCGTTCATTTCCAATTATGAATCCGTCCCTGCAGTTTGTCGGTTCTATTAATGTTGAACCTGTATTCTGTTATGTTCAATCGTGTTATTAGCCGCCATGTTTTATGTAGGTACTCTGCAGTTGTCCTGTTGGTGAGGTGGGGGGTGGGGGATGGTAAAGGTTTTGGAAGGTACACAACTGCTGAATTTATTTTCGGAATCGTACCTTCCGTACGCTCAGGATATAAATGTACGCAGTTATCTCGAAAAAAGATTAAAGATTTGTATACATATTTTATATATGTTCTGTAACCATACTGTATATTGTATGTCATTGATGTATTTTTTTGTAGTGTAGTATAGTTTGTTTTATTCAAGTTCTCCTTTACATATATCTCAAGTCACAAGATAGTCCGAGAATTTCGTGATGATGGATAATCTTGACGAAAGTTAGAATCATACGAGTACTTTCTAACACTTCCGAAACGCCAGGAACACAAGACAGTAATTGTTTGAAAACTTAGTTGATGCATGCGAGGTACGGTGAATTACATCCTTTTTTGTAGAAGTATTATGTAGTAAGTTTTTCAGTTTTTGACAGTTGCTGTGGGCATTACTCCAATAATTATTTTCGTGTCTTTCTGGAAATTTTAAATAAAGTATGCCTTCACATGAGGAAGCATGGATTACATACAGAAAGACCTGTAATTTCCTGTAAGCAAATGGTTACTTGTTTCAAATTGTAATAATAACCCTTTGCATACAAAGTAAAATGACGAAATTACTATTGGCATCCTTTTGAACATGGGTAGTCATTTTACAGTTTGGATCTGTAAAATGAGCAGATAATAAACTAACACAGGAGAAAGATTTTTTAGCTAGGTAATGCTTTGAGCGTTAATTTCATAAACTTACGATCATCCATCAACTTAGTTGTGTATTCCCCTGGCTGTGTCGTTTGGGTCATGATGTACCTGATCCGCGAGTCGGAGTTCCATATTTGATCCACGTAATACACAATTTATCTAACTTATCTCAAATTCAAATTTAACCATATGCTACGTACAACTTACATACAAGCAAATGTTTACTGTAATTTTTCTCTTTTAACTTCTCCGAAAGTTGTGGGTTACGCGTATCTCCAACTAATATCTGGACAGTGGCGAGTGTATTAAGGCACATGAAGACTGATCATAAACTAAACTTTCCGTATCATGCCTGCTTGTTCTGAATGTAACGCAAAAAATCGTCTTTGACTAGAGTATTTGTATATATGTGTTACAGTCCTTGCTCAATGACGATATATATCAAATGTTCGTATGTCATTATCAGGGGTAATTTCGCTTCTGCCTATAACTGTCCAGCACTAAAAGTTGGATGTTATTTCGTAGTTACTTGACATATTAACTGCCACTGTCCTAAACTACACCCATTTCGTTTGATGGTATAAAACATGGCGGAGAGCTGTTCAGTTTGCTTCACTGGGTCGGGTATTGCCTCTCTTGGTATTCTATTTCTTTGGTAGACGCTTGAGAAAGCTCGCCCTACATTCTCAGCATTTACCGCAGTCACCAAGTGTGTATCCAAGGTAGGGGGGGGGGGGGGCACGAGAGTCATGAACACCCCCCTCCCCTCGCCCCTTCACCCCCCCCCCTCCCCCGGCCCCGAAAAATTGGGTTGAGGCACTTATAATTATTGAACAATATGAAAAAAACGTAAATTAGCTACAAACTATGGCGTGCAAACACTTGCGTAGCGTACCTAGCACACCACGCGGTACCTTGCTTGTCACGCCACGTCGGTGTGTGCCATGCCAAAGACCCTCAAAAATGCACAAAGACTTCCAGAAATTACAAGCCATTTTAACACGGTGTACATTAAGGTGCTTGCATGATGGCCTGCCCGTGTGGGTGGACTTGCGTTCTGACTGTCTGCAACAGAGACGTGACGTATGCGACGAAGTCTCAGCTGCATAGATAAAGATCCGGGCCACCTACAATAAAATGTATAACCTCTCAGTAACTAATGTAACTTTCATTACAGCAGGTATAAGTACAGATTTAATCAAGTTTGTTGTATAATCAAATGGTTCAAATGGCTCTGAGTACTATGGGACTTAACATCTTAGGTCATCAGCCCCCTAGAACTTAGAACTACTTAAACCTGGCTAACCTAAGGACATCACACACATCCATGCCTGAGGCAGGATACGAACCTGCAACCGTAGCGGTCGCGCGGTTCCAGGCTGAAGCGCCTAGAAACGCTTCCCCACCAGCGGCCGGTTGTTGTATAATCCCATGAAATATAAACAAAGAGATTTTTCATTCACTATTTTACTGTATTGAACAAAATTATTAATACCGGTAAATGTTATTGAAAATTAAATACTTTGTAGCGATTGACACTCAGTATCAATAAGTATGGGCCTATACTTCTGTCTTTTGTTTGCTGTACTTATAAAACTTCACCGTACTCGCCTCTATCTCTAGTGGAACTGGAACATGCAGAGTGCTGTAGTGATGACATCAATGGATGTAGCTCGTTCACTTTCGCTATTGAGGGGAATTTGTTCACTAAGTCTGTCTTGGGTCACAGAATTCGGCAAGATATGTACCAGATTTGTTGTTGGCAGGAGCTACGGTCAGCCCGTAAACAGATTTCCTTGCAGTCCAGGAGCGTAACGTTAGGTCTTGCAATGCCTTGCTAAAAGGGGCCCACAGAAAATCACATAAAATATTACTGTTAATATTAAAAATGCACATAAAAATTGAAATACAGGGTGAGCACAATGTCATGCCCTGATTAAAAAAATTAATTTCCCAATTGTCTTTTTTATTAGTATTTCGCAGTTACTATCTGAATTTTCATGTTGTTATTTGGTCATTTGGAGATAGTGACTGGAGTTTTGGACGCTATAAAATGGAGTGCCACGAGGAGAAATCGGAACATTTCTGACATTTCTTCTGTTTGAGTTCAGTATATGAGTGATAGCGGCGGAGGCTGCCAGAAACATTTGCGCCGTGTAAGGGGATAATGCTATTGGACAGAGTCCTGCAAGAAAATGGTTTGCTCGTTTTGAGGAGGATCTTTTTTACTTTAGTGACTTTCCACGTTCATAAAAACCTTTGGGGTCTGATCAAGATCGTTTAAACGCATCAATCCACGATGATACATCTACATCTACATCCATACTCCGCAAGCCACCTGACGGTGTAGTCCAGAACTGGCAAAGGTGGTGAACATTGTTCATTCCACCCCCGTGCGACTTTTGAATGTAGTGGGAAAGGTTCAAAAATCGGTTGCACAGGTACCGTATCCTCAAAGACAAAATCACAAAAATCAGCAGTTGGCCGTATGAACATTTCTGTTTGCTCGTTATCTATTGGCTTGTGAACAGCATCTACCATTCCCATCCTGAATCGTTACTGGTGACGAAAAATAGTATCTTTATGCTAACGTAAGGAAAAGAAAGAAATGGTTGCGCCCAAACAAAGCAGCAATTCCTCGTACAAAGGCCTGCAGGCATCCACAAAAGATAATGTTATGCACCTGGTCTCACAGCGACGGTGTGGTGAACTACAAATTGCGCTTCCCCGAGGTGTAACCATCGCTGCTGACAATTGTCAACAAAAAAGACGTCATGCAGCCGCAATCTAAGAACAACGACGAGGAAGACTGTGTGAAGTGATGTTACTCCACGATAACGCCAGCCTGCTTTCTGCTACACCTGCGGTCTGCAAACCGCAGCTCGCGAGCCACATGCAACTCTTTGCCACCTTGAGCGTGGCTCTTCTACAAAATAGCACGTGCGGCCGTGCACGTACTGTGTGAATAAAACTTCGTGACCTGCGCACAGAAGTGTTGTTGTGTAGTGGTTCACGTGACAGACCACTTCCACTCGCTGCCACCCGCATCGCTTTTTTCTGCTTGTGACAATGTCTTTGAAACTTGGGGATAAAAAGGCTTCTATGTCCGGAGCGTGAGATAATTTTTAACCTACTGAATTTCGTGCAAAGCAAAGCAGTGGAAGGAATAACTATTCCGATGAAGATTGTGGAGCTGTTTCTCGTGAAGTGTGAAAAATAAGTGTAATAATAAATAAAAAATTTTACAGGCTTAGTTGGTGTTTGTGTCTTTATCTTTAGACAAGTGCTCAGAAACATTCTTATTCCAGAGAACCTGGAATCTTACCTAATATTAGCCAAACGTTCCAAGGAGATGCAAGGTCATTGCTCACATTAGTATTTGTCAGTCACTGTCGGGCTTTAAATAGTATCGTGACTAAATATAAGAGCAAGTTTCATTCAGTGCACCTGGCGTTTAAGTAAGACTTAAAACTTTAAAAAGTTTTTAACTTAATTTTAGGGCGCGTTGTAGAGTGAAAGAAGATATAGTGTCGAGTACTGAGAAGGGTACAGACTGAAGGGATTTTTACAAAAGCCAGTTTACGAGTATCCTTATTAAGTATGTGTCTATATAGTTTTAAGTTTAAAAATTTTGGCTCTCATAAAAAATTTCCACCGTTGCGCTGTTAATAAATGGCTCTTTGAATAATGAGTTTGCCAGCCACTGTGCTACACTAACAAAACACAGTAGAGGAACTGGGGTGGGAAGTCATTCCGCACCCAGCTTGTTTGCCTGATCTTGCACCGTATTTGCATGCTTATTTAAAGTAATAAACATTTGCATCTGAATGCTACTCCTTTTTTTTATAGTGGTGAAACAAACCAGGTGCAGGATAAGCGCTGAAACCAATCCCCTGCCAACATTCTAAAGATGTTCCCCAGTCACAATAACTTACGCAGTTCTTGTTTCTTATCCAACACTTGTGATAGAAATGACGCACGTAAGAATCAAAATTTCATAAAAGCGCGTTACAGAGAGGTTCATGCATATCTGTGGTACGTAGTATATTAGTCTCATTACGCGAGGTACCGTACATAAGAACGCAACAGCTGCTTTTTATGGACCACTTTATTTTTTTACACCACCGCTTTTGAGTCCCTTTGCGCGTCTTACGCACTCCGTTAACGTAAAGCTCGTGATGAAAGAGAAAGCACTAGGCACATTAAAGGTATGTCCACACGATACATCTTTCCTCGTGCGCAATCGCTGCCTCACTGGAACTAAAGGGCATGCATAAAAATTAGAAGAAAGACCCGCACGAAGGCATGTGCGTTCTCATGTACAGACGTTACGTCATTGTGCAAGCGGTTTGCTATGCATCTATTAATTTGCTCAGCAATTTGTGCTGCGTTACCTTTGGAGGCAGAAGCTCATCGGCACGAGGGACGCTAAGCAACAAACACGTCAGTATTTCCCCTGTTACGTACCCTCTACAGGCAGTGACTAAAATACTTTCCTTCTGCACCTCGTTTCGTCTCGGCCCTGAGATAGGCTCTTATAACCAACTACCCGTACGCTATGGAGACACACGTATACAGTTTGGCAACTATTTCTTTTTTATTCTTTTGTTATTTTTCTTTATCCGACAAAAAGCCCCTACGTTTTGCAGAGAGTTCGGAAATGCGTCCCTACATTTTGGAAAAAGAGCCAAAAGTTCCTACGCTTAGGGACATGTCCCTACGATTGGGAACTATGGTGCCACTTTGCCACTTTGCTCCCTAGTTCTACTCGAGACGTAACGTCACAAGTTGGTGGTCTTCGTGAGAATGACGTTATGTTTTCAACTGCTGCCAGCCCCAACATTCAACAGTTGCATCGTAGCTGGTTGGTGAACATGTGTCCAGTACACAGGCGTCCGCAAGGTCGGGAGGAAGGGGGAGAAGAGGGTAGGGGGAGACATTTGCCACTTTCTAGCAATGGTTATCAGCGACTCTACCGAACAGTATGTTTACTGCTATGCCGGCGGGAAATACTGTTACTTCAGCTATCACTGTATATATTGCACTTTTTTGTTGCGGTTGATAACAATCGAGTAATTAGAGCTAATACAGAGGCTTATCTTCAATCAATCTTCCCAGGCGCCATTCGCCAGTGGAACAGAGAAAGGGGGGGGGGGGGGGAATCAAGTACCAAAGTTACCCTCTGCCAGTCACTTACGAAGTATTACTGCAGATGTTCACGGAAAATTACGACGACCATTGGCGCCCGTAGCTGTGTGTGCGATGCTCTGTACTCCAGATTCGAGGGGAAGGGGGAAGGGCAAGTGGACACCCCCCCCCCTCCCCCTCTCAGAATCTGAAGCAGAAAGTTTTCATTCATTGCAGAATTCTCATACACTTCTAGAAGTAATTTCTGTTATTCTGCAAAACCTTTCCTTTAGCAAGTTGTGAGGCTGTGTGGCTGATCGCAATGAGATAACGCTATGGCAATTAAATACAGTACTGTGGCTGGTAGACGCGCGGACGGCAGGGCACGTGTGAGGACAGCGGTAGTGTGGGGGCCGCGGGCAGGCGCTATGGGAAATGCGAGCGCTAGAGAAGTGATGCCGTTCTAAACTGAAGCCTACACTCACATTACATGAAATATTAAGTGGGGCCCCTCCACGACAACAATTGCATAGTGACTATTCAAAAAGATATGTCACGTCTGCTTTAGTTAGTAGCTAAAAAGTATTCCGCCGAAAATACAGCGCCGGCCGCAGTGGCCGTGCGATTCTAGGCGCTACAGTCTGGAACTGCGTGACCGCTATGGTCACAGGTTCGAATCCTGCCTCGGGCATGGATGTGTGTGATGTCCTTAGTTAGGTTTAAGTAGTTCTAAGTTCTAGGGGACTGATGACCTTAGAAGTTAAGTCCCATAGTGCTCAGAGCCATTTGAACCATTTGAAAATGCAGCGATTTATTTTCGACTGGCTTGTTAACCATTTGTAACTTTCAGAGAAGTGCCATGGAGTGGCGAATTTTGAGTAAAAGCTACACATTTCTCTTGTTGACATATCAAAATTTGCTTCTTTTGCCAAAACACATCGAAGTTTACAGTCTCACATCACTAGCATGTTGTGCAGATGCAGTGCGAGAGATTCTGAAAGAGTGGTTTATAAAGTGAGGAACTGAGGAAATGTAAGTAACTTACGAAAAATCACACCCTCGGTACAAAATAAACATGTAAGTCTTCACTTATGGTGTTCCAAAACCCACAGCACTTCTCGCTTCACCAGCTATGGATTGCTCTTAAAACTACATTTTTTTCACCGAAAAAGGCTGTAGTTAGTCGAATGACACGAAAGATAAGTTTTGCATAATAACCTTACGGAAAAATACTCTCCTCTTTGCGTGCTATCATTTGCCAACATCCCATTTCGATATTTTAAACTTTTTATGAAGTATGAGGCATATTGTGGATATTTCACTGTGGCTTTATCGCTGGTGCGGCGCGATCGCAAATGAGTGTGCTACATTAGATCAATTTTCTCGAGATTGGTGACAGACAGAGATCTCCACCCAAGTCTTAACAAAAATTCAATATTTTAGCCAAATTTCATACACAGGAACATATTATGTGATATGCACCAAAGGCAAAATCATAGCGACCTCTCTTTTTCTTTGGAAACATTTTCGGATGTCCCACAGTGTCTTACTTCCATGTAAATATCACAATAACTATGGCCATTAACGAAATGATGGGCACGTCATAATGAACCTGACATATAAAGCTACAAGTAAAGAAAAAATGATTTTTTTTCCAAATGGTTTCTGTTAAATCGTTTGAGAAAGATCATTCAGTCATCACCGACCGGCCGAAAGGTGGCAAACGGTGGCGGCCTCCCCTTCCGGACAAACGGATGGACTCGCCCGGCGCTTTGGACGAAAACTGGTCACTGCTCATCGGCCACCATATTCTCTTTAGAAAACGTAACAGTAGACATTTGACTTTGGAGCACTGGTTTTATTCGTTTGTAAGTCGCTATGCTTTACCTAACAATGAGCACACTGCAGTTCCGCAGATTAAACGAAGACTGGAAAAAGTCGCTCTTGTGTTACATACCGATTATCTTTATTTCTTTCTTTGAAGTATTGTTGTCAAGGTGGCTATGAGCCATTTCCGAACTGCCGTGGAATCAAATTCCCTGACATAGTATTCATAACATTATCAACAATAGCTAAACGCAGCAATTTGTGGAGTGTTGTTTGGTTTCACAGAACAGCAAGTGCGGGTACCATGTACTTTTGTTCTCTGCATTATCACTTTCGAGGAAGATCAGTCAAAGGATCTTTATGACTGGCCAATTTTGTTTATAACCAACAGTATTCTCACTTTTGATTATTTCCTACTTCAGACTTCTGACATTCAGTATCAACCAATGTAGAGAATTACAACTGTGACCTCCCTCTGTCCAAAAACTGAACCCTGGACTGAAGCCTGATAGCTGCAGAAGTGTTTTCAGCAATATATACATGTATGCTTCGTAATACTTGCAACAGGTACACCTGTAGCTATTTCTTTTCTCCCAAAGTCCATATATAATATTCAAGACTTAAGTCCATCTGCTTAGCTCGATGGTAATGCAATCGCCTCCCATGCAAGTGGGCTCGGATTTGGTTCCCGGTCAGGTTGGAGATTTTCTCTGCTCAGGGACTGGGTGTCGTTTTGTCCTCATCATCACTTCATCCTCATCACTGGCAAGCAAGTGACCCAATGTAGTGTCAACTGCAATAAAACTTCCACTTGGTGGCCAAACTTCCCAGGAACAATGCCATGCACTCATTTCATTTCAAGATTAAAAACATTTCCGCTTTTGCAAATATAATAGTAAACCCACAGCTACATTAAATATCATTCCCAAATGTCCAAGAAAACGTCGTACCTCTAGTTCAAAACAATATATTGTACGCTACTGACCAAAAGTATCCAAACACTTATCAGTGGACAATAACACGGGTTGTGTCCACCCTTTGCCTTTATATAAGTTGGGCACACTTTCAATGAGGTATCTGAATGCTGTGGAGGAATCACAGTCCATTCCTCCTCAACAGTTGAAATCAGAGAAGGTAGTGATGCATGACACTGGAATCTGAAGCAAAGTCGACTCACTACCTCATCCCAAAGCTATTTCATTGGATTCTGGCCAGGCATATCAGCAGCCTATTGCAGTTCAGGTATGTTATTGTTTACCAATCAATGCCTCACAGATGCTGATTTATGGCAGGGAGCATTGTTGTGCTGATACAATCAATCATCGTCCCAAACTGTTCCTCGACTGTCCACAGCACACAAAGCATTTAGCATTTTATGAAGTGCATTAAGGATACCACACCCCAACCAAGAATGTTGTGGTTGGCATGAGAGCCAACACAGGGTTACTAAAGGAGGCCGAAATGCACGCGTTTAGCTCACACAGGCTGGCGTGAGGTCTGGAACATGACAAGGAATTAGAATTGAGAAAAACGGACGTAGCTGAAGGAATACTTAACTTTAATCCATTAATGGAGAACGTCGCTCTTTATGGTACATGATTCACAATATCAATAGTACGGATACTGGCGCCTTGCTAGGTCGTAGCAAATAACGTAGCTGAAGACTATGCTAACTATCGTCTCGGCAAATGAGAGCGTAGAAGTCAGTGAACCATCGCTAGCAAAGTCGGCTGTACAACTGGGGCGAGTGCTAGGAAGTCTCTCTAGACCTGCCGTGTGGCGGCGCTCGGTCTGCAATCACTGATAGTGGCGACACGCGGGTCCGATTTAAAGGCTACCACCTAGCAAGTGTGGTGTCTGGCGGTGACACCACAAAGAAAAACATCCTTGAACTATAACACCACCTCCTCTGTACTTCTTCATTGGCACTACACAGTGGCAGGTACCATCTCTTGATATTCACCAAATGCAAATCTTTCCAGCAGATTGTCATGGGGTATACAATGACTCATCACGCCAAATCTTTGTTTACAGTCATCTACTGTCCGGTGACATTGCTCTTCACTTAGCATTGACTACAGACACATGTGGCTTATGAGGAGCTGATCAGCTGTTTTTGAGCAAATGAAGTAGATTGGTTGTTGAAGGTGGGGAAAAAACTATGGTGTATGAAAGTAAAGTACGGTTTATTTGGCTTAATTATTTTACTTAAAAAATATTTTTATTGCTTTTGACAATATGTAACATATAACTGACATTACAAAATTTTCACAGCTTCATTGCAGTTTTCATTTAAAACTATAATAAATAAGTAATTCATTTTTATCAGATTCAGAGACACTTTCGTCCACCAATTAAAGTTCATCACAGAAAAAACTTCTCTGTGAAAGCCGAACTGCCAAGATGACAAAAGAAATGAAAATAATTTGTACCAATTTGTAAAACCATCATTTGTCTCTTTAAATATTTATTGCCTTTTTGTGTGCAGTGGAAAACCTTCAAAAGTATATATTTCATCATATAATTTGTTTACTAATTCAATTGCCCCATAAACGTTATCCATATTTAAACTGAGTTCTTGCAACATTAAATATTCAACTACGTTAAGAAAATTACTAAATTCAACATTGCTTTTTAAATTTACATCGCTTAGGTCAAATATCCAGTTCATGTCACTAAAATCAAAGCATTTATTTAGGTACTCTAAGGCTTTGATAATAAATAATAAAAAAATAATAAAATCGGGGAATTTTACTAGTTAGTTCAGATGAAGACAGCATTTTAATTTTTTGTCTGTTACATACATACATACGTTTCCTCTGTTGGTCCGTTTTTATGATTATCTGTGGTATTATACACACCCAAAATGATGCCTGGAAGGTATCATATAGTTTTGTTAAACAAACTCAAAATATGGGCACAAAAATGCAAATAAATTTTGATGAAGTTACAGTTAAGTGACAGTGAAAGTTTAAAAAGTGCAGTTTTTGCAGCAAAGATAAGGGGGAAACCAGAAAAAAAAACGACAGACTGGTAACAAGAAAATAAGTAAAAAACCGCTGTTGTGCTGTAACTTCTGTGAAACATGTCTGGGTAAAAGAAGAGAAAAAACTGTGTTGCTCTCAAGGTGAATCCCATCCAAAAACAAATTTAAAAGTAAAGGCTCATTACTGTTCAAGTACGTTGCTGGCCATAAATTAATGAAATACGTAATAACCATAAATTACCTAGACCTGTCTATCCAGGGGACCTAAACTGGAATGTCCACCTTTAACAAGTAATAGGAAAATCAGATATGATATCAGATTAATATATCTGAGAAGAATCCCAAGGAAATGTAATTCGTCCCTAAAATAAATGACATTCAAAACATACTTTCAGCCCAGTCTCGTAATTTGTTTCAGAGTTAACCCGCTTGTTATAATAATATTCAATTTTTACAAGACCAGGACAAAGAAGAACGTGAATAACAATACACAGTATACTTACATGAAAACGCAACTTTCAGAACCAACTGTTTTTAAGTACAAAAAAAGTATTAGAATTTTCACTTTTTGAATTTGTTTTTCGTCTGCATTGTCATTATGGAAGCTAACAACAATAGGTAAGTTGATGATAACGGAGAAGTTAATGGAAACTTGCAAAACAGCTTAGATATTACTGATAATAATGTAGTTAATCGGGACAATGAAATCGGAGAGGATAGTGACCACAGTAGTGTATGACTGTATGTTCATCCTATCGTGGATTTGAATCAAATGTATCTGTTTAGGTTAGTACAGTTAATGGAAGAACAAATCATAAAAAAATAGACAGCCACGGAAACCAAATTTGCGAGACAAAAGAGAGTTTAGAGAGGTGTTGGGAAAAAGTAGACGAGAATACCAAAAATGTGTCGATTATAGAAGAGGAAATTGTTACCTTAAAACAGGAAAACCAAAAATTCGAAGAGAGAGTAGATTCCGTGGAAACTTTCGAAATGTTGCTACTGTAAAAGTGTTAAAATTGAAAAAAACTCAACAAAGATTTCGTAAATAAATTCGCAGGAACGGACCAAAATATACAAAATGTCACTAAAATCGCAAATGATAATTTCGCGGAGTTGTAGGTACCTGTTTTAGGCGAAATTTCGAATTTCAAATGTAAATTTCAAGAACTCGAAGATTCTCTTGCTGTGAAATCTTTCTGTAGTTACAGTCCATGGTGGAATAATGTAAACATAAAAACATTTTCAGGGGAGGGCAATATACACCCATTTGATTTCACGTACCAGATTAAAGATAGCTTTCAAAATAACATGTGCGATAAATTGAAAATTAAATGTTTTAAAAACTTTTTGATGGGGAGGCTTTGTCATGGACGAATGAAGCAATTAAAGCCGAAATGTCGTTTAATGAGGTAGAACGAGCTTTCATGAACAAATTCTGGTCAGAAACTAAACAAGCTAGAATTAAGTCAGGATTTTTGAATGGGCCAAATTTCAAACCGGGTAGTAGGCACATGAAAACCTTTTGTGAACAACAGTAAAGAACCTCAGTACATCTTGATGAAATGATCCAAATAGACGCTTTAAAACATAGGTTGCTGAAAAGGGTACAATGGAGTCTTGTCTGCAGACCTGATGACACAGTTGAACAATTTTTTTTAGATATATGAATAAATTGGATTTACCATGGGAGACAAGTGACAGATGTAATGACAGACCTGATGATAGCAGGAATAACAATAACAGAGCTTTCAATGAATATTTTAATAGCAGATTCAGAAACGATGACAGAAGAAATGGGGAGAGGAATGATAGGCAGAGGCCTGAGAATAGGAATTTCGAACCAAGAAATAGGCAGTGGGGGAATAATCAGGGAAACAATAGAAACAATTTTGAAAACAGAAGAAATGGTGCGGTAAACTAAGACCTGCCTCATTCGGAGCCTGGTGAAACGGGGCAAATAGACATGGGAATTACAATCAGGCACACTGTTGTAATTTCAGAGGGGGAAGAGGCAGAACAAATACCACATACCAAAATATTGTACCCAGAATACAACCTGAAGTGAGTAGAATGAAGTTTGATAGGGAATTTTGGGAAATTTTTTTTATCTGAAAACAAAGATGAACAAAAAAGTAAGAAATTTGAATTAGAATAAAATGCTTTGACAAATTTCTTTAACAGTAGTAATGCAGTAGTAGCTGTTAATAGTGATACAGATCTGGTGAGTATGGTTTAGTATGTTGAGTGATTGTGAAATGAGTGAAAATGTTGATACTGGTGCTGTATGTGTGGAAGCTGATGTTCCTGTGCTTGGCAATGGAATGAGAATGACAGAGTAATTCCAGATGAAATTGCAGTAGATAGTAGACAGGAAAACGAGGATGTGGTAGAACGGAGTAGTCACAGTGTTGAGGTTGTTGAAGAAATGTGTGAAAAGAAAGATAAGTTTGGTATTGAAAATAGTATTAAGTGTGATGGTGGTGCTTCTAATGAGAAAGATTCAGATGATGATGATGATAATGTTGATGTGAGTGTAGTCAATGACTATAGTAGCAAATGTCAGTATGGTGATCAGAAGTGTAAGATCTTAAGTGAATTTTGTCAAAGTGTGTACTCAGATCATAAAATTGCCATGAAAAATGCGGAACAGTCTCCTGGTGGTAATATGATTAGTAAATGTATAGAATCTGTAATAAAAGGTAGTGATTGTGATAAAGGGATGAATTTTTGGGACACAGAAGAGGATTTGTTATTTGAAAATGAGGTCAATGAAATGGGTAAAGAATTTGGAAGTCCATATATTGCAGTACAGATTAATGATTGGATAGGAAGCTGTCTTCTGGATACAGGCAACTTAATTACAGGAATATCGAGAAAGCTAAGAGACAGGATCAAAAATAATAAAAATTTCACATAATTTCCAGTAACAGCAGTAAGGATAAAAGGGACAACAGGAAAAAACAGTAAGTTGATTACCAGATAAGTCTTACTTGAATTTAAGATTAATAACTTACAATTTATACAAGGATGCTTAGTAATTGATGACTTAAATGAAAACTTGATACTGGGTATGAACTGGATTGTTAAGGCTAATGTAAATTTTATCTGGGGTGATATGAAAATAACATTTGTTGAACCAAAAATTGGAATTCATGGGGAAACGAATATTGTAATGGAAGATGATGGTCTAAGTAATCTGATTAGAGAGACGGAAGAGAATAACAGTGTTGGTTATTGTGAGGAAGGGGGATAATTTGGTATTGATGAGGGTAGTGTTAATTATTACAGTAAAACAGTAGCTAAAATGGTATCTAAAAGTGAAAGCCTTAATGCAGAAAACAAATGAGAGTTTGAAAATTTTTTGTGGGATTATGATGACATATTTAATATAAAACCAGAGAGTAAAAGGGTATCAATGTAGACTAAAATTGAAAGCTCGTGACCCATTTTTCATAAAACCGTATGCTATCCTTATCTGTAAGAAAAAGGAGGTAGAAAGAGAACTTAAGAAAATCGAAAGGTGGAAAATAATGGAAAGAAGTTGTAGCTCTTACAATAACCCATTGGTTGTAGTTTCAAAACAAGATGGGGGTATTCGTTTAGTGTTTGACTCTAGACACATGAATAAATATTTGGAGAGAGAAACTGACCACCCTGAAAGTGTAGATGAATTACTAAGTAAGTTTGAAAATGTAAAATATATGATTAGCCTTGACTTGACTTTGGCATTTCATCAGATTGAATTAGAAAGAGATTCTAGAAAATACATTGCATTTTTGTTTAATGGGAAATGTTTTCAATATTGTGTTGTACCATTCGGTTTAAGTGTATCTGTGGCAGAATTTATTAGGGGACTGGACTTTGTTTTGGGTAAAGAACTCTTAGAAAAGTTAATTATTTATGTGGATGACATTTTGGTACGAAGTAGGACCTGAGAGGAAAATATTCAAATTTTAAAGGAAATTGGAGAGAAAATACGACAGAGGGGTGTGACTTTGAAATTAGGAAAATGTAAGTTTGCATTGAAAGAATTAAAATTTCTTGGCCACTGGATAAATGAAAAAGGGATTTTTTCTGATGGAGAAAGATTGAGGCCATTACAAAATTCCCTAAACCTAGAAATAAAAAAGATTTAAAATATTATTTTGGATTAGTAAACTTCTATCGAAAATATGTGAAAACACAAGCACTTAATGCACCAAGCTTGAACAACCTGTTAAGAAAAAAATGCAGTGTGGGATTGGTCTGATGAATGCCAGATAGCTTTTGACAGAATTAAGAAAGAATTGGCAGAAAGTGAAATCCTCCATAGACCTGATTTATCTTTACCATTTTGTTTGATGACAGACAGTTGTGATTATGGACTGAAAGTACATTTATTCCAAGAGAAAGAAATTAACAGGAAAATTGAATATCATTCTATAGCATTTACAAGCAGAACCTTACAAAAACATGATAGAAATTACATGATAATTGAAAAGGAACTTTTGGAAATTGTATGGGGATTCAAAAAATTTATAAATTATTTGTTTGGGCATGAAGTCAAAGTTTATACAGATCACAAAGGATTAACTTATTTACAAGAGTGTAAATTGTATCATGGGAGAATTACCAGGTGGTCAATGTTCTTACAGAAATTTAAATACCCAGTTCATTTTATAAAGGGTAAGGAAAATGTCATTGCTCATGCCCTGCCAAGAATGCCAGTGGGCATTGGAAATGATAATGGAAATAATAGTCAGGAGGGGAAGTTTAAAATAATGTATTTTAAAGATGTCAAAGTGGAAAGTGAAATAAGGAAAATCTGTAATCAATTGAGAAGACATCAAAATGCTGATTATCATTGGAAGCTTGTTAAAAGTTGTTTAGAGAAGAAAGGTCATGAGAAAGTACAAATGTATTATCAGGTCTTCAAAGGTATTCTATTTTATAGACACAGCAAAGATAGTGATGCTTGGAAAGTTTGCTGGCCAGATTCTCACATAAATACTTTGATAAAATACACACATGAAAGCTTTGGACACTGTGGTGCACTGAAATGTATTCAAAAAATACAAGAGTGCATATATTTTCATAATATGTCCAGGACAGTTAGGACCTTACTCGCCTGCTGTGATAGATGTCAAAGAACACAAGTTAATAACAATACCAACAAGGGGTTTTACAAAATGTGGTACCACATAAACAGTTGGATTTGGTAAGGATAGATTTATATGGTCAACTTCCAAGAGCTAAAGGGGGATTTCAGTATATTTTTGTCATTGTAGGCTTGTTTTCTAAATATGTGAAATTTTATCCTTTAGAGAAAGCAACTAGTAAGAAGAGAGCTTCTACATTTGTAAAGGACTACTTTATTAAGGTGGGTACACCTAAAGACCATTTTATCTGACAATGAGAGTCAATTTACTTCTAAATTTTGGAAGGAATTTGTAGAAGAACATAACATCAGACATATCTTAACATCATCCTAGTCACCTAAATGCAACCCAACTGAATGGTACATGAGGGAAATTGCTAGATTGTGTAGAACTTACTGTCAGAAAGATCACACAAATTGGTTATGTTATGTTAAACAATTTGAAGACATTACGAATAGCCTGCAACATACTACCACAGGATACTCTCTTTATGAGATCATAGTGTTTCCAGCTTGTAAAAGTATAACATCAGCTGAAAGAGAGGAGATAGAAGAACTATGGAAGATTATTATGAGAAAAGAAAGAAATGGCATGACAAACATAAAAAACCTGGAGTTCAATGTTGGAGATCTAGTATTGACAAAAAGTTACAGCAAATCTAAAAGCACTAAATAGAGAAATAAATAAATTTTTTGATACTTATTTAGGACCATTTGAAATTGTTGAAAACCCACACCCAAATGCTTATAGACTTGTATATCCTAAGTCCAAAAGATTATTTGGACTCAGGAATGTTACACAGCTGAAATTATACAAACAATCTTCATCGCTCATATAACATCACAAGAATTGTCTTTCCGCAGGAGGTTGCAAGCTCTTTTTGCAATTTGGGGGTGGCGAACCCAAGGCTCCAAGCTGGTGTGCCTCTTTCCTTTTCATGTTACATCCTCTCTTACTTATCTGTACAAACTCACCCTCTTCCACTTTCTGATTCAGACGAATAGTTAGAGACTGGATGCCAAAAGGAACTGGTGCACGTATTTTATACTAAGCAAGTTGCCTTTTCTGATTATCTGGATACGAGTACAAGCTCTGGGCAGGTTTAATAATGTGTGGTTTAATAACACAATGAGAGTATGAGTTTTGAAGAGAGTTGGTTTGATAATTACTTTTGACGTTTGTGCAGTTATAATGTAGTTGTGTCAATTTACATTTTGGATATGATACTTTCATTGTGATGATAATGTTGTACTCTCATTGTGCTGATGATTTTGTGTAAAGTTGAGAAAATGTTTAGAGTTGGTGTGAAGTTTACTTAAGATATCTGTGCTGTTATAGCAATATACTATTACTTTACAACTGAAATGTGATTACAATTATGTCAGACTGTTTTTAGCCTTATATTTGTGTTCTAATTTGGTTGGTCCAATTACTATACATATTATGTGAAAGTCACTGGATAGACATTGATTTACTATCAAGTATGAAAATACTTTGCCATGACCTTGTCCTTAACACGTTTCAGATCTAATATGTAACTGGAAAAGGAACATTTATCAGAAAGAAATTTATTATGTTTGTATTACTTCTGTAATACATCTGTGGAACATAAAGAAAATGGAGTTTTATGTTGGAGATAGTTATTGGGGCAAAAGTGTTCTGATTCCCAGGATTTTATTTTCATGTATTTTTCTATAACTTAAATGACCAAGCCATTGGTAGTCATATTTCATTATTCCTTTGCCATCCTAGTACAATAAAATAGGGATAATGTTTGCTAAGTACAATAATATAGGAATGACGTTTGCTATATGTGTGGTGTCTGTACAAGTCATGCTTTCTCCTCAGTATAGATATGAGGCGTTCTTTGGTCAATGCTTTACAATACATATAAATGTTAGCTTACTATCTGATTATTAATGAAAACTGGTTAAATTTCTCCAACGTCTTATTGAAAATACTCTGATAATCACTAATGATTCATGTGTAATGAATAGAAAAAAAAATTCATGGTATAGTTGTGGTTCTTGCACGTATCCACTTTCAACTGAAATCTAGTTGATTCATTAATACATATCTGATGAGGGAATATATATTTATCATACCTTTAGAGTAGATGAACTAAACATTTTACTCCTAGTATTAACCCATACATATTTAAACACTAGTGCTTTACCCTATACCTTAACCTATGTTGGAATTTACCTTATCAGTGCCCAATTTTATTCACTGTCTGATCTGATGTTGCTACATCAAATCTAATGTGGTGATGTCAACAAGAAATCTGTCAACTAGTTGTTGAGCAGTATGTATTCTGTAAGTAACCTGTCGGTATTTAATTTTCCAATGTAAATCTGATACTACAGTGGCATGTGGTCATGGTGGCTCTCAGTCTCTATGAGAAGATGCTGACAAATTTGGGATGACAACTTTCAAGCTACAAGAACAAGTTGCCTTTGACAGTTATTGTGGGCAAATCCCTTTAACCATCCTTGTAGTTTCCTGACCTGAAATGTTCATGTCGGTTCAGTTGTTCTAAAGTCTGAGATTGACTTGTAAAGAAATGAGGATGTTTGGTCCTACAAGTGGTACAGTCATTATGTCTAAGGGAATTTCAACAGTTGAAAGCTGACATAATTTTCCCATGAAAATAGATGTCTGAAAGGTGAACAATTACTGTTTCTTATAAATTGCTTGACAACTACCTTTCCATGATACGATGCATACTATGATCATCTGTTTAATCTGGTCTGTCTAGACTCAACACATTGATGTACTATTACATGCAACATGGTTCTCAGTAATCACTTATTATCAATGCTCTACTCCTTTCAAAAGAAATGCACTTACTATAATTAATCTACATCTTGAAATATGTCCTTGAATTTAATGTAAGACTTATAAATGCCATGAAATTTGGAAGGGAACTTCTATATCACTTGGCTGAGAGTCCAGTAACTTTAATTTTATATCTCAGACTTGCCTCTTGCTTAGTTTTGAAAATGTAACAAAAATTTTTTTTGTCATTATCACACTTGACTCTGTAGTGCTTCGCTAATATATTGATGCATATGAAAGTACTTCACATAATGTGAATATTGTAACACTTGGATGATCTGCCCTATGAGGCAGTTGAATTTGTTTATTTTTTTTTTTCTTTTTGATATGAGATGTGCTGTAATTTGATACATTTGGCTACCTTATTTCTATGTTGTTATATTTATATAATTATGTTTGAGCAACAATAGATATAAGAGAAACACAGTAATTCTGTACCTCGCTTTAGTAATTTTCATGTATATGCCTCAGATATGTCACAGGTTTCAATATTTTATGTTTGTGTACTTGATTATTTTTGATCAAACTCAGATACTAGAGGGACTGCATTAAAGTCAGCTGGTAGGATCTAGCATTTGTTACTTGGATAACCAATACAGTATTGTATTTGTCATTTAATCTGTCCAGCAGAATGCTATTTGTTCGCCCTTCGTTGACCAATCAATAGGGAGTGTTGGGGTTAATTTTTGGGAACTGGGAAGGTGAATCAGTGGCAAATCTGTTCTCTGCAGGGAATGCCGAACACTCTTCTCCCTCCGGTGCCACAGTGAAATACAGGAACAGAGGGCAGTGTGTGTGTGTGTGTGGGGGGGGGGGGGGGGGGGGTCCTGGGTAGGGGATTTTCCTGCATTTGGGGTCTGTCGCCTTTTCTTCTTCAACTCCAACACTCCAAACCTTCTATTTCATTTCTTACTTCTCATTAGAGTACCAAGCTATCTTTCCCTCTGTCCACATGCATATGCCTCTATTTCTGAGACCCTTCTAACTTACTGTGTCAGCTTTACTAAGTGACTAAAATCTATTCTATAGGAGGCTATGGGGAACAAGCTAGCATTTCTGCCTCATTAGATGTAACCATACTCTGCCATACTATATTATTTATACATGTCTAATTTTGTTGTATGTTGTCACCAAATTGATAAACTACTTATGTATTTATTTTGCTACATACCAGCACTCAGAGTTGTGAACACTTATTAATATTTGTAATTATTGTGAGGATTGGCTCACTTATTAATATTTGTAATCATCGTGAGGCATGGCTCTCACTGCTCTCTATTTTTATCAATTTCTAAGGTGGTTGTACTTTTTTTGTGTGTGAACACTCACTTACAGAATGTATGCTTTGTCACTATATTATTCTAATTTACAGTGTCCAACACTTGTCGTTGTTGACTAAAGCCTATTTTATAGGAGAATCTGGGAAACAAGCTAGTATTTCTGCACTACTGAAGATGCTCAAACAAACTTACCAATGTATAAAACCTATTCATATTATTTTCATAATGTATCTGTCACTTATGATTCATTTATTGTGTATTCACACCTAAGTGGTGAACACTTACCAATGTATAATGTCTAACCATGTTTTGTCATGATGTACCAATTATTTATGATTCATTTATATAAGGCCCAACCACATAGCTGTTGGTGCTGTTTCAATTACTTATAAAACACAACCAATATGAAGTATTGGGCACTTAGATTGTCACTCAGAGTTATATGTAACTGCACTCTTACGTATCATTCTGTTAATTAATGTTCGAATGGTTGTAAAGGTGGGAAAGTGGCATTGGAAGTGTCTTGACAAATGAAAAAAATGGAAAGATTGGGCATTGCTCCGACATTTCATTCTACATATGTAGAGTGAATTATGTTAACTGCTGAGGAACTATACTCCAAGAATTTACTTGTACAATATTAAGATAATATATTTGTTATTCAGTACTAAATGTAAATGTCAACATAAACTGCAGAGAATAGTGTTGTAGCACATTAAAAAAATGTGTACTAGTATGATTTTAGAGATATGTTATCAAAGAACAAGTTAAAATTACAATATGCTATTTCAGACAGGAAATGTTTAAATATGTTCAGTTGGAAGTTTGTTGAATTGAACTATTCTATTGAAAACAATCAATTACACAATATATATGATGGTCATAAGGAGTGGAGTATGAGCCACATTTCAGGTTTTGCAACGAAGAACTTCTGATGAGCAGAGATCTACAGTGTACTTCAGTTCAGTGCTCTTCATTGCACGTACAGGAGACTGAATACTTTGTTATATTATGGTCAAATACTTGGTGTTCTTATCAAAGATAGGAGGTGGCTAAATACAAACTAATATGGATTTTGAGTATTGTAGTATCTGATACTAATGTTTGTTCCACAATGCATTGTCAATATTGAGAAGGAGTTATACACACCAGTGTCTCCATTGCACTGAGGAGAACCTGGAGTATCTAATGACAGACATAAATATACAGAAACAAGACCAATTCAGCTAACTTCCAATACATAATTTTCTGATTGAAATACATCTTCTTTTTCATGTTGTAATATAAGCTGCAGATAATTTCTGCAAATTAACTTGTTCTTTCTCTGTGCTATTAATTAATATTTTGTTACACCTAGTTAAATGATACAAAATAATCTATGGTAATGTTACATATTTGGCTACATTTATTTTTCGCAAATTGTTTGCTCATCCAATTGATTGTAAAATGAGTACTGTTACGTAGATTTGTCAGAAAAGGTTTTGTTCAACTTTCAGTTGCACAAATCCTTTTGGGGGTTGTTGAAACATAGCAGTCCAATCAAAACTACTAAAAACACGTAAATTTTAACCATAAACAGTAGGTTCTGACATAGAGGTGTATGGAAATATGTGCTTGTGAAAAAGTTACTAAGAAAATAATTACGGAATCTTAATTACACTAATGTGTAGAAGTCCATTAATTGGTAGGAACATTTTATATGATTTGAATCTTCTGTAATTAGTAAATATAACAAATGTATTGTTAACATTTGATCCTAAGTGTTTATATATGCTTCAACTTATATAGAGATTAGAATTCAGTCACGTGTTTAATATATAGGAATCTAGGTAGTCGTTAAAATATGTCATTGGTTTTAGGATGAGAGTTTTAATTGTTAATTAATGAAATAATAATTTTAAACAATGCTGAGGATTGTTTGGGGTTGTTAAGAAAGTATAAATAGTTACTGCCATGTTGGTAAAGGGAGTCAGTCTGGTTTTGGTTTTTGAGCAGTGAGCATGTAGCTGCTCGCTTTGTATTGTAAGTATTGTTTGCCTTTGTAATAATACTTTAATTTTGTTTTGAAAGTATAATAAAAAACTATGAAACTTAATGCAAGATTAAACCACATTAACTCTCCAGTAGTTAATTTACAGTGACTGTAAAAGTATTCAGGACCACGACTGCAGCATATAAAGAGTGAACAACCCCATTATTATGAGTAGTTAGAAAAATGTTATAAAGGGAAGCAGGAAATGAAACTAAAACATCGTGATTTCCTGTGTGCAAAAGCGTATTCAGAAAGTCCTTTTCCACTCAAGAAAACTCACACTATGCAAGTCACAAGGGTGGCGCAAACTTTTTTTTTTAATATGCTATTAGACACGTCAGCAAGAACACTGTTGACAACATAAAGAGCCAGAAAATCCAATTTGAAAGTTTCAGAATTTTTCCCCTAAGTTTGTCATTGTTCCCCCAAAATTTGGCCATCACTATATAATTCGCTTATACTAAAGAGCTAGTCCTGTCCCTACTGTTTCACATGTACACATGAAAGTGGTATCTAGAATTTTTTTCATATACTAACAGAGCTTGTCTCCCACTAGCACTTCTGTTCGTGGAGAGTTAAGAGGCATGGAATGAAGGGAGAGAGGACTAGTCCAGGATATTTGATGGTATACGATGTTTAACATTGTCTGACAGACAGTAACTTTAAGGTTGTGACAGTTTGATCCAGTCATAAGTCTGTCAACCATAATAGTAATCACAGCACAATTTTTGCTGTTGGTTCTGCCTGGAGATAATTTTCACCTATAAGTCAGTTTGGTGACATGGGGCAGGAACCACCTCACATTCCCAGGAAATGAGTAAATAGGCTCCCCCCCCCCCCCCCCCCCCCAATTTTGAAGCTGTTTGATCAAATTATTTACCTGACAATACAAATAGACATCACAGGATTGCATTATTGGAGTGCATTGGTGGAGGAACTGTTTTAATACTACATGATGACTTTTCTTCTCCACCTTGAAAATTCTCATCATACATTTGTGGAAATGTTTGTCCTCACCACACGTTAATCAACAGAATATATTTGTTCTCCTGCACATAGAGCTTCTTAACATCAGTTAAAATTCTTTTGTATATGTCTGTTGTAAGTTACCCAGATTTTGATGACATAATACATTGCTAATATTTCTATTTGGAGTTTCCATTGTTTGACAACACTCCTATGTTTGCCATGTACTCATCCAAAATTTTTTGAATCCTCAGTCAAAAATTTTCATTTGTGTTTCCTTTTCATGCTTTTTATGAAAATATTTGTAAATACATTATATTGAACATTATTTCAGTTTATTTGTGGTGTAAGTAATACAAAAATTGAAAATAAAAAAGTTTTCAAATAGGAACTTGAGCCCACAACCCTTGGATTATTGTTCTGTGCCCTTTCCATCGCACCGACCACTGCCCAGAAACTATGCTAACAAATGGCTCATTTTTCTACATGCCTGGCCATCTGGAGTTCCCACCTCTGTCACTTTTATTTTT
Organism: Schistocerca gregaria; assembly: GCF_023897955.1. Lineage (NCBI taxonomy): Eukaryota > Metazoa > Arthropoda > Insecta > Orthoptera > Acrididae > Schistocerca > Schistocerca gregaria. The sequence continues at coordinate 222,599,657 of NC_064924.1, forward strand.
GTTCAAGTCCTGCAGACATCATAGATTTGGAGGACATCATTCCCAGCTACATAATTTTATTCTTGCCATTGCCTTTAGTGACGGTTAGAACAAGTTCCGGTCCAACAAATGGATTGTCGCACTTGCTCTGGCCTGCCTATCACCTCATTCATTGGCATTCCTGAGTGCTCATTCATTGGCATTCCTGAGTGCCCAGGGATCCACAGTAGGTTTACCCCATTGCTTTCTCCTAGCCCCACGAAGGCTTTAGGATACTCTGCAATGATTTTTGATCTTGTTGTGTCGGCTGACAGAAAATTCTGAGATGTATGGCTGTCTGCATGAATGTAGATGCCATAATCCTCGTATCACCTACTCAGATTCTCCTACACTCACAATATGATAGCAGATATTTCTGCTCTGGAAAACCATGACCAGGTTCCCTACAGTGATTGCTCTCTCTAGTCTACACTGCACCCATACACCATGGACCCAGCATCTTGGTGTGTTTTCAGTCCATCAGTAAACCAGACTGTGTCTCTTGAGCAGTATCAGGATTCATTCTTCCTATAATCCAAAGAAGCCGCAACTACTGTGTAAGACAAAATATAAAACTATAGACAAAAAGATGCAGAATGATGCACTTTTGGTTGTCAACAGAGCAATGCATGAACTCCTCAGTGACTACTGCAGCAGAACTATTTGAAAGTTCTCTCATAAAACTTACAGAAATTCTGGTCATATGTAAAGGCTGTCTGTGGCACATAAGTGGATGACACAGAAACATAAATTAAGGGTTGCAAAACAAAATCAGAAATGTGAAATTCCATATTGAAGATAAAGATGTATTGCCCCAGAATACATCTCCCACTACTACAAATATGAACGGTATACAGGATGTTTCCGTGATGATGATACACACTTTCAGAGATCATTGAAAAGGGTAAATTTATTAATTTGAGGTAAGAGACCATGATCCAGAAATGACCAAGTCAAAGTTATAACTGAAAATTGTTCTGATACCTCTGACAGTTGGATACATGAATCGGTATTGCTTTTGCTAAGATTTTAGGGCAGCCAACTTTCAGAGATGGCGGTATGGTACAAAACAAGAAAAAAAAGTCCAGTGAACACAGGCTCTAAAATGCATACCTTAAGAGCTATGAGTATTTGTTGTGAAACATATCTCTTCTGCTGAAGACTCTTTGATTTCTATTTTTTGGAAGGAGGAAGCATGAACTAAAAGAAGAAAAAAAAATGCCTAGTAAATGTGGGCTCTAAAATGTATACTTTAAGAACTATAGGCACTTGTTCAGTAGCAGAGATGTGTTTCACATTAGCAAAGATGAACAAGTGTTCAGAGCTCTTAAAGTATGTATTTTAGCCAATATTTACTACACTGTTTTCTTGTTCTGGTCCATACTACAACCTCTGAAATTTGTCTGTCCCACAGTGATAGCAACAACTGTACTGGTAGATGTATTCCATTGTCACAGGTATCAGGACGATTTTCACTTATAGCTTTTGATTCTGTCGCTTCTGGACCAAGTCAATTTCCTCAAATTGATACATTGACTCTTTTCCATCACCCCTGAAGGAATGTAACATTATCATGGAATTACCATACAGATAATAGTATGAGTGACATTGGTAAACAGCTAAAATCATTAAAACTAAACAAAGTTCCAGAGCCTGATGGGACGCCTGCCAGATCTGATTTTGCAGGGGAGTTAGTTTATATTTTAAGCATAATACACCATAGATCCCTCAAACAAAAAACTGGAGCCTATGGTCAAAATACAGCCATCTCCAAGATGGTTAGTGGAAGTGAGCTACAAAATAATTGTCCAGGCTCATTGACAGTCATCTGCTCTGAATTCAAACATAATGTAGTATCTATTCCTCAATTACCCCCCACCATAGATTTTGAAAATGTCAGTCATGTAAATCCCAACTGGCAATTTTCTGACATTACATCCTGAAAGCCATGGATCAAGGTAGCCTAGTGGATGCAGAATTTCTTGACTTCTGAAAACCATTGACTTGATGCCATGCCAACATTTATTAACAAAAGTTTGATTATATGGGGGTATCAAAAAAAATTTTTACTGGGCTAAGGCTTTTTTTGTAGGCAGTACACAGCCCATATGGAAGTGCATTGAAATCTTTGTTATTTATGTTGTATATAAGTGACCTGGCACACAGTATTAATAGATTTTTTTGTGAATGTTGATGTTTTTGTGGAAAAACAATACATTTATATGCGATGAATGCATCACTAATTGTCTTAAGCCATGCAAAGAATGTTTTTATTTCTTTACTTCACACTGCCAATTTACAGTAGTTTTGAACTTAATGCTTTCTACTCTGATTTAATTGTATAAGTGATTTAGTTCTTGTTTCTTGTAATTTGACTTCTATTCTCTTTATTTGTAAGATGAATCTGATGGGTAGAGAATAATGACTTGTGAAATTGATGTTTTTTTTACTGAAAGTATGGTAATTTGTCAAGTTACAATTTTGTAATTACATCTAAAGTATTTCTTTGACAGTTATATAATAAATGATATTAATTTATGAAGTAAATTTAGCTGAGGGTAAAACTTCCTGGTATGTTTAGGGGTGTTGTGGAACAGTGAAAGCCTTTGCTATCTATTGTAACACACAATTATACATTAAAATGTAATTTTTTCATACCTGTTTATTTAAATTGTAAAATTATCTGTTTAGACAGTAAGTTTTTTTTCACATGCATAAAGATAATGAATTTATCGTTTTTGTGTTCTGTATTTGGAAACTTCCTCATAAACAAACAGAATGATTGTTTTACTTCTTAACAAGGTGAGATATATGCAAGAGCTGCATACACTTAAGATAATTCTAACATGTGATCTGTACTGAAGTTCTACAATAAAGCAGGTGGCATATGTGATGGAAATACCCCAATAAGTTGTATACACTTAATGATCATTCTATCAAGTGATTTGTGCTGAAGTCCCACAATAAAGCACGAGAGCATATGTGATGGAAATAGCCCAGTCTTTCCATTGATACATCTTTCTCTTGCTTTAACAGCTCTACACTTAACAATCACTGCTCATTCAACAAAAGAAGCACACCTGATTGGTAACTTCAGGACACCATTTTCCTACCCCAATCACTGATAAGCGTCATTCAACACTGCCATCTCATGGCTGAATTTCGAAGTATCATTGTAGTGTTTCAGTTTTTATGTCAATAATTTTGCTGCTCTGTGTTTCACAGTATACAAGAAAGTCTGAAAAGTAGTTGTTAGCAACAGCTGTATAATTTATTGAATTGTACAAGGAGTGATTTTGTTTATCGAAAAATAAAAATGAGTACTACAAGGGAAGATACCAAGCATCACTTCAAATTGTCGATGGTGTGTATGAAAATGCCTGCAGTTGTGATCTGCACAGGAGTAACTCGCAGTTAAAGGCTCTGAGGCTGAGTTGCCCCAAAATATATACTGAAATACAGTTCTCAATAATAGGTTACAAATTTAAATTCTGAAAACTAATTTAGAATATTTCCAACACGAATTTACATAATAACACGCAAAGCTTTTGGACCTGTTGATATCTGATATCAAGTGATGCTTTTTAAATAGACAGTAGCTAGTCATAAGGCTGCACCTTGAAACGCCACTTAGTTCTATGTAGCAGACTTAAGGGTGTGGCTTCTACAAAGCAAAGCCCTTACTGGCTGCCTGAAGGCCGTCACTTCAGTCCAGCCATCCTGTATCACGTTACATCATGTCTATGTCACAAGCCCAACATGAAGGTGGAATATTGAGTTTCAACTTGACCAAATGAAGTCAATAACTGTTGGTTTTTATGGCTTACATCTTACGAATAAATACTGCTTCGAAACACTAGCACATTCAAGAGCTCTCAAAAATGCGTTATTGGTCAATTTATTGTACGAAAATGATGAGAAACATCATATTGGTGGTTAACAGATTTTTATATTTCATTGTTTCATTAATTGAACCTGTGCTGTGCTTGGTATGATTTGTTGTAATAAAATGTCAACTAATTCACATCAGAGATTATATTATATAAGATGAGAAGATTATAGTAATGTAGTGGATATAGCCATGTGCTGTGGAGTTAACAGTGTCGACTTCATGGGTTTGGGTCCTTTTGTCTCTAAATTGTTTTTACTCACCTTTGCATTTTCTGAAACATTCCTATTAATTTAACAGAAGTAGTTCTGTAATATTAGAAGCTATGTAAGTAAAACAGCTTTCTTTCTCAAAAGTAAATTTGTTCCATTTCTCAAAAGTAAATTTGTTCCACGGTGTCAATATGCTAAAGAGTATAGGCAGCAAAGATTGTTTTCTGTATCACTGTTTGATGCAACCATAATTTAATACTAATGTATTCATCCAAAAAACACAATCACAGCACAAGACCCATGACATCACGAAAACATTATTGTTTCATCATGTGAACTCAAGAACATCATAGAAAAAACACACACAAAGCATTAAATCTCCTAGGTTTAGAACTGAAAAAGTGAAAAACATTAAGCATGCAATGAAGCTACCATACACAGAGTAAAATCTCTCTCCAAAATGTGTCTTTTAGTACAATAGTTGTTATGAAGTAGAAGGAAACATGACATTAGTGGATAAATGTAATACTGTATGTATAGATTTTATCTTGAAGTTAGCTCTTTGTGTTATTTACTAGTTGGTTACGAAACAGAATGAAGACACAACATGCAACATTTTGGCTAGTGTATGATATTCCCCCTCCCCCTTTTGAAATCTTGGTTGTGGTGACAGGTTGAGGTGTAGTGTAGCCTGAGCTCTAGATTATTTCCAATCTATAAATGTCACAATCTGACCTTACATACTGCAAAAACATTTGTAATGCCTACTTCAGTCAACACAAGGAAGTGTTAAAATCTTATAAGAATGGCGCATCGATAGGTCCAACAGGCACCCATGAGGATTGATATCTGAAAATTGTGTAGTTGTAAATAAAATAAATTATACTCTACTTAAAAAGCTTATTACTTTCTTTTGTATGTATTTAGAATAAAAATCCTGCATTTTATTTAAAATACTTCTGAGGTAGTTGTGAAAGTTTGATAAAAATAATGCTACTGCTGAACTTAACCCACAAAAAAATTGATCATTTTATGCTGTATGGTAAGTGCACAGCTGTAATTGCTACAAAATGATATGGGGTGTGATTTCAGCATTTATGGTGAGTACCAAGAAACTATAACAATATGACATGTATGTCACAGTACGTGCCCTGTACCATAACAATGTGGTGTGTATTTTGACGAGAACATAATGTTAACTTTCTATACTCGAGACTGCTTATAGTTTAAAGTTTCGCCCACAATAGATTATAATGGTAATTTATGTAGTGAAAGTATATGATATTTCTAATATATGATGCATGGATAAGATCTGTGTGTGAGTAAACAAGTATTATTGTGTAATTAGAGAAAGGTGATTTTAGTTTCACAGCAGCTAACTTAATTCTATAAATGGCGAAAATTAATGCAATACTAAGAGCATATTCAGATTCTAGAGCTGCCAACATCAGTGCCAAGGTGGATTTTCATATAGACCCGCTAGGCACATGCCTAGAGGCGGCAGCTTTAGATGGCAGTATTTTTGCACTGTATTTTTTGCAATATTATACTTTTTAAAATAATTGCTCATATAAATGATAAAAATTATTTGTATTGTGAAATAACTTGCTAGTTCAAACATGCTGTATGAAGAGAATCAACAAAACAAGTTTTGAAATATTATTAGTTTACTTGGTGACTGAATGGAAATTCAAACACCCGTTTAATGTCTCGAATCGTGTTTTTTTGTGCAACATGTAAATTGTTTGGAGGTAAGACTGTGACTGCTGCTATTAGTATTTCAGGTTGCATAAATATTGCCTACATTTTATCTCATGAAAATTCACTTGAACACAAAAATTTTGAGTTATCATTTTTAACAAGAAAAAAATCAGTTGGAACAGTAGGAAACCATTTTGAGTCATATGTACTGGCGCAATGTGTTGAAAAGGGTGCTTGCAGTAGTGAAGAAGCTAACAACTTGCATCCTCCTCCCACTTTGAAACATTGAAAATTCCATTCATTATGAAACAGTCAATTTATGATGTTTCTTGAACTTATAGCCCAGTTCGATTCTTTTCTCACAGACAATTAAAGGAATCTTATGGGGGGGGGGGGGGGGTGCCTCGAAGAGAAAGAGGGTGTTTCCCAGGAAACAAAGAAAAATATGTCTTTAAACTGCAACATTTCAAGCTTTTTGAGAATTAAAACGCATATCAAAGACGCGGGAAAGACATGCTTTATTTTGAGGATACAGATGTCTAAAATTTCTTCAAACCAAACGTCTGGCCTTCAAAGCCATTACATAGGTATTTACATTTACATAATTGTTAACGGGAAAGTATCAAGTTACACAAACGTTTAGTAAACACAAATACTTTATTTTAAAACAATATTAGTAAAGCTGGAAATAAGTCCACAGTTCTTTTTACATTTTCCATTTTTACACAGTTTAGAAGGGTTCTAGTTCTGAAAATATAGTGTGAGCAATAGTCATTACAAACTTATATAAGAGATATAAAACAATAATTTTGAATATAATATGATATATTTCCATGTAGTGAGTGATTTAAATTTTGGTTGAAGTTACGTTAAGTTTTGAATTGGCTCTCTATTTGAAGAGTACATATTTGATCCATTTTATGCATATTAGCAGGTGGTTTGTTGTTCTTACAGGTGTTATAAAAGTGCAAAAACTACTATAGTCTTGTAAATATTAATTACTCTATCTTTTCTCATCAGCTGGCTTTACAACATCTAGACTTCAGAAAGCATACATCTTCTCCTCTTTCCACCCATTGCAATAAATCTATCTATGATTTTGTCTTTGTTAATAACAATGTCCCTATGTACATACAATAAAGTAAGCCCAGTTAAGCAGTTTTGCCCACAACAATTCCTTAACCAAGTCTTAATCACTTTCAGTGTAGAGAAAGATCTTTTGGCTGTTGCAGTTGAGACAGGAAGACCCGAAGGATCAACATTAAAGATGTAATCAAGGGGAAAATGTCTGTAGTACAGAACTGCAAACACTCAACTACAAAGCTTGGTAGAAGTGTTTTCTTTGCATCTTCCCTTTTCCACTTTGTCACCCACAACTTGACTTCTGCCCTCAAATTAGAGATGCAGTCACTTTCAACTGTTCCAAACGGTTTATAATATTTTCTAGCCACTGTTTCGGTATCACTAATCACTGACTCCATAGACCTTGTCGACGAAGAACACTCATGGTAGAAGCGTGTTCAGGTTGAAGACAGTTAGAACACTTTTAGAGAATCTGCTTTCAAGATAGTTGCTAATTGTGTCAAGAATGGGGATGAAGACATTAACCCTAAAATAACTTTCTGGATTCAATGGAGCAGCATTAGGTATGTTAATTTGGCGAGATGTAATTCTGGGTGTTTGGGTGGTGCTTCCAAAAATATCTGTGATTCTCTTGGCTTCATCTTTAAGGAGACTGAACTCTGCAACTGCATTATCTCACTTTGTATTTAAGATTTAAGACTGATAAAAGTGTCATTTACAGTATCAACTGCTTCTTTTTTTCTTTTTTTTTTTCTTTTTTTTTTTTTTGAAAAATCTACTGAGAGGCAATGTTTGACAGAGCACATCAGCAAGGCACACTAGAGTTAAGATAAATATAGCATATAAAAGCGCTGTAGCTGTTACATTAGAGGTATCACTTGAAAAATGTGACCATTGTGGTATTTCCTCAAGGCACAAAGCAATTTTTTCAATTTTTTAAAGAAATGACACTAAAGATAACTGCCTTTCTTCCTATCTTGTTTCACACATGGAGACAAGCTGACTGCCTGTATGCTTAAGAAGTACATCATTTCTTTTTGGAGAGGCTGTAAAAAATGAAACAACGTCCTTAATGATACCAATTGAGTTTCTCACTTGTTGCACACCAGAACACTTAGAAATAGATAAATTTAAAGAATGATTGAAACATGGAGATCTTTCAGCATTAATACATTCTTTCTTTATGGTGGCAACTGCTCCAACAATCTCAGAACTCATGACAGAGAAGCAATCAGTTGCAATACCAATACATTTACTGAGGTCGAGATTACGGTGTCTCGAAGTGTTTATCACCGTTTTACCTAAATGTATTCCAGTCATTCTGGGATCTTTATCCTCTTCATCTGCTCTATCTTTGTTACATTTATTAGAATCACAACCATCTTCAAAAGACTCAAGTTGATCATTTTCATCGTCAGATGTTGAAGAGAAATTATAGTTTTTATTACTTTTGGATCCAGCTTTGAAGTTTTGTTTCCACAGATTTGTCTGTGGCTCGTGTGGATTGATGAAACCTATGAAATCTTCTCTGATCACATCTTTATAAACACATCTTTAAAAAATTGACACCTCAGTTTTGTGGCTGATGTGAGTTGTCTCATGAAACCCAATACTGTAGAATTTGTTTTCTTTGATTCTATTTATTATCTGAGAAGTAATTTCTTCGCCACAGCATTCAATTGAACAGTTTTACTTAAAAATGTGCATCTTTTATTAGCAGAGCTATACTGCGCTTCTAAATCAATTTCCCACATTCTTCATCGCGAAATTTCATCAACTCTTTAAAGCTGACTTTATTCAATAGTCCGGAATCGTTAGAAAAAACAGAGCCATCATCTCGATGTCCTCTAAAAGGTATGGTCTGCCTTCCAAGAAATATGACGTTTTGCAAAGGCAGAGGGTACTCTAGGTACCATACATTAAGGGTTCTTCGTATTCCATTCCCGGATGGAAAGAATGACTGCTGAAACGCCTTTGTATGTGCTTTTAGTCTCTTCCTTACATAATTTGTCTTCACAAGATAGATGCATAGGGGAAAGGAGACTATGCATCGCTTCTGCCAAGATTTTGCGTCTGGAATTTTTCAAGATGTTTCTGGCGTGATATATGTCTTTCCTTTAGATGTTTGCCAATTCTGACTTCTCAACGTGTCACTAACGCTCTCTCGCCAGTCAAACAAGCCTGTTACCGTTCGTGCTGGCCTTCTTTGTGTTTGCTATATGTCTTGCATTATTCCAACCTGATAGGGGCCCCACACATTTGCTCCATATTACTGGCCAAAATGTTTTTGTAGATCAGTGTGACTTGTGTCCTTTTCCATTTACTGGGGATAACTCCTTCTTTGAAAGACACATGTTAAATTATGGTCAAGAAGGGGCTAATTTGGTTGCAAATTCCATGACAGGAATTCCGTCAGGCCCTGGAGCTTTGTTGTGTTTTAGAGATTTAAGCTGTTTTTTGACATTTTTTTAAATCTAGATCTTGCTGAGATCTTTAATTCCGTACTGCATAATTTTATATAGAACCTAAGGTTCATGCAGCATACCACAACAGAGTACACTGGCTAACTAGCATCAAAGTTTTGGCTAACTGGCATCAAATTTTTGGCCAGCTTGACTTACTATAATCAACATTGCTTCTTCTGTTTGTCACCTAAAGTAGCAAAGTAAATACTAAAACACAGCCAGAGTATTTATCTATTAATTAAAAAGATTCCCATCAGTCGCATAAGTGGTTCCAAATTTGTGATAATTTTTTATAGTGTGTCAGTGATGGAATAAAGCTTTGTGTCAGACATCACATCTGACACAGAGCTTTATGCCATTATTGAGTAGATGTGAAAGTCCTCAAAGACCCTTCTGTTTGTGAATTTCTAGTTAGGTGACTGAAAAAAGGGGGCTTCTTTAGAAAATTGCAATGAAGCACATCTACACTGTGGTAATAACTGCTGTCTTGTAGCAGAACCATTTGACAGATTCAAAGGTGTATTTACCATTTTAAAAATATATACACTTGTGTTTATTTCCATTTGACACTGATATTTCAGGTTTTCCTGCATCAAAGTATCTTACCTTTTAGTAGTCAAACATTTCAGTTTTAGATCACAGCGTGCAAGAAATAAGCATGTTATAAGGGGGTTGTTTGTGTTGTTGCCCAGATGATAATTACATGAAACATTTGTCAGGATTTGTAAACGGTGGGTCCTCGAGGTACAGCAATACATGAACACCCAAGAAGTAAGTTTAAACAGTTTTATTAACAAAGGCTGATTATAAAAGACACATGCTACACGCATCCATCATCACTGTGTATGACATCCTAACATTACAGTCGTATCGAAAGGCTGCATGGTGAGCCGTGAAAAAGCGATACATTCGCACCCGAGGCCACGTTAGTTATCCTGCGCGCTGCGGACAGTGGCCAGTCGCTTACTCCCTGCATCACAATGCGGCAGGATGCACGTGTACTGACCAAGCAAATTGTCAGCATTCCAAACAGGTTGGAGCAAATTTTCAGCATTCCAGACAGGTCGGCTGGCAAGCATGTGTTTTACATACCGTACGGCTGTGTGCAACGCGTAGACCCTTACATCACTCTCCCCAAAGAAAAAAAGCAACCATAGGTGGCTCAAAATGACCTCCTAGGCGTTGTGAATCTATTTTGCCATTTGTGGCATCAGAAGGCATTGCAATATGTATTTCATTTTCACACACAGTAACGTTTGGTACAGAGAAGCGTGCTTTCAGGATGACAATTTCATACGTGACAAATACTGTTGACAAAAGGCAAATTAATAAAAGCAATAAAAACACAATACTAACAATCAAGTATGAATTAACATTATTGGAAGAAATCAAATTTTCATGGATGTCCTTAATTAAATTATTGTCTTCAGAAAAACTTGATAAGGAATGCTTTCCATTCGTTAATATGTATGAATCATTGTAATAAACAGATAACATTCCCATTAATGGCAAATGTCCAGTTGCATGAAATGTAGTTGGCAATACACTAAGCATATCAAATACACTCCTGGAAATGGAAAAAAGAACACATTGACACCGGTGTGTCAGACCCACCATACTTGCTCCGGACACTGCGAGAGCACTGTACAAGCAATGATCACACGCGCGGCACAGCGGACACACCAGGAACCGTGGTGTTGGCTGTCGAATGGTGCTAGCTGCGCTGCATTTGTGCACCGCCGCCGTCAGTGTCAGCCAGTTTGCCGTGGCATACGGAGCTCCATCGCAGCCTTTAACACTGGTAGCATGCCGCGACAGCGTGGACGTGAACCGTATGTGCAGTTGACGGACTTTGAGCGAGGGCGTATAGTGGGCATGCAGGAGGCCGGGTGGACGTACCGCCGAATTGCTCAACACGTGAGGCGTGAGGTCTCCACAGTACATCGATGTTGTCGCCAGTGGTCGGCGGAAGGTGCACGTGCCCGTCGACCTGGGACCGGACCGCAGCGACGCACGGATGCACGCCAAGACCGTAGGATCCTACACAGTGCCGTAGGGAACCGCACCGCCACTTCCCAGCAAATTAGGGACACTGTTGCTCCTGGGGTATCGACGAGGACCATTCGCAACCGTCTCCATGAAGCTGGGCTACGGTCCCGCACACCGTTAGGCCGTCTTCTGCTCACGCCCCAACATCGTGCAGCCCGCCTCCAGTGGTGTCGTGACAGGCGTGAATGGAGGGACGAATAGAGACGTGTCGTCTTCAGCGATGAGAGTCGCTTCTGCCTTGCTGCCAATGATGGTCGTATGCGTGTTTGGCGCCGTGCAGCTGAGCGCCACAATCAGGACTGCATACGACCGAGGCATACAGGGCCAACACCCGGCATCATGGTGTGGGGAGCGATCTCCTACACTGGCCGTACACCTCTGGTGATCGTCGAGGGGACACTGAATAGTGCACGGTACATCCAAACCGTCATCGAACCCATCGTTCTACCATTCCTAGACCGGCAAGGGAACTTGCTGTTACAACAGGACAATGCATGTCCGCATGTATCCCGTGTCACCCAACGTGCTCTAGAAGGTGTAAGTCAACTACCCTGGCCAGCAAGATCTCCGGATCTGTCCCCCAATGAGCATGTTTGGGACTGGATGAAGCGTCGTCTCACGCAGTCTGCACGTCCAGCACGAACGCTGGTCCAACTGAGGCGCCAGGTGGAAATGGCATGGCAAGCTGTTCCACAGGACTACATCCAGCATCTCTACGATCGTCTCCATGGGAGAGTAGCAGCCTGCATTGCTGCGAAAGGTGGATATACACTGTACTAGTACCGACATTGTGCATGCTCTGTTGCCTGTGTCTATGTGCCTGTGGTTCTGTCAGTGTGATCATGTGATGTATCTGACCCCAGGAAAGTGTCAATAAAGTTTCCCCTTCCTGGGACAATGAATTCACGGTGTTCTTATTTCAATTTCCAGGATTGTAGTTCACATGATAAATCACAATGTGTGGCAGTCAAGATTAATCCACTATTATTCAATTTGAATGTAAGGGGTAGCTTAGGTGTATCATAATTTTTACATTTAAATGTGACATCAAGGGTGAAGTTAAATGAGAAAATTATACCTTCAGAACATTGTTTAAGAAATGGGTGATAAAGATGCGTTAAAATCCAAGGGCAATCATCTCTTGGGGGATGATTCATAAACAATTCTTTCTTACATCTGTACACTCTACTATGTAAGAACACTGTTCAGTCAGGGCAAATTAACTTATGACTACATTTACATATATGCACATCATTTTCATTTAGGGACACAAAATATCTTCTATCCTTGCTGATCAGTAGATAATCATTCAGTATGTACTTTACATGAATACCTGCCTGTCTCCATTTCACAGGGTAAGTATACATCTCATGCATATCAGAATTATGATTTGATCTAGCAATGGGTATAGAAACAATAACAGTTAATTCATCTTCAATCATTAATGAGTGTGTGGTGTTAACTTATAGTAATCATATAAATTGTAAGCGTTAACAGGGTAAATCATAGTATAGGTTGAATCTAGCTTTCACTCAACTGATAGTAGGATCTGTAAAAATTGTTCTGGATGTAGTAGTATGCTGCTTAAACGATCATTTGAACTACTTTCTAAGGCTGTTCTTAAGTTATGGGCATCAATTCTAGCATTTGATAAATTATCAGTAATCCTTAACAAAAAAAGTGTTTTAATCTAAGTGTGCACTCACAGCATTTAATCTTTGGAATAGTTCTTGGATATTTGCATTTTTTTTCATTACGAATTACATGGAAATGTGAGATAAATTGCTTTAAATCTGTTCAATGAAAACTGTGTGGTTAGTAATGGTTTTTTGCACATTCTTTAATACAATTATTTCATTAGAGAAGTTAGTTGAAACTGTATTGGACTGTTGTTCAAGAGCTAATATTTTGCCTTTAACTTTCAGTAGATCTCAACTAGTTAAAGTACCAAATACAGTATGAAGGGTCCGCCCTCTAAAATCAAACCAGGCACATTTACACCTAATTAAAGTTTTCTGTGACAAAAGCTTTAAAAAACAGTAAATCTCTTGTTCATAATTACCAAATATAGACTATACATGCATTTTGGTTGTGATCCAGTTATTATACCAAGATGTACCCATTTCCAAAATTGTATCATTACCCTTAACATAACGAATTGGATCAATTTGACATCTTGGGTTGTTGGGTGTTCTGCCAGATATCAGTGTCGTACTTGCACAATATTTCAGTAGCATAACTCGTTACCTTCATCATGACACATCTGATGAAGGTAATGAGTTACGCTACCCAAATATCGTGCAAGTACGACGCTGATATCCGGCAGAACACCTGACAACTCAAGACGTCATTAGATGCTAGGAAAGCCTGAAGAATTAGATCAATTTGCTTCTTTACAGAATTGAACTGCTGCTGCTGGATTTCACTCAGATTGTACTTGAGGACAAGTTTTCAATTACATATTGAAACTACCATGCCTGATTGTGGTTCAGACAAAATATCTGTTCTCTGTAGTACTGTTACTGTAGCATTTGTAGAATACGCTATCTTAGCAAACATTTGAATAAAAATGAACATGGTTAATTAGTTCTAAATACTAGAGTTAACAATGAACATAAAATAAATGAGTTTCTTGTGGTAACCTGTGGAATAAAAAGTTTAGTTTAACTCGTGCACTCATGCAATAGCTTCATTACTAAATTTTCACAACAAATTTTCATAAGCACATGGCTGAAATAAACACACGCATTGCACTCTCACACACTACACACGTTTACGCAGATTATAAGAGTGTCTGGAACAGGATCACTCAGAACGTGGCAATGCCTCGGCCTTGAAGTTTGGACTGCGAGCTCGCGATTCTTGCTTCCTGGGTTTGAGAACAGTGGGTCTGCCTCTCAGACGGTCCTCGTCGTCTTGCAAAATTCTACAGGAAATCTACCCAGAATTGGCTTTACAAGATAGACATGAACGACAATCGAACGAAAGGGCAGTTGGAGCTTAACAGTGACAGGCAACAACGCCTCCAAGGTTGGATATGGTACTTTCCAAAACTTAAACTTTTTGACTTGACTTTTGTTTTAACACCACGTTGCTCAGATACACAAGATCTCCAACTCGATACTGTGGCACTGCTGCTTGGCGGTTGAGTTGTCTTGCTTGCTGCAGAAAGGATTGATGATTTCGATGTTTCACTCCCCTCCAAGCTTCCTTTAGTTTGTGTGCTAGATCCCTTATGTGTTCATTGCTGATTCTGGCAGTCGATCATGCAAAGTCCAAGCGTGAATGCATTCTTCTTCCGTAGACAATCTCATATGGACTTAGGTCAGTTGAGCTGTGCATTTTGGCATTGTAACAACTTACCAAGTACGGTAAACAGACATCCCAATTGTAGTGTTTGCTGCTCATGTAATGGCTAACCATTTTAATAATTGTTCTGTGGAGTCGCTTGACTCTTCCATTTCCTTCAGGGTGTGCTGGTGTAGTCCTTAACTGGGTTATTTGTGTGAGCTTTAAGTCTGTTTCAGCAGTTCACTCATAAAATTCGTTCCTTGATCACTAATTATACTTAATGGTGACCCAAACTTAAGAATCTACTTTTTTACAAAAACTTTAGCTATAGTCTCAGCGCTCTGATCAGGTATTGGTATCATGAGAAGGTATCTAGAGAAATAATCTAACACTGTCAATATGTATTTGTTTGCATCTTTAGTCTTAGGCAACAGTCCTACGACATCTAGTCTTACTCGTTCAAATGGTTCACTTGTCTCTGACAGTTTTTGCAATGGTGCTCTACTTTTTCCTACATTATTCCATCAGTTACAGGAATCACATTGTGTGACAAACTCGAAAACGTCAGCTTTGTGGCTCAGCCACCAAAACATTTGAGCTATTTTAATGTTTGTTTCTTTTTTCCCTGCAATGTCCTGATAATAAAGAATCGTGCTGTTCTCTCATGATTTGCTCTTTCATGCTTTCTGGAATAATTAGGCGGTTTCGTTTACTAGTGATTTTGAACAATAATCCATCTATTTTGACAGAGTGTTGATCATTTTTCCATAATTTGCATTGTGAATCTCCTTCTTGAGCTGCCTTTAAATCTTTTTCTCCACTTATTGTAATACAAACACTAACTTTTTGACTCATTGCATCAGCATTCTCATGTTGTTTACCAGGTCAGTGAATAACCTTAAATTGGCACTCACTTAAAGCCCACCTTGTTAATCTGGAACTTGGATCCTTCAAGCCCAATAACCATTTAAATGCGGCATGATCTGTAATAACCATGAATTCTCTTCCTGTTAAGAAACAACTGTTATGTGTTATACCAAAAACCAAAGCACAAAGCTCCTTCTCAGTATTAGTATAATTACATTCTGCTTTGTTTAATTGTCTGGAAGCAAATGAGATTGGATGTTCATGACGATCAACTTCTTGAAACATGATTGCATATATGGCAAAACTGGATGCATCTGTTGAAAGAATAAAAGGTTTACTGAAATCTGGATAGGCTAACACTGAGGCTGTGGTTAGAGCAGTTTTAAGTTCTTCCATTGCCTAGTTGCACTCTGCTGACCAATTAAATGTGGCTCCTTTCCTCAGTAGCTATGTCATCGGACGTGCTTTATTCGCATAACTGACTATAAATCGTCTGTAGAAATTTGACAATCCCAAGAATGATTGTAGTTCTTTCATATTCTGTGCTTCAGAAAAATTCTTTACATCTTCAATTAATTTTAGATCAGGTCGAACACCTTCACTGGTTGCAACATGACCAAGATAGTTAACTATACTTTGTGCAAAATGATAGTTATCTATTAATAAAGACAGATTTGCACTTCTTATATGTTCAAAAACAGCTTGTAGCCTCTCAGTAAGCTGCTTCATGTTTTCACCAATACATCATCAAGGTAAACAAGTGCTTGTGTTGGGGTGAGCCCTCATAAAACTGAATCCATCAGGCGTTTGAATGTTGCTGGAGCATTACAAACTCCAGGCGGCAAATGAAGATACTTGTATACTCATGTTGCTGTTGCTTGATCATCTGGATGCACTGTTAACTGGTGATAAACACTTGTTAAATCACATACTGAAAAAATTCGACATCTGCCCAAGTAATCCAAGGTCTCCACTAAATTTGGCAAGGGGTAAATGTTGGGTGTGGTCACAGCATTCAAATTTTGGTAATCAACACAAAAACGGAACTGTGGTTCTCCATAAATTGATTTCTTCTTTACAATTACAACAGGCAAACACCATGGTGGGTCTGAAAGATCTCTTGGTTTTACAATTGTGGCTTCTAATTGTTCTTTAACCATGTCTTCTAGCAACTCTCTTTGACTGAATGGTAATCGGCATGGTTTCTGTGTGATTGGGGTACGTTCCCTGTATGAATACGATGCTGAAATAAATGAGTGACTGGCAAATTTGCACGTTCTCGGAATCCTCCAACAAAACAGGAGCTAAAATATTCTGTTCATAAGCTGTCAAATGTTCTATTTTCTTCCAAATCATGCGCTTCAGTCCATTATTAACTTCGTCTCCTCATTGCAATTTTGCGGTACAGTTACAAAAATCTGTGTTTATACTTCAGCAACTTTCGTTGCTCGTGGCAAAACAACATCCTCATTGCTCATATTTGTTATTGTAACCAGGACTTTTGCGACATTCTGTCTCACAATTGTAGCGACACCTACACTTCTAGCAACATAACAATCCATTGTATCCAGTAACTCACTTTTGTCGGATCGCTCAATTAATAACAAAGTTTCTTCCTTGCACGGAGTGACTTAACTTCAGTGTAGATTGTCTTTCCTGCTCCCTTGGGAATTTGCTGAGGCTGATCAATTTGAACATCCACTTAGATGATCAATTTGAACATCCACTTAGACGGTTTGAACTGATGCATCGTTTGGGCGGTCCATTCCCACGACGTCAGTGTTGCTGCTCCTTTGAGTACGATCTGAAGAGCGATTTCCTAGGTTGTAGTTGCTACGGTCAAGTCTGATCTTTCTTTCTGCGACAAATATCTCTGCCTGGTTAGCGGAAAGAAATCAAATCCAAGTACACCGTCATAACGCGTTTCGTTATTTGAAACCACTTGAACCCTTGCTGTGTATTTATTTTTACCTTCATCTTGGCCTTGCTCAAGAATTAATTCCACTTCAACTTCTCCATAGTTACGTAGTTTTCCTCGGTTTAACCCTTGCACTTTTAATAGCGGCGTTTCAGTTTATCCCGTTTATCCATGCCACACCACATTAATGAGGTTTCCCGAGTCAATAAGTTCTTTGAAGTTTCTCCCACGATATACGGCACGTATCACGAAATCATTTTCGGTCTGATTTTCACTGGAACAGAAATCACTGTCTCGGCAAGGGGCGGACCGAGTGGTGGCCCGTACGTCCCCGTACTCTCTTAATGATCTGGCAGATTGTCTGTTGTTAGCATTACCTTTTTTTTCTTATTGCGACAATATCTTGAAACATGACCCTACAACCCGCAATGATAGCAGATTCGATTCTTTTTACAATCCTTATGCTTGCGACCCAGCTTATTGCATCTGTAGCATTGTACTGTTGTGTTGAAAACTCTGCGTTCTTGTTTCTGCATCTCATTCGGTAGTCTTAGTGCTTCAACGAAACCAAAAGCTGATTCTACTGATTCCTGAAACGTTTTACATCGTTCCAATCGAACAGCTTTGCTTACTTCCTCTCCGTGCAACCCATGAATAAATGTGTCCAAGGCTCTCTCTGGTCGGCTACGAACAACTGAATGCGACTTTCATTTTCTACTAACTCGTACGTTTGAGCGTTGATGTTTCGAATTCTGTCGGCAAACTGCTCGCTAGATTCACCTCGTCGCATTCGCAAACTCTAAAGCTGCTCTCTGCAAAATCTGATCGCGTTTTTACGTTTAAATCTCTGAACAACAATCGTTCTAAACTCATTGTAATCTTCTGTATTCACGCAAGTAGGATCCGCGCTAATGAAATCTTGTGATGCTCCCCGAATTCTTAATTTGGTAACCACTAGCTTATCGAAACTGTCCAGGATTCTAACAGGGCGGCACCTTCAAGTTTACGAAAAAGCACTTGCACATCATCTTCGGATTTCCCACTAAACACTGGTACTGATGGCAATAATGAAAAATTAGTTATTGTATTTGTACCTGTACTGCGTGAATTATCATTTGACAAGTCTTTCGGAATGTTACGCTCGCTTCTTTCTGCTTTTAACTGCCAAATCTCTTCTTGCAGTTCATTAATAACAGTTTGTAGATCGACAACGTTACTCTGACTGGATTGCGGCATTTCGTCTAATTTAACGCCAATGAGTCACTCAAATGTAAAATAAAAATCCATCACTGCCTTTCGTATTCTAACCAAACTGGAGTAGACGAACCTGAATTCCAGCGATGGATGTCTCCGCGTCGTCGAAAGATGTTCATGCTGCTGGAATTTCACGTTGTGCTGCACCTCTTAAGAACTGTAGATTTTCCATAATCATCCCACTTCTGACACCACTTCTATAAGGGGGTTCTTTGTGTTGTTGCCCCGGATAATAATTACACGAAATAGTTGCCATGATTTGTAAGCGGTGGGTCCTTGACGTACGGCAATACGCGAACACCGAGAAGTAAGTTTAAACAGTTTTATTAACGAAGGCTGATTATAAAACACGCACACTACGCGCACCCATCATCACTGTGTCTGACATCCTAACACCGGCTAATTACGGTCATATCGAAAGGCTCCATGGTGAGCTAAGAAAAAGAGACATATTCGCGCCTTAGGCCACGCTTGTTATGCCGCCCGCTGTGCACTGCGGACGGCGGCCAGTTACTCCCTGCGTCGCACTGCGGACCGGACAGACGTGTACTGTGACAAAGCAAATTGTCATCGTTCCAGATAGGCCAGCTGGCAAGCGCTTGTTATGTACCGTACGGCTGCATGCAACCCGTAGACCCTTACAATGCTTTCGAAAAAAATACATTATCACTTTTAAGTGATATATTGAAATTAAGCCTAGAGGTCACACATTGGATGATTTCGCATGGAAGATGAAATTTAAACGTGTCCTGATAGGTAAACTGCCATGATACTGACAAAATGATGAAGAAAGAATCCAGTTCTGTTTCTTTGTAAATTTGCTACCGTGAGTTGTTTCTTTTCGTTTGTTAACTGTACAATTTTCTGAACCATGGACCTTGCCGTTGGTGGGGAGGCTTGCGTGCCTCAGCGATACATATAGCCGTACCGTAGGTGCAACCACAACGGAGGGGTATCTGTTGAGAGGCCAGACAAACGTGTGGTTCCTGAAGAGGGGCAGCAGCCTTTTCAGTAGTTGCAGGGGCAACAGTCTGGATGATTGGCTGATCTGGCCTTGTAACAATAACCAAAACAGCCTTGCTGTGCTGGTACTGCGAACGGCTGAAAGCAAGGCGAAACTACAGCCGTAATTTTTCCCGAGGGCATGCAGCTTTACTGTATGATTAAATGATGATGGCGTCCTCTTGGGTAAAATATGTGACAATGTTGACTGGAATACTCTCTTTCAAATTCTGAAGGTGGCAGGGGTAAAATACAGGGAACGAAAGGCTATTTACAATTTGTACAGAAACCAGATGGCAGTTATAAGAGTCGAGGGACATGAAAGGGAAGCAGTGGTTGGGAAGGGAGTGAGACAGGGCTGTAGTCTATCCCCGATGTTATTCAATCTGTATATTGACAAAGCAGTGAAGGAAACTAAAGAAAAATTCGGAGTAGGTATTAAAGTCCATGGACAAGAAATAAAAACTTTGAGGTTCGCCGATGACATTGTAATTCTGTCAGAGACAGCAAAGGACTTAGAAGAGCAGTTGAATGGAATGGACAGTGTCTTGAGAGGAGTATATAAGATGAACATCAACAAAAGCAAAACGAGGATAATGGAATGTAGTCGAATTAAGTCGGGTGATGCTGAGGGAATTAGATTAGGAAGTGAGACACTTAAAGTAGTAAAGGAGTTTTGCTATTTGGGGAGCAAAATAACTAATGATGGTCGAAGTAGAGAGGATATAAACTGTAGACTGGCAATGGCAAGGAAAGCGTTTCTGAAGAAGAGAAGTTTGTTAACATCGAGTATAGATTTAAGTGTCAGGAAGACATTTCTGAAACTATTTGTATGGAGTGTAGCGATGTATGGAAGTCAATCATGGACGATAAATAGTTTGGACAAGAAGAGAATAGAAGCTTTCGAAATGTGGTGCTACAGAAGAATGCTGAAGATTAAATGGGTAGATCACATAACTAATGAGGAAGTATTGAATCGGATTGGAGAGAAGAGAAGTTTGTGGCACAACTTGACCAGAAGAAGGGATCGGTTGGTAGGACATGTTCTGAGGCATCACGGGATCACCAATTTAGTATTGGAGGGCAGCGTGGAGGGTAAAAATCGTAGAGGGAGACCAAGAGATGACTACACTAAGCAGATTCAGAAGGATGTAGGTTGCAGTAGGTACTGGGAGATGAAGAAGCTTGCACAGGATAGAGTAGCATGGAGAGCTGCATCAAACCAGTTTCAGGACTGAAGACCATAACAACAACAACAGATTAAGATACACTACTGACCATTAAGATTGCTACAACAAGAAGAAATGCAGATGATAGACGAGTATTCATTGGACAAATATACTATACCAGAACTGACTTGTGATTATATTTTCACACAATGTGGGTGCATAGACCCTGAGAAATCAGTACCCAGAACAACCAGCTTTGGCCGTAATAACGGCCTTGATACGCCTGGGCATTGAGTCAAACAGAGCTTACAAGGCGTGTACCGGTACAGCTGCCCATGCAGCTTCAACACAATACCACACTTCATGAAGAAAAGTGATTGGCGTATTGTGACGAGCCAGTCGCTCGGCCACCATTGACCAAACGTTTTCAATTGGTGAGACATCTGGAGAATGTGCTGGGCAGCGCAGCAGTCCAACATTTTCTGTATTCAGAAAGGCCCATACAGGACGTGCAACATGCGGTCGTGCATTATCCTGCTGAAATGTAGGGTTTTGCAGGGATCGAATGAAGGGTAGAACCACGGGTCATAACACATCTGAAATGTGACGTCCACTGTTCAAAGTGCCGTCAATGCGAACAAGAGGTGACCGAGACGTGTAACCAATGGCACCCCATACCATCACGTCAGGTGATACGCCAGTACGGCGACGACGGGCGCTTCCAATGTGCGTTCACCGCGATGTCGCCAAACACGGATGCGACCATCATGATGCTGTAAACAGAACCTGGATTCATCCGAAAAAATGACATTTTGCCATTCGTGCACCCAGGTTCGCCGTTGAGTACATCATCGCAGGCGCTCCTGTCTGTGATGCAGCGTCAAGGGTAACTGCAGCCCACGGTCTCCGAGCTCATAGTCCATGCTGCTGCAAACGTCGTCGAGCTGTTCGTGCAGATGGTTGTCGTCTTGCAAACGTCCCCTGGGATCGAGACATGGCTACACGATCCGTTACAGCCATGCGGGTAAGATGCCTGTCATCTCGAGTGCTAGTGATACGAGGCCGTTGGGATCCAGCACGGGGTTCTATATTACCCTCCTGAACCTAGCGATTCTATATTTTGCTAACAGTCATTGCATCTCGACCAACGCGAGCAGTAATGTCGCGATACGGTAAACCGCGATCGCAATAGGCTACAATCCGACGTTTATCAAAGTCGGAAACATGATGGTACGCATTTCTCCTCCTTACACGAGGCATCACAACAACGTTTCACCAGGCAACGCCGGTCAACTGCTGTTTGTGTATGAGAAATCGGTTGGTTTTCCTTATGTCAGCACGTTGTAGGTGTCGCCACCGGCGCCAGCCTTGTGTGAATGCTCTGAAAAGCTAATCATTTGCATATGACAACATCTTCTTCCTGTCGGTTAAATTTCGCGTCTGTAGCACGTGATCTTCGTGGTGTAGCAATTTTAATGGCCAGTAGTGCAACAGTTGTAGTGTATCGTATTTATACCTATCGGCAAGAAAAAAGTTAAGCAGGCAGTTTCCTTGCAGGGTCTGCAACTTGGCACACAAGCGCAATGCCAGTCGCTTGCTACTTTAGGAACGACGCGCAGAAGCAACGATCTTCCGTAATAATACATTCTTGAGACTCCATATTCAAATGTGACTATCCCATGTACTCTCAGAAACGGTTAATCTGTCTGCAGATCTCAAACGCGACCGAACACTGGCAATTTTATCATCAAAATGCCCTCCCCCGGCTGAGAATAACTTCCGAGGCAAAGGTACTTCCCCTAGACGTCATTGATACCCAGTTTAACAGTTCGTAAAAACACAAGGAAACAGGAAAGATAAGGCTGTTCTTTGCAATATCGTACAATTTCCACAAAAAGACTCCTTAAAACAAGTACTTCTGCCCATTAAAATATTACTTGCCGCAGTATCGAACATAAAATTAATTTCGTTTGATTCATCGATCACAAAGATGATGGGTCGCCATAAAAAAACTTTATGCCCAGTAAGTATAGTAACATACATAGAAAAACTGTCTGCTTTCCAATTTAAGTAGATAGCCGCAGCATATGAAAACAAATTAACAACTATGGAAGAAAATATACCAAACGCTTCTTCCTGTGAAAATTGTAGTGTAATCTCAAATAGCTTGACTTTAAGAACTCATTTCCAAAATTAAGAAATACATATACATGAACAAGCAACTTTTGTCCATATAGCACCTCACGAACCATAATCTTAAGCTATAATGAACTCACCTGTTGTCTTCTGTTTTTTAGAGAGAAAAGATGTTATCTTTGAAGCTCGTTTCATGGTAAGCAGGTGACAGAAATGAAACAGTCGACATCAATATAAGGAACTGTTCATATAAGCTATTCAGCCCGAGATGAGATGTCTAAGAGCACAACTCTGACACTGACAATAAGGAAGGTACGGCAGGTAGCAAGCACGCCACTGGTCGAGGGCACGGAAGTCAAGAAATCCCAGCGGGCAGTTCCCAGATAAGCCGCGCAGGATAGCCGTGCTGTGGGCGGCTGGGCTGTTCTGGCCGGGAGTTAGAATCCCCCCATGGGCATGGATGTGGCTGTTGTCCTGTGATTCTACTTTGATTAATACAGTTGTATACGATAAGTCACAAGCAGTACGTGGACACAAAATTTGACCTGAAATAGAACATAGACATGATCAAAAATAGAGAGATTAGAGAAAAGCAGATAAGAACAACAAAGTGATACACTCTAGATCTGGCTAAAATGGGATACCACTTAAGAGGCCAAATTTTAATTTTAAATAAAAAATTCTCAGAGCTTACAGCAGGGCGAAAATATAACATGATGAAATTCTAGCTACTCCAAGACTTAGGAACTTTTTTCACTTAGGTAAAGCAGTGCGCACGAGTTGGGCATTTTCAACAATCTGTAATGAAATAATAGAGATGTTTTCTGAACAAATAAAAAGAATTATCATAAGTGATATCAAACAGGCCAAATATTTCTCTATACTAGTAGACTAAGAACGCACCAATAAAAGATAAAGGAAACGCAAACTTCATGTTGATCGAGAAGCGGACACTGAAGAAGTTCTTCTGACAGGTAGGGAGAAATTGTGAATCGAAATATTTTCCCCCGTACTGGGCAACTTGTGCGCTGAATTAGTAAGGAGAAAGGGATAATATGCTGTTAAGAGTCCTTCATAGTTTTCAGTAAACTTAAGAATAGTTCACCAGATGTTATTTCTGAACGCACAGCAAAATTCCAAGTGTAATATGAAACTGATTTAAAACCTTCCGTCCCAAGTGAATGTGTACATTTCACAGCACTTTTGGAATCTTGTGAGATTGGTGACGCACCATTCGAAATGGATTAATTTCTGCGGAGGGAACGATTACAGTCCACATTTCCGAATGTTGACATTGTTCTTAGAATGTTTCTATGTACGGCGTTTACAAATTGTTCAGCGGAATGCTCGTTTTTTGCTCTTAAAAGTCTGAAATCATACCTACGACCTGCCTTGTCTGAGGAGAGACTGAACATCTAGTCCGTTCTTCACATCGATACTGACCTTCTAACTGGTGGCCGTCTCAACTATGAAGAAATGGTTAAGGAGTTTGCTACCATCGAAGCCAGACGTAAACTTTGCTGACTTGTCAGTTTTGCTTGTTTCTTCATAATAGTTTTAAACAGCAACCAACATATCAAACAAGAACTTTGAAATTTTACTTTTCAGAATGTGATACAAATATTAGAAAGATTACAGATAACCTCCAGATGTCAAATATCACTTTTAGTCTCACTTGAGATGGGACTGCGTCTCTAATGTGAGTATCAGATACTTTAATAGAGCTCGAGTCCGGGCTCAACAAGTACTCGAAACTGAATTTTTGTAACTCGAAAGTGATTCGTGAACGGGTCTTAGTTTACAAGCACCATGTCCACTAAAAGTTAGTTTGATACTGCTATATTATTTCTACATAAAATCCACTTCCAAATGCAACGCTTACGTTTTCTCTTCTTATCGGATTCTTGGGTCAGTTCTAATCCCATAACCTGAATGATGACACCTGTGTCCATATGAATAATCTCAGCAGACATGCTGAAAAGAGTGCTACAAGAATTTTGGCTGGAGTATGTGGAAGCTAGCACACAGCGCCATCGCCGTATTAGCCGTCATGCTACTTGCTGTGGCGTCACTTTTGTTGTGTGTGGGAACCCGGCTTTCGAATGACTTATTAACAGATAGTCAGCAGGGATTCAGAAAATATTGTTCTTTTGAAACCCAACTAGTTCTCACATGAACTAATGAGTGTTATCGAAAGGGAATCTCAGATAGGTTCCATATTCCTAGATTTGTCACTCTTCCTCATAAGTAGCTTCTGTCAAATTGTATGTCTGTAGTGTCGTCTCAGCTGTGCGACTGCATTTGTGATTTCTTGTCTGGAAATCCCTTCCCAATGACTGCTTCCATTTCAAGTCTTTCGACCCTTATAATTGCAATCAGGTTTTTGTATAATAGCCCAGTAACAGCATCACAAAAAAGTCCTTTGCTTGAAAAAAAGGAGGTAGATGATTTTATTTCTTTATCTTGTATATATAATTAAGAGTATGCTGAATCCAAGTTTTCGACCTCCAAAACCCTCAAAACAACTTTTTATGGCAAAAAAAAAAATGTTGGCACTTTTTTCAGGTTTTCTCCTATTACTCGGAAATTGTAGATACTTCTGAAAATGTTACTATTACCAAATTGAAAGAGCATTTAATTTTGCGTCGAATGGCCTACTTCAATATCAAAATCGGTGCAGCCGTTTGGCCGGAATCAGTTGCGAAAGTTCGTTAGTTTTCACCAGTTTAGCTAAAAAGTCAGCTCCAACGTCTGTAATTCAAGCAAGGCTACTCCAAATGAAAACTGTCAAGTTATCAAAGGTGTAGAGCATGAAATTTCACGTTACGAAGCATCTAGCCTTTCAGTTTTGGGTACTATTGAGTGTTCATACACTTGAAAGCCAAAGTAGTTTTGTCTGTTGTGTGTTTTTTGTTTTTTTTTTTTTTTTGTTTTTGCTTTTCGTAAGTCAATGTTATTCAATGAAATGAAATTTCGTGTGTAGATGTATCTATAGATCTCAATCTACTGACGTGTCTTAAACAACCGAGGCTGCCATCCCCTCCATTTGTTTGTCATTGTTTCCATTGTTAACCGTACCCAGTCTTGCGTTGTGCGAGGAATGTATACAAAACTCTAATTTCCTTGTTTGAGCTTCTTTCGTTTTGCACGAAGCGCGTTTAAAATGGGTGCTTCAGATCGTATGGAGGCGTGTTTTATATGTGATGGCAGTTTGGCAGATAGTGATGTGTTTAAAGTGAAACAGAAACGACTGGAAACGCTTCTACAGTCCAGTAAGGGTAGGAACATTGCAGCACATCGTGTGTTATTAACTGGCCTGGCTTAAGTTGAAGTGCACACTGTTTGTCACAAGAAGTACAGTAACTACCAACTGATTAGATCGTGTTTGGTAAAAGACATTGCACCGCCAACATCGAATTTCGATCATACAAGAAGGTATTTATTTGACTTTAATAAACACCCGTTTTATTGTTAGTGCAGTTGGATTCGGATCTCCATATACTGAAGATTTCTTATTTGAGACGTCCTCGATTGCAAGACTTGAGCATCCTAACATAACCAGTGATGGATTCAGCCAGCTCATCTCTGGTAACGCCGATTTTAACATCTGCATGATTTTTAGGTTGAATAACTTCCATTCCGTGGGAGAAATCAAGGCAATCACTCTCTACACAACTACGGAGTCTGACAAGTGCATTGATCAGGTAAGAAGGCGTTCAACTTCTGATTTTTTTCTACTCAATTGACGCTTGTCAAAACGGAACAGAATCTTCTGAAAGATTTCATAGTTTAAAGACACCAAGTTCTTCATCAAATATCATTTTCGATGAAGGTACAAATGCTGCAGTCTCACAGGAGAAGTTTCTCGCAAATAAGATAAACAACAACCATTTGATTTTTATGCTCACAGGAAAATTTGGGGATGGAGGTATTCAAGTGCAACAAGCAGAAGAAGATGTGGATTCATTAATTGTGGGAACAGCTATTTCCCGAACTGCTGAGTCTGACAGTATGGCAATCGTAAGTGAAGACATTGGCGCGCCTGTCCTCCTAACGGGTCGAGGAAACAAGTACAATAACTTGTACTTTCAAGATCCGGGAAGAGCGAAATCGGCAGAAGTGTGGTACTCCAGTAATTCTATCAATTTCGATCACACATTTACTCTTTTCAACCGTCCCTTCATACGATGTGATATCACACCCTCTTTTTTTTGGCCAAGGTTCAAATGGCTCTGAGCACTATGGGACTCAACTGCTGTGGTCATCAGTCCCCTAGAACTTAGAACTACTTAAACCTAACTAACCTAAAGACATCACACACATCCATGCCCGAGGCAGGATTCGAACCGTAACAGTCGCACGGTTCCGGACTGCGCGCCTAGAACCGCGAGACCACCGCGGCCGGCTTTGGTCAAGGAAAAGGGAATTTACTAAACCTTATGGAGCAACAGCCACGCCCCCAAGCGCTAGCTGCTGAATTTGTTACACCCTTAGTTCCTCAAAAAGTAGGAGCACAGATAGGAAAGCAGCCGATGTTAGCACTGCATGGGAATTCCAACTACGAGACTTTGGACAGCTCAGGCACGAGTTTTTTCTAAGGTCTGCTCTGAGAAAATCTTTCAAACGTGAAAGGCTATAGTCAACATCAGATGCAGCAAGGTGGCACTCATTGCGATCCTACGATCAAGTGCAGTCTTTGGGGGAAAGAAAACTTATCCATGCCACTGGGGCTGGAAGAAAAATTTGTTAGACTTGTTTTCCGTGACAATGACGAAAGATTCGGCACAACCCAAACTGCTGAAGATGATTTCCTGCACATGCAAAACAGAATGCACAGCAGTATGTGGATGTCAGAAGTCTGGACTGAACTGCTCCTCGATGTGCAAACACTGTTGTGGTTTACCTTGCGAGAACGGCCTAGAAATCGTGCTCGTCAAGGGTGAGGAAGAGCTAGAACGTATCATCCAGAACGAGGAATTTGGTGAAGCTGTCACAATGGATCCTGAAGATCTGAGGATGGGCAGGGCCTGCCGCAGTCTCGCAAACGACCTCGATGGAAAGTAATTTAATAAAATGCTGATGTCTGATATTTAAATTTCTTTGTAATGTTGTCATACTCTTTTTTTTTGTTCAGATGTACAAATTTTTATAATACTCATACGTAAATACATGTTGGCCATTACTATGTAGTCAGTTTTTATTTTAGCAACCCATACTTACCAATTAAGGCATGGATAAAAATACACATGAATGAAGAAAATTAAAGATATATACACAGATAACACGTATGTACTCATAAGACAGCGGTCTTCCTACTGTACATTTCATTTCACCATGCAACTTTGGTTTCAAAGAAAGAAAACAAAATGGAATTACTTTGGCTTTCAAGCGTATGAACGCTTCATAGTGCCTAAAACTGAAAAGCTAGATGATTCTGTAACATGAATATTTTTTTTTAAGCCAAGTTGGTAAAAAACTTTGACAACTGATTACATCCAGACAGCTGCACCGACTGAGACATTAAAGTAGGTAATTAGACGCAACATTTAATGCTCTTTCAATTACATTTAGTTTCCGAGTTATAGGTGAAAACCTGAAAAAAGTACAAAAATTGCTTGAGTTTTTGGCAACAAAAAGTTGTCCCTAGGATTTTGGAGTCGAAAAGTTGGATTCAACATACTCTCATCGATACACACAAGATTAAAAAATAATAAAATCTCCTATCCAGTTTTTTGCGCAAAAAGAACCCCATTACTGTTCTATAAGTCATAGATAACTTTTCGCTCCTTGTATTTTATCCTTGTTACCTTTAGAATTTCAAAGAGTGTATTAAAAGTTGGTTGGCTGATTGGTGGTTAAGGGATTGAAGAACAAGCTCATCAGTCCCTTGATCCAGGGGTCCATTGTATAGTCAAGGCATTAAAAAATACTCACTATTCAGCAGAGTATAACCCCTAAAATGGAAAACAGAGTGGCAGAAAAGGAGACACAATCAATGCATTAAAGCACACTCGCTGTTCAACAGGGTACTAACCCTAAAGAGGAAAATAGGGTGTGGCAGATAAGGAGGCAAACCACATCTAAAAGCAATTAAATGGAGTAAAAGAGGAAGGAAAAAATGAACTGATAAACAAGGTGGGGGTTGGGCGTTCCCCAGACCCAGCATAAGGCAATGGACAACCCAACCTCAAACTTGCACCCCCCCCCCCCCCCCAGAAAAAAAAGGTAGCTTAGAAGCGTCATCTGAGAATTAAAACCGTTTTCACAGGGAATCATTTCAACGATCTGTCAATATTAGAAGCAAAGAATTCTGAAGACCACGCTTAGCATGGAGGGCCAAAAAGAGGGGGCATTCTGCCAAGATATGTTCTACTGCCTGTAAGGTTCCACAACCAGAACGTGAGGCAGCTCCTTACACAAAATAAAACTACGGGTTAGTGCGGTTTGACCAATTAAGAGGCAACATAGGATAGTGGATTCCTTCAGTGAGGAATGGGAGGAGGAACCCTATACAACAATAGTCTCCCTGACAGTGTGGAGTTGATGAATGGGGACAGCAGCCCACCACATGTTGTTCTATGTGAGTAGAGGCCTTATTTGTGTCTGCAAATTGACATCTGGTATTGTCAAAGAGAATGGAGGGAGCCGGAGTGAGAAATCTCTCCTCTAGCCAAATGGTTGGCCATTTCATTCCCAGGGATATCCAAATGACTTCGGATCTTGAGAAAGACAATCAAGCAAGCAGTATGACTATGTTCAACAAGAATAGCAGAGACCACAGGGTGACAATAGTTAACATCAGTCAATGTCCTGGAGAGCGTTCACTGAAAACCTTGTAGGTGGGGCAACCACAGTTATGAGTATTCATCTTGGGTATTAATAACCGCTCCAGCTGTATTTAGTCGTTTATTACTGGATCACTACTGGTTTCATGGCACTAAAAGTCACATCTTCAGGTGAACATATGATTAAAACATTAGAGTGGAAAAGTTAGGAATCTTTTTACCCAACATTCATTGTCCATCAAAACAAACCAGCACTAAAAGACAATACGTCATAGATTAAAAAATGCCAAATTCCAATATAGTGGATGGGTCCAAAACAAATTGTACCACAGTGATCGCTTCTCCGATCTATACAGAACTGCATACAGGGGACACAGTCACAAAGTCATCCAGTAATAAAGGGCTAAATAAGCTGAAGTGTGTATTAATACCCAATATGACTGTTCACTGAGTCACTAATTATTAAAATGTAGTCAACAGTGGCCCTTTTAATAGTTATTTGCTCCACCATAAAAACATTGTATGTTTCCAGCAATGAATAGTATTCCTGACCTATGCAGGCCGTGTAAAAGCATATCTCATTTTACTCACAATTTTTGAGCCTTCAGTGTAAAAGATGGTAGCACCCTGAAAGTGCTGAATTTTGAAAGGTCATGGGAGAGACTGGGACTTTAGTACCTTGAAATTTCTTGGTTTGTGTACCAATCCAACTGGGGGGACAGGGGGTGGCCATAAGCAAACATGGAGAGTGCATTCTAGGGAGAAGAGACTGACGTCCTGGCAGGTGGCTCTTAGATGAATTCTGACTGATAATCCCACCAGAGGATGGGTATCAGGGGTCAATGTCCTCCCTATGCAAAAAGAGTGGGATATTTTGGATGATCAGCAAAGTATCGAATAGCAGTTGCATAGGACACTAACAGCTGGTATTATCAGAACTAAAGAGGGAAGATTGCCACTTCAACAAAGAGACTGTCTCAGGACTGGTTGGGAAGGCACCAGTGGCCAGTCGTGTAACATGATGATGGATGGGGGTCCAATAATTTCAAAGCTGAAGGTACTGCTGAGCCATAAACCTGGTAACCAGACAGGATGAGACCAGAGCCTAATAAATACAGAAAAAGTGTGGCATGATCTGCACCTCAAGAGGTATGGGGAAGGAAGCAGAGAGTGGTAAGCTTCTGTATGCAGCTAGTCCGTAAGTGATGAGTGTGGGGCAGCCAAATCATTTTTTAATATATAAAAAAAGAGGAATCCAAGGGAAAGTGTCCAAGTGGAGGCTCTCAAGATGGCAGCTCAGAGTTGATGTTCAGCCAAGGCTACTGAGTGGATGCTGTACCAGATGCAAAAGTCGTTGGCATATAGCATGGGGCTGACTAGCAATCCACCAGAGGTCATTAGCCAATTGATGGTAATGAGTAAGTGTGTGACACTCAGTGCAGAGCCCTGTGAAGTGCTGTTCTCTTGGACCCGTGGAGAGCTAAGTGAAGTACCAATTCTAACCCAGAACAAAAAGGGATAAAAATCGACAAATAAGAATCTGCAGGGAGATTCAAAAGCTCTATAATGTAGCGTAAATAAAAAGTGATGACACCAAGCAGTGCTGTTTTCCTTATGTAAGTCAAAGAAGACTGGTGATAGCATTTTAAAAAAGCCAGTTGGATTCCTGTTTCCAACCTAAAAGTTTGTAGGTTGTGGATCATCCATCCTAGTAACCACATCAGTGGGAGGGAAAAGGCCGTAAGATTTGAGAATTCAGGATAATCTGCAGGTTACCATCCTTTCAATCAGTTTGAAAAGCATATTGGTGAGGCTAACTGGTCAGTAGCTATTGAGACACACTGGGTTTTTGCGCGATTTAATGATGGCCCAGCGATACCACCGTGTCACTACAAAGGAAAGACACCTTCAAGCCAAATATGGTTGAACACCCATCAATTATGAACTGAATCATGGCCTGAAGTCATATCATGAGATGAGGCAAGAGCCTGAAGTAGTTCCCTGTCAGTAAATGGTTCATTCTATAGTTTGGCTTTGTGGGGGCTGCAAAATAAGAGGATGTCTTCAACTTGTCATTTCTGCATTAGAAACGTAGTATAAGAAGAGGACACTGATGCTGTTTGAAAGTGGGCAGCAAGCTGTTCATCAAGAACCAATGCAATGGTACAAAGACCAACCTGAAGGACAAAGCCCAAAACCGCTATTTGGCGGTCCAGAAAAGTACAAAGCTTGGCCCACATGTGGGAGGAAGAAGTATGTGCTGAAAAGGAGGAGGCACAGAACTCCAAGCATTACTTCTTAGTGCATTTAACTAGATAGCGAACCTTAGTTCAGAGTCACATACAAGTGAAGAGGGTGACCTGTGGAGGATAACACTAGAGACATTACAGATCCTGAATAGTTGTTCAATGTCTTTGGTCCACCATGGGACCAGCTGGTGATGCAGAGATTCTCTAGAAAGGAGAATAGCAGCTCCATCAGTGCGGGTTATCGTGATGGAGAAGTCGTGCACAACTGCAATGATGCAGTGTGGCAGAGAGAGGATGAAGGTAATGGCAGAGGAATACAACTGGCAGTTGGGTCTTCGGAGCACCCACTGTGGAAGTTGGTCCATCTGGTGGTGGCAAGGAAGTGATAGATTCACCAGAAAGTGGTCTCTTCTCAGGGATTATCATGTAATAACTAATACAGCACGGCCATGAGACTGGGGGAAGAGACTGTTAGGTCAACAGCTGAAAAGGTGCCGTAGGCGACACTGCATTGGGTAGAAGTACCATAACTGAGGAAATATGGATCACGCTTGATAAGGAGCTGGTTAGTCAGACATCCCCTACCAGATGAAGAGGTACTCCCTCACAGGGAATGATGTTTATTGAAATCCCCAAGCTGGAGAAAAGGGTCAAAGTTGTTGAATTAATGTGATCAATCCAGCACAAGTAAGTGGCTGCACCTGGTGGTAAATAAATGTTACAAATTGTGACTGATAAGTTTGTTTTCAGTTGCACCACTATTGCTTCCAACATGGTACAAAGGGAAATCCACTCATGTATGACATATGTGTGAACCAGTGTATAGACCCCACCAAATGTACTCTTGGGCCGAGAATAGTTTCAACAAAATGCACAATAACCATAGAGTGTTGGAGAATGGTCATCAGTAAAGCATGTTCCTTGTAGAGCAAAGCAAATTGCAGTAGTGCTGTAATTCCAGCAGTTGACAATAAGAGACTACTTTTCCACTGAATGATCACATTACGTTTGGCCAGTTTAGGTGTAAAAAGGCCAAGAGAAACAATTACACTCCCCCACTGCCTGGGGGTGGATAGTGGTAGTCCAGATGGGAGTAGGAAGTGAACACGTTGAAGTTTTTGAGGTGGCATTGTGCATGCTGCTCTAGTTCCTGGAAGGCAAAAGTTTCAATGTGTAAGATGGGATCCAGAAATTTGAAATTGAACAGCAGCAGACTTTTACAGGTGGAGAGGAGGTATTGCAAGGAGGTTTGGGCCTGATTGACATGGTTTTGCCGAACTATGTTGATAAGAGTTAAGGACTGGCACAGTCCAAACAGATGAAGGTCATTGTGAAAGGAGGGGTTGCAGCTGGAGAAGGATAATTTGATGTTAAGGCCATTTGCCAAGCAAAAATGCAGGAACAGTATGTGGGACTGGATTTTGGCTTAGGATAAGGAATTTTTTCTTTCTTGATGCAGATGGAAGATGGAAAGCGTCTATGGTGGAGGATAAAAACATGTAAAAATATTTAAATAATGTGAAATATGCACAAAAGAATGCACAAAAATACACCAAAATATGTGGTAAAATCACAAAAATAGCAGAATGCATGAAGTAAGGGGAAACAAGATGAAACCTGAGGGAGAACACCAATAGGGAAAGGTGACAACAAACTGCAATAGGCGTGGGCGGATACGTATGAAGAAGAGGGACAGGAGATGTGTCTATATCAGGTGAAATTAGTACGTGTGGATTGTAATAAGAGAGGAGATAGAGTGAGTGCTGGAGAGGGGTTGGTAGTATGAGGTAAAAGCTCATGTGTCACATGAAGGTACGGAAAGTAACACGCGAGAGTGAGGCAAGAAGAGTGATTATTTTGAAGGTCTAGGATTAATGATATAAGCAGGAGTAATGTGGGACATGAGATGCTGCACCAACAATCAGTGCAGCCTTGTAATTATGTGTTGTGTGTGGACAAGACGGTTGTTGCAGTGTGGCTCAGAAGTATGCACGTGCATTGCAGTTGGAAGGTGACAGAACACAGTAAAGAAGAGAAAGAAAAGAATGAGCATTGAGTATAATAGTGTTAGAACACAGGAAAACAGTACTGGGTTATGGGGAGGAAGAAAAGCCAGAAGGTAAAATCAAAAAATGGAAAATCCAGGATGGAATAAAGACAATACTATGAAAAAGACTGAGTGTGTCCTTATGAAATAGAAGACAGTGTAATGTTGGAGTGAAAACAAGGAAGGGGATAGGTGAGTGTAGGATAATTACTAACAAAGATTGAGACCATGAGGGTTACGGGAGCATAGGATATGTTGCAGGGAGACCCCATCTGCACAATTCAGAAAAGCTGGTGTTGGTAGAAATGATCCAGATGGCACAGGCTGTGAAGCAGTCATTAAAATAAAGAATGTTTGTGTTGGGAAGTGTACTCAGCAACTAGGTGGTCCAGTTGTTTCTTGGCCATAGTTCGTCAGTGGCCACACATGCCAACAGTCAGCTTATAGATTATCGTGGCCATGTAGAACAAAGCACAGTGGTTGCAACATAGCTTGTAGATCACTTGACTGGTTTCCAAGGTAGCCCTGCCTTTGATTAGATAAATGGAGCTTGAGACTGGATTGGAGTAGGTGGTGGTGGGAGGATGATGGGACAGGTCTTGCATTTAGGACTATTATGGGGATATGAGGCAAGAGGCACAAAGCAGGGGCAGTATAAGAATGGAAGAGGATATTATGTAAGTTTGGTGGGTAGCTGAATACCACTGTGGGAGGGGTGAGGCGGATAGTGGATAGGACATTCCTCATTTCAGGGCACAATGAGCGGCAGTCGAAACCCTGTCAGAGAATGTGATTCAGTTGCTCCATTCCTGGGCAGTACTGTGTCACAAGGGGAATGTTCCTCTGTGGCTGGATGGTGGGCTTCAGTAGGTGGTGGGTGACTGGAGAGATAAGGCTTGGGAGATCTGTCTGTAAAGACGCTTGGTATATTTTGAGAGGGCTTGTCACTTCATATGTGACAGCCACTGGTGAATAGACTGCATGGAAGGGCCTTCTTGGTATGGAATGGGTGGCAGCTGTCAAAGTGGAGGTTTGCCATAAGCAGAAGTACTAATGTAGCAATCTTTTGAGTCGAGTCAGCATTGAGGAAGGTAGCTTATTGGGTTGAGGAGGACCAGATGAAATGAATGGGACAGATGATGTTGAAGTTCTGGAGAAATGTGGACAGGCTGTCCTCATCTTCAGTCCAGATCACGAAGATGTCGTCAGTGAATCTGAACCAAGTGAGGGATTTGGGCGGTTAAGAAGTTTGGCTCTAGATGTTCCACAAATAGGTTGGCATAAGATGGTGCCATGTGGGTGCCCATTACCATACTTCAAATTAGATTGTAGGTGATCCCTTCAGAGGAGAAGTAATTGTGGGAGAGGGTGTAGTTTGTTATGTTGACCAGGAAGGAGGTTCTAGGTTTGGAATCTGTCTGCCATTGGGAAACATAGTGTTCAATAGCAGCTAGGCCATGGGCATTGTGGATGTTAGTGTAAAGGGACATGGCATCAATAGTGATAAGCAGGGCACCTTGTGGTAAGGGAACTGGAACTGCAGAGAGTCAGTTACGGAAATGGATGGCTTCTTTTATAAATATTGCACAGAAACAGATCTCCTATGCCATATCTCTCCAGTTGCCCACCGACTCCCACTGTCCGACCACAGAGGAGCATTCCCCTCGTGACTTATTACCACCCAAGACAGGTACAACTGAATCAGCCACAAGCATCATGTATCCCATCAAAGGCACTGCTACCTGTGAAACCAGTCATGAGATCTACAAGCTAAACTACAACCACTGTACTTCATTCTATGGGGGCGTTACAACCAACAAACTGTCTGTCAGCATAAATGACCACTGTGGCCAAGAAACAGCTGGCTAGTCTAGTTGCCGAGCATGCTGCCCAACAAAATGTTCTTCATTTTAATGATTGCTTCACAGCCTGTGCCTTCAGAATCCTTCTTACCAACACCAGCTTTTCTGAACTGTGCAGGTGGGTACTCTACTGGCTATATATCCCACATTCCTGTAACCCTTCTGGCCTCAGCCTCATTAGTTGTCGTCTTTCACCCACCTATTCCTTTCCTTGTTCCCACCCCAACACTACACAGCCTTCTATTCCACAAGTACACCCACAGTATTTTTACTTCTCTGCTTCTCCAACCCCCCTTCCCACCCTTCGTCTAACTTCACGAGTGCACCTAGCTGCCCTACTCTCTCTCCACTTCATCCCAGTATGCTCCCACGAGTAGCACTTCACTGTCCCCCAACATACCCTGCTCCCCCCCTGCCCCAGCCTCTTCCTTACCATTACCCCCACAACCCACATTGCTTGTCCAATCATGCGCAGTTGCTCACAGCTTGCCCTCTGCAAATGGTTCAAATGGCTCTGAGCACTATGGGACTTAACTGCTGAGGTCATCAGTCCCCTAGAACTTAGAACTACTTAAACCTAACTAACCTAAGGACCTCACACACATCCTTGCCTGAGGCAGGATTCAAACCTGCGACTGTAGCGGTCGCACGGTTCCAGACTGTAGCGCTTAGAACCACTCGGCCAATCTGGCCGGCTGCCCTCTGCAGCCAGAGGCAGTGTATATGAGCTCCATTTGCATGAATTCGCGGATGTATGCTGTCTGTTTCACAAGGCCTTCTGGTCGACATCTTACATATTTAGTAGTCTTTTATTGTTCCTGTCTTCAACTCAACATCTCTGTTATATGGTGGGTAGCAAACTATTCTTTTCATAATATTGCCGTTATTCCATACTGGATTTTTAGTTTTTTTGAACATTTGTATAAGATTATTTAACAATTGTGAGTGGATATCAGATGACCATCTACCTCTTTTGCACGTTTTCTTGTATATTGGTACAGAAAAGAATCTTTTACAAAGTCCGTATGGAAGGGGCTTTTTGCTATGGAACGGGTGGTAGCTGTCAAAGTGGAGGTATTGCTGGTGTTTGGTAGGTCTGATATGAATGGATGCACTAATGTAGACATCTTTGAGCTGGAGGTCAACTTGAGGAAGGTGGACTGTTGGATTGAGGAGGACCAAGTGAAGC
Organism: Schistocerca gregaria; assembly: GCF_023897955.1. Taxonomy (NCBI): domain Eukaryota; kingdom Metazoa; phylum Arthropoda; class Insecta; order Orthoptera; family Acrididae; genus Schistocerca; species Schistocerca gregaria. The sequence goes on from NC_064924.1 coordinate 222,636,843, forward strand.
AAATGGGGGAGAACGTGTTGAGGTTCTGGAGGAATGTGGATAGAGTGACCTAACCCTCAGTCCAGATCACAGTAATGTCATCAATGGATTTCAACTAGGTGAGTGGTTTGAGTTTTTAGTGGTTAGGAGGGATCATGAATGAATTTCAACCAGGTGAGTGGTTTGAGATTTTGAGTGGTTAGGAGGGATTCCTCTAGATGGCCTATGAATAAGTTGGCATAGCATGGCGTTGTTCGAGTGCCCATTGCCATGCCCCACATTTGTTTCTAGGTAATGCCTTCAAAGGAGACTGCATGGTATGGCTCACATGTATCACAGTAAATATTGTAATTGAATATATAAAAAACCTACTCTGAAAGTTTGCATTATTTTTTGAAACATTGGTTGGTTCTGTTAAAGTAAATATTGTGATCCAAACTCCCAACAGTATCACCACTGTCTACATGCAATCACAAACAATAATCCAACATGAGAAAAATAATCATGTGAGTAATGTCTAGATACAGCCAGCCCTGTTTTTTAAAAGATGCCATCTTGCAGCTTGCTGGCACTACCAAGGTTAACATAATGTACTTGGTGTATGGGGATGCCATGTTTAGGCACTACCGATGATGAATGTCACTAACTTGTGCACTACTGTCACAGAGCAAGAAACTATAGACATTTCTAACTAAAACTTGCATCTACAAAACAGAATGAATGCTGTCAAGTAGAAGAATTTATAACACTGCTTATGGTAGCTCTATCTTCGAATTACTTTTTTTCTGATAATCACGTTGTGTATGCACGAGCAGTGTTTACCAAAGGGACTCCATCTGGCAAAGACACTTGCTAACATTTTCCTACATAATTTTGAAAATGAAATTTTTTCAATACTCATACTGAACAGAATCATAACACACACTACTATTACAATGTGGATGACACGTGGATTCTGTTCAAGGGATAAAAGAGATGGAGTAGATTAACTATTTTACATTTTAACAATAGCCATAAAAATCTCATTTATACAACTGAATATGAACAGAATAAGAAAATGAGTTTTGGTGACACTAAGGGAAATTGCCTTGAGTAATGGCTACAAACCTACAATATTTGACATACCAATAATAAAAGTGCCTGGATGGAGAAATGTATAAAATAAGGTAAAGCAATGACTCAAAAATGTAACAGACTACAATGTTCACTCTAGCTGCTAAACACTAGCTCTTTTTCTAGCAAAAGGAAATGCATTCTCACACACAACCAAGTGGACACCTAAATGTACACTCCTGTGGCATGGCTTGCAATGGCCACAGGACTTTGCATGTGGGTGTCTGTGTGGTTGCATGTGGAATGTGTATACTTTTGCTAGAAAAAGAGCCAGTGTGAATCCTGTTTTCTGTTATGTGTTTCACTATAGATACTTGACATATTTTACATAAGAAATTGTGTAGAATACACGATGACGATAAAATATAATGTGGCCTTAACAAAGATATGTAACAATAAAGAAAAAACATATTTCGTCATTTCATCATATTGGAGACCTGTACCTGATAAGACGAAATACCATATTCAAAAGCCTCACATCCATCAGGCTTCGTGTCACAAAATATTCTCATAACACAAATTTGCCACCCTCTTGAACAATGATCTAATTTTTCCCCCAATTCTGTGGCTACAAGCCTGAATTTTGTTAACTGTGACAAGACAATCAGAAGTTCTGGAATGAGATCTAGGGAACTTGTGCTTTTTTTTCATCCACAGCAGGGATGTAAAGCAGATCTGCCAATATGTATGTCAGTTTTACATACTGCAAACAATAATACACTATTAATATTCTAGACAAATTTGAAAGATTTGCAAACTGAGGTTTCCTGGCAGGATGCTTAAAGGAAAAACAGAATTATGCAATAGACAATATATTGCAAACTTTGATAGTCTCTGTGAAAACAGCTAGTTCACACTTTGGATCTTTTCACTCATTTTCTCAAATTCCACATTTACCTACAATGTACACACATCACATGTTTCTTTTTTCGGTACTGAGCCATGGAAAAAATAGCTGTTTTGAAGAGTGCACCGCAGCATGTAGTGTAAAGCAGTAGCCCTCGGTTTCTGGCGGTGGTGCCGCTGTGGCAATCGCAGCTTTGCTGTCTCCCTCTGGTGGGAAAAGTTGCCTGTTCACATGCATTTAAGGGACACTATGAGCTCGGCAGTCGGTCAGTCTTTCAGTCTCGGAAAGTCTGGTCAGTTGATCAACCAGGTCAGTGTGGGGCAGTCAGAATCTGTCTGTCGTCCAGAGTGCTAGTATGTGTTAGGCCGCCAGTCTGCTCAAGTTTGTTCAGGCAATGGCATTGGCGGTTGGACTGATCGGTTGGTCAGTCGCACACTGGGACACGAGAAGACTTGTCCATCTTGAGCGTTGGCGCATGTGAGGTCGCCACTTCAGTCCAGTGGCCCGCGCCGTATAGCGAGGGGTAGTGGCTTCGCGGCCGACATGAAAGCAAGAGGAGTCAACCTACGACATCGGTCTGGCTGGTGCAAGCTGCAACGCTGTGAGATTGCGTCTGTTGAAGCGGATGGTTTTTATCTTGCCTATCATCTTGTGAGGCGGTATATGTGTAATGTAGAGCATGTTGTACATTTTATGTAAGTCTGAATTTGATGGGTTTTATTTAAATAGTCATTTTTATAAAGTTGCCACCCTTCCACCGTAAGAGTCCTTTTAAAAACAAATTGCATTTTCGGTGGCAAATTATTTCCTAGGGTGAGTGTTTGTACCATTTCCATCCCTCTTACAGGGTGCATAGTTAATGTGTTTGTGTAATTTGCTAAAATTTTTAGTTTAAAATAATTTGCTGTGTTGCAGATTTGCACCAGTGTAGTCTTGCACAGGTTGTTGTGAGCGGTCATGACTACGGCTGTGTTAAAAGGGAGCGACAAGCTTCTCAGCCCGAAGGCTCATACTGTCAATATTGTTCTTTCTGCCTCTAAATAAAATTGTAACTTGATATTTTGAGAGTGCTTTTCTGCTTATTAATTTTAAATCTGTTTTTGAAAAGGCTTTTATGAAAAATTTCCCATTTGTTAAAGGTAATTTCATTTCCATCAGTTACTCCCTGCCAACTACTTCCACACTTTAATATGTTAATGTTCTTGATGAATCACTAGTAAATAAAGTAAATTCTTTAAGAAAAGATTTTGAAAGTAAATTCACAGTATACACACACACACACACACACACACACACACACACACACACACACACACACACACACAGTGTGTTACAAAAAGGTACGGCCAAACTTTCAGGAAACATTCCTCACACGCAAAGAAAGAAAATATGCTATGTGGACATGTATGCGGAAACGCTTACTTTCCATGTTAGAACTCATTTTATTACTTCTCTTCAAATCACATTAATCATGGAATGGAAACACACAGCAACAGAACACACCAGCGTGACTTCAGGCACTTTGTTACAGGAAATGTTCAAAATGTCCTCCGTTAGCGAGGATACATGCATACACCCTCCGTCGCATCCCTGATGCGCTGATGCAGCCCTGGAGAATGGCGTATTGTATCACAGCCGTCCACAATACGAGCACGAAGAGTCTCTATATTTGGTATCGGGGTTGCGTGGACAAGAGCTTTCAAGTGCCCCCCATAAATGAAAGTCATGGGGGTTGAGGTTAGGAGAGCGTGGAGGCCATGGAATTGGTCTGCCTCTACCAATCCATCGGTCATTGTATCTGTTGTTGAGAAGCGTACGAACAGTTTGACTGAAATGTGCAGGAGCTCCATCATGCATGAACCACATGTTGTGTCGTACTTGTAAAGGCACATGTTCTAGCAGCACAGGTAGAGTATCCCGTATGAAATCATGGCGGTGAATCGAGGAAGTACAGTACATACTGACGAAACTAAAATGAACTCTAACATGGAAATTTAGCGTTGCCGGACACATGTCCACATAACATCTTTTCTTTAGTTGTGTGTGAGGACTGTTTCCTGAAAGTTTGGCCGTACCTTTTTGTAACACCGAAAGTATATTACATGTATCTACCTAGAGCATGATCTGCACTTGGTATGACTGTTTAATTGTGGACTTTGTTGCACGTAAGGTTTATTTTTGAGCAGGGTGTATACTCTCCGGGACAACTGGGAAAAACCCGGGAATTTTTTCATCAGGAAGAAAACTGAGAAAAACCCAGGAATTTTTCGTTGCTTTATTTTTCAGTTAAATTTTCGTAGTTTTGATTGGTAAGAACTGATATTCTAACTAAGTATTTAGTTTAGCCCGTTACTGCAATACAATACTGCAGCAATAAAACATAAACAAGGAAAAACATAAATAAAACTCAAGTTGCAAAGGAAATGTGCCATTCACCACAATGAAACGCAGCGCACATACAATCATCTGCCAGCAGCAAAATGTGTCAAAGGCTTTAGGACAAAGACTGTGCAATACTTCATAACAACAAACTGTGCAATACTTCATAACAACAAACTGTGCAATACTTCATAACAACAAACTGCTTTCGATGGGCGGGACGTCACAACAGTTAACATTATGTTCGTTTGTGCAGTCGACAGTGGGCTTTTGCGCATGCACAGTCGAGCCGCATACGAGTAGTACCATCTACCACTTCTGGTTACTTGAAGTGTGGCTGTTAGCTGTATCCAAGGTAACTAGGCACAAGCTGATCAGCAGTAGCAACAAAAAACAGCCAGATGCTACTCGGGAACATTTTTCTGGTACACAAGCTGCCAGATTTGCGCATGCACAGAGCAGTCTGAGTTGTGGGATGAGAGGTAGTCTCCAAGTGAACCATGTTTACATTTGTTTAGTGATTTTGCTGTTTTCTCCTAATTTACAGATCTCAAGAATAAAATGGATTTCTGTGGCTGGAAGCTGTACTGTGGATTAAAATATTCACATAATTATGGAAGACTAAAGTATGTCATTACTTTGTTTTCTGGTTTTATTTTATTTCCAGGTTTTTGGCAGTTGGTTATTAATTGCCTTGCAGAACAATCAAGTTATTTTTGTCAATTTTCTAAAAAAATGGCTTTAATTAATCTTTTCTGCAGAGGCAGTCAATTTATTTGGAACACTACTGGCTAGTGTCAACTGTTTGCGAAATTTCAAGTGTACGTTGTTATCTTTTGGGACATTTAGCTGTACCGTAGGTGCAACCACAACAGAGGGGTATCTGTTCAGAGTCCAGACAAACGTGTGGTTCCAGAAAGGGGGCAGCAACCTTTTCAGTAGTTGCAGGGACAACAGTCTTGATAATTGACTGATCTGGCCATGTAACACTAACCATAACAGCCTTGCTGTGCTGGTACTGCGAACGGCTGAAAGAAGGGAAACCTACAACCGTAATTTTTCCCGAGGGCATGCAGCTTTACTGTATGGTTAAATGATGATGGCGTCCTCTTGGGTAAAATATTCCGGAGGTAAAACAATCTACTCAGACTAATCAGGAGGATGTTGTTATCAGGAGAAAGAAAACTGGCGTTCTACGGATCGGAGCATGGAATGTCAGATCCCTTAATCGGGCAGGTAGGTTATAAAATTTTAAAAAGGGGAATGGATAGGTTAAAGTTAGATATAGTGGGAATTAGCGAAGTTCGGTGGCAGGAGGAACAAGACTTTTGTCAGGTGAATACAGGGTTATAAATACAAAATGAAATGGGGTAATGCAGGAGTAGGTTTAATAATGAATTAAAAAAAATAATAATAATAGGAGTGCGGGTAAGCTACTACAAACATCATAGTGAATGCCTTATTGTGGCCAAGATAGACATGAAGCACACACCTACTACAGTAGTACAAGTTTATATGCCAACTATCTCTGCAGATGACAAAGAAATTGAAGAAATGTATGATGAGATAAAAGAAATTATTCAGATAGTGAAGGGAGATGAAAATTTAATAGTCATGGGTGACTGGAATTCGATAGTAGACAAAGGGAGAGAAGGAAACATAGTAGGTGAATATGGATTGGGGGTAAGAAATAAAAGAGGAAGCTGCCTGGTAGAATTTTGCACAGATCATAACTTAATCATAGCTAACACTTAGTTCAAGAATCATAAAAGAAGGTTGTATACATGGAAGAAGACTGGAGATACTGACAGGTTTCAGACACATTATATAATGGTAAGACAGAGATTTAGGAACCAGGTTTTAAATTGTAAGACATTTCCAGGGGCAGATGTGGACTCTGACCACAATCTATTGGTTATGAACTGTAGATTAAAAACTGAAGAAAGGTGGGAATTTAAGGAGATGGGACTTGGATAAACTGAAGGAACCGGAGGTTGTAGAATGTTTCAGAGAGAGCATCAGGGAACAACTGACAGGAACAGGGAAAAGAAATACAGTAGAAGAAGAATGGGTAGCTTTGAGAGATGAAACATTTAAGGCAGCAGAGGATCAAGTAGGTAAAAGGACGAGGGCTAGTAGAAATCCTTGGGTAACAGAAGAAATATTGAATTTAATTGATGAAAGGAGAAAATATAAAAATGCAGTAAATGAAGCAGGCAAAAAGGAATACAAATGTCTCAAAAATGAGATCGACAGGGAGTGCAAAATGCCTAAGCAGGCATGGCTAGAGGACAAATGTAAGGATGTAGAGGCTTATCTCACTAGGGGTAAGATAGATGCTGCCTACAGGAAAAGAGAACCACTTGCATGAATATCAAGAGCTCAGATGTAAACCAAGTTCTAAGCACAGAAGGGAAAGCAGAAAGGTGGATGGAGTATATAGAGAGTCTATACAAGGGTGATGTAATTGAGGGCAATATTATGGAAATGGAAGAGGATGTAAATGAAGATGAAATGAGAGATATGATACTGTATGAAGAGTTTGACAGAGCAGTGAAAGACCTAAGTCGAAATAAGACCCTGGGAGTAGACAACATTCCATTAGAACTACTGACAGCCTTAGGAGAACCAGTCCTGACAAAACTCTACCATCTCGTGAGCAAAATGTATGAGACAGGTGAAATACCCTCAGACTTCAAGAAGCATATAGTAATTCCAATCCCAAAGAAAGCAGGTGTTGACAGATGTGAATATTACCGAACTATCAGTTTAACAAGTTACAGATGCAAAATACTAACATGAATTCTTTACAGATGAATGGAAAAACTGGTAGAAGCCAAACTCGGTTCGGATTCTGTAGAAATGTAGGAACACGTGGGGCAATACTGACCCTACGGTTTATCTTACAAGCTAGATTAAGAAAAGGCAAACCTACGTTTCTAGCATCTGTAGACTTAAAGAAAGCTTTTGACAATGTTGACTGTAATACTCTCTTTCAAATTCTGAAAGTAGCAGGGGTAAAATACAGGGAGCAAAAGGCTATTTACAATTTGTACAGAAACCAGATGGCAGTTATAACAGTCGAGGGACATGAAAGGGAAGCAGTGGTTGGGAAGGGAGTGAGACAGCGTTGTAGCCTCTCTTCGACGTTATTCAATCTGTATATTGAGCAAGCAGTAAAGGAAACAAAAGAAAAATTTGGAGTAGGTATTAAAATCCATGGAGAAGAAATTAAAACTTTAAGGTTCGCCGATGACATTGTAATTCTGTCAGAGAGAGCAAAGGACTTGGAAGAAAAGTTGAATGGAATGGACAGTGTCTTGAAAGGAAGATATAAGATGAACATCAACAAAAGCAAAACAAGGATAATGGAATATAGTCGAGTTAACTCGAGTGATGCTGAGAGAATTAGATTAGGAAATGAGACACTAAAAGTAGAAAAAGAGTTTTGCTATTTGGGGAGCAAAATAACTGATGATGGTCGAAGTAGAGAGGATATTTTGTATACTGGCAATGGCAAGGAAAGCGTTTCTGAAGAAGAGAAATTTTTTAACATTGAGTATAGAAATTTGTTAACCTTGAGTATAGATTTAAGTGTTTGTATGGAGTTTAGCCATGTATGGAAGTGAAATATGGACGATAAATAGTTTGGACAAGAAGAGAATAGAAGCTTTCGAAATGTGGTGCTACAAAAGAATGGTGAAGATTAGATGGGTAGATCACATAACTAATGAGGAGGTATTGAATAGAATTGGGAAGAAGAGGAGTTTGTGGCACAACTTGACTAGAAGAAGGGATCGGTTGGTAGGACATGTTCTGAGGCATCAAGGGATCACAAGTTTAGTATTGGAGGGCAGCATGGAGGGTACAAATCTGGGAGATGAAGCAGCTTGCACAAGATAGAGTAGCATGGAGAGCTGCATCAAACCAGTCTCAGGACTGAAGGGCACAACAACAACAACAACAACAACAACAACAATGTATTAAACATGAGATAATGCAGTACTGGTACTCCAAGAAAATTTGCATTCCGAAAACCACACTGAGAAGTTTAATATTAGCCTGGGTCCTACTTCTTTGAGAATATGGGCATACCAATGCGCTCTTTAAGTTGAATTATGCATTTTAGTGTGGTTTACAAAATTCCGATGGTCTCTGAGTATCCTCTGATGTCCTGCCATTCCTCTGTGTCAGCATGCTGGATATCATTCTGAAGAGTTTGCTAATCAGTGACTAAAGCTGCAATGTCTGACTCATCTGATTCTAGGAGTTCTTGCTCCTGGTTTAGGCTAGGCAACTTTCTTCCATGATTTTTATGGTGGTTTTATTAAGTTCTTCCCAGGCTTCAGCAACTGTTTAAACTGCATCTTTCATGTTAAGGCTTTTAAAAGGATCACAACCCTCTTCTGTGCTCTCTAACAAAGCACTGACATATTTCCTCCTATAACATTGTTGTAGCCACTCAGTAATGTGCTGGTCAGTTGGTTGGAATATTGGAGTCACTTGGGGTTCTAGTGGGGGGTGGGGAAATTAAATTGCATGTGGTGAAAGGTTTTTTGATTTCAAATATTTTTTAACAACAGATGAATCAAAAAACCATTCTATAAACAAATTACCATTCATCTACGCAATTTTTTTGAGCTATGTAATGAACAGGAAGTGCTGATGTGTTTATATTTTTGCAAGTTCCTCATTTCTTAGATTTGCCAATTACAAAATATGCCAATTTATAGTCACCAGTTGCGTTGCTGCGTGTTGCAATGGTCAGCTTGTTAGTTTGGTGCGTATGACTGTTTCATTCTTTGAGACAATGTGTTTTTTGAGAGAACATTTTACGGTTTAGCCCAGTCTCATCAATGTTGCAAAATTGTTCAGCTAATAGATTATTTTCTGTCACTTTTTTTCCAACTTTCAACGAACTCCCTACTTGCATCATCAGCAGCAAAAAGTTTTTCACTTGAAATAGCAACTTGCCTAATGCTGTGACTATTCTTCACTGGTGAAGCCAACCTTCACTTCCTTGGAATCCATCTTCTTCTCTCCCCCCCACCTCAGTTTTTAATGCAACTAAATAGCTTCCTCTTTTACCATAGTGCCTGAACATGGGCCCTTATGTCTTTTCTGAAAAAGCAAACCCACATAATGTCATCCTAGAACTCAAGCTCTGGTTTTCTTCGATGTTTTTCTTGTTTATAAAGTATTTTTACCATCTACAGTTAACAAAAAGCTTCAAGAGCCTTTTTGGTTCTTTTTGCAGTCTTTAATGGTTGTCACTCCAACATCTGTTTCAGAGCCTAAATTGGTAACTGCCTCACCTCTCTCAAGTCTTCACAGAACACTTAGTTTATGTTTGACTGTGGACAAAACTTATTTCCTTTACCAATTTGTAGCAATTTTTAGTCTTTCAGAATCCCTTATGCTCCTTAATCACAACCTACACTTTAATCTTGAAGCTTAAGAGGAATACGGTAATAAACTTAAAAATGAATAAATGTAGCAGAAGATTAAAAAGTACTGTAGCCTTGTCAACTGAGCATGCATGAGCAGCTCGACACAGATGGACACCAGTCGTGACAAGTGTAAAATTGATTGATAATGCTGACATGCTGTTTGGTGCAGAGTACAGACAGATGGTTGGACACTTGGTACGATAATATTAGGGGTCAGTTAACCAAAAGTCAGATAATCGAGGTTCTATTTTAGTAAGTATACATGTATAGCCATGTTTGTATAGGCTGTCATGAAATTCCCCAACCATAGTGCTCACTTATGTTGTTCTCCTTACATCAAGTACATTTACGTTAAGCTTGGTAGTATTAGCATGTTGGGCTGTTGCTCTTGTACAACAAGTTTGGCTGTTTCTAGGCATTACTGCAAGATTAGTTTCCTCGTGGTGTTCAATCACTCATGCTTGCAAACAGGCAGCAGGACACTGTGGATGATTCATGTCATGGTATTTACTTTGCTACAAGTCAGACATTACATGCAGTCTCATCACTTTGTAAAAGATTGCTTTCTGTACCAACATGCAAGATGATGTTCCAAAGAGGTAAAAGATTGTCCGATATTCAGACGCAATTGGTAAGTAAAGTTATATAAATGTTTCAAACAATGGGAAATTCATGACGGAATCTAACAATATAATGAAAAGGATAATTGCTGCTCTCACCATGTAACAGAGATGCAGAAAGGCACAACAAAAAGGCTGTCAGAACATTAGTTTTCAGCCAACAAGATCTTTGTCTTTCAGCCAACAAGATCTTTGTCAAGAATAGACCCCCCCCCCCCCCCCCCCCACACACACCCACACCAAAGCAACTTATACACACATGAACACAGTCTCAGGCAGCTGGAGCCAGACTGCATGTAGTAGTGCACCATGGGAGAGGCAACTGGGTGGGGGCAAGGAAGGAGGCTGGGACAGGGAGAGCAAGGGATAGCAGGGTAAGGGTGAGACATGGTAAAGTGCTGCTGGGACTGTGCAGGAGTGAGGTGGAGAGTAGGGCAGTTAGGTGCAGTCAGGAGGTTAGACGGAGGGACGGAGTTAGCGGAAAAGGAAAGAAGTAAAACGACTGGGAGCGATGGTGGAATAGAGGGCTGTGTAGTGCTGGAATGGAAATAGGGAAGAGGGTAGATGGGTAAGGACAATGCCTAATGAAAGATGATGCCAGAAGGGTTATGGAATCGTAGGCTATATTGCAGGGAGAGTCTATACCTGTGCAATTAAGAGAAGCTGGCATTGGCGGGAAGGATCTAGAAGGCACAGGCGGTGAAGCAGTTATTGAAATTAGGAATGTTGTGTTGGGTGGCATGCTCAGCGACAGGGTGGTCTGCTTGTTTCTTGGCCATTCATGTGGACAGACAGCTTGTCAGTTATCATGCCCACAAAGAATGCAGTACAGTGGTTGCAGCTTAGCTTGTAGATCACAGGTAGCCCTGCCTTTGATGGGATAGGTGATGTTTGTGAGTGGGCTGGAGTAGGTGGTGGTGGGAGAATGTATGGGACTAGTCTTGCATCTAAGTCTATTACAGGGATGCGAACCATGAGGCAAGGGGTTGGGGGCAGGGGTTGTATAATGATGGACGAGGATATTGTGCAGGTTCGGTGCATGGTGGAATACCACTGTTGGAAGGAATGGAAGGATAGTGGGTGGGCATTACTCATTCAGGACATGGCGAGAGGTAGTCGAAACCCTGGCAGAGAATGTAGTTCAGTTGCTCCAGTCCTGGGTGGTACTGAGGGGAATTCTCCCCTGTGAGCGGAGAGTGGGATTTTGGGAAGTGATGCGGGACTGGAAAGATAAGGCACATGAGATCTGTTGAGATCTGTTTTTGTACAAGGTTGGGAGGGTAACTATGATCTGTAAAGGCCTCAGTGAGACCCTCAGTACATTTCGAGAGGGACCACTCATCACTACAGCGCCAATGGCTACAGGCAGCTAAGCTGTGTGGAAGAGACTTCTTGTGTGGCAGCTGTCAAAGTGGAGATATTGCTGGTGGTCGGTAGGTTTGATATGGACAGAGGTACTGACATAGCCATCTTTGAGATGGAGGTCAACATCGAGGAAGGTGGCTTGATGGGTTGAGTAGGATCAGGTGAAGCAAATTGGGGAGATGGTGTTGAGGTTTTGGAGATATGTGGGTAGGGTGTCCTCACCATCAATCCAGATTATGAAGATGTCGTCAATGAATCTGAACAATATGAGGAGTTTGGGATTCTGGGTGTTTAGGAAGGATTCCTCTAGATGGCAAAGATTGGCACAGGATGGTGCCATATGGGTGCCCAAAGTCGTACCCCGGATTTGTTTACAGGTAATGCCTTCAAAGGAAAAGTAATTGTGGGTGAGGATATAGTTGGTCATGGTGAGTAGGAAGGAGGTGGGTGGTTTGGAACCTGTTGAGCATTGGGAAAGGTAGTGTTCAATAGTGGTAAGGCCAAGGGCATTAGGGATGTTAGTGTAAAGGGACATAGCATGGTATGGTAAAGGGACAGGAACTGTGGAGAGTCAGTACAGGAAATGGCTGGTATCTTTTATACAGGAGGGTAGGTTCCAGGTAGTTGAAGGTGGTGGTCTATAAGAGAAGAGATTCTCTCTGTGGGGCCACAGTAACCAGCCGCAATGGAGTGTCCTGGGTGCTTGGGTTTATGGACTTTAGGAAGCACGTAGAAGGTAGTAGTGCGGGGTGTGGTAGGGATAAGGAGAGAATAGTTAAGTTTAACACTGTTAATTTTACCTGTTATGTCTCTCACATGCTCCTCATACTTAAGAAAAAGGTTCATAATATATTTCAAGATTTAGGGCCCTCGCTGGTTTTAATTTATCCTTGTCTTACTTACCTGTCATGGGGTTTCCCAACAGGCTGCAACAAGACATTATAAAGATGGTGCATTTTAAGATTCTTCAAATATATATGCTGTAATGTGTACTGGGTATTAAAGTTTGCACTCTTTTGATTTATTATTGATGTTATGAGATGTCTGTCTCTTATTAAAAAGGACAAATGATGCCCAAAACTGGTCCAGCATAAAAGTTCCAATAAATAACAGAAAACACATGCAACCAATTTTTATCGACATTTGTGTGTGAAAAATGGCCTTTGTAGCCATACGAAATCCAAGATTCAAAAACTTAACAAGATTATACGGTATACATTGAGCATTAATTCACAAGCCAGAGACCTAAACTATAACAATAGTGAAAGAACATGATATTATGATATTGTTCAAGTAAATGTTTGGCCAATTTCCTGCTTATATCTCAGATATGAAGCACAAGCTACTACACCACAGTACTATTTTGAAATACCCATGGAGATTCATAACACATACATCAAAAAGAAACACATAAATCAGTTGCCAGAAGTTTCCAACAAATCTTACAAGTTTTCAACATGACTGACCTATGTGATACAATCATCAATGCAGTATTCCTAATCTTGCCACACACACTCTGAAATGTCATGCTGGTGAATAGTAACTGCATTTACAATACTTCCTAGCAGTTAATACACATTTTGTGGTATTTCTTTATGCAATTTTGACACACACAGAGAGAGAGAGAGAGAGAGAGAGAGAGAGAGAGAGAGAGAGAGAGAGCAGGAAGAAGAAGGAGGTGGAGCAGTTAGAACAAAAAGCAGTGATGAAGATGATGACAGTCAGGGTGGGAAACAAGTCCTATCCACCATCTTGCAGCACATCCTTCATTCCCATAATCCTCCTGCAGTTGAGGTACTGTGTATTCAACTGGCAAAATGTAATTGTACAGTGTGTGTGTGTGTGTGTGTGTGTGTGTGTGTTCCTTCTAGCTTGAAAAAGCTTTCCAGTTTTCTGTGTTGTTTATTAGCCTGTCGACGACCCAGGGCATCATTTACGCTCTACCAGAACTTCCAATTATCATACTTAACCAATTTTGCACTATGGTGAGCATTACAGGAATCCAAATACAAAGGTGGCAGCAAACCATCATGAAGTAAAATGAAATTGTCACATTATTTCAGTATTTGTTGGATCCATTCCCGGTGCATATTTCTTGCACAGCACAAGAAGGAAATTTCATTGATTCTCTTGTACTACTTATGAACTGTTTTGATACTATATATTTCTGCATGGTATTGGGCACACATTTAACAAATTCAAATACAGACAATGCACACAGTCTTCTCCAATATCCACCATCACCTGAGATGACTGGCTCATTGTGCTGCAGTCTGTAACTATGCCACTGCAACAATTACAATCAAAACTTGGGTACCTTCACTTCCACTTGTGCATATTTCTTCCTGTTCTCTCTCACCCCCCCCCCCCCCCTTTTTCCACAGCCTCTGAGACCTGGAGGTATTTATGACCCGATACATAAATTTAAAAAAAATGATTACATGAATCAAGTCAAATGAGGTTACAAATCCCTCCTCATCTAACTATGAGGAGCTGTTATGAAAATTATCCAACTACAGATACAAATCCCAAATACATAGTGAGTAAACACTCTTCAAATAATTAATGTGACCACCCCAAGTCCACTATGAGACAGGCACAATTTTTGGAGCTCAGTCCTAAATTTTTCAAAGGTAATTCTGGACACCTATTTGTCCTGAGTTCAATTATTATGAAATGCTGAGTTAGATATTAATCTCATCTCTGTTGACATATTTTATTATTAGTTGGTGAAACTGTTTTAGAAAGAGGTTCTACTCTTACCAGAATACCCATTTGCATTGCAATAGCCAATCTTCTTTGTTTTGATGTCACCAATACTGTGTATGTTGGTTACAATGCACAAAGCTGGTTTTCACTACTGTGACATCTGTGCACGCAAAATTATATCAGATTTCTATTATGTGCTAGTTAGTGTTACACCGTATTACACTGGTTAAGTTTAGTTGTTTTTCTTTACAATAGCAATAATTCCTGGCAAGAATGACCTCACTGAAGTGTAAGTGTTCTTTCAATGAACAATTCCAAAAAGAATTTCCATTCATCAGTGAAATTATTTCTTAGGACTCAAAAGGAAAAAATCATATGTAACATGTGCCTTTCTAGGGGGTGTCCAGGAAGTAGGGACGGATATTATATGCTGTACAACATACAAAATTTATTGAAAATGTCATTTTTTTTTTACAAACACATTAAGTAATTACTCTCATTTATGTATGAAAAATTATATTCTCAATATGAACACCAAGGTTGTGCAGCAATGAGCAATGGATTCACTGAAATTGTCAATGATACATTAACAAGCATCTGATGAGATGCCATTAATAACTCTTTTAATTTCATCCTTCAATTGGTGTATTGTTTGCAGTTTGCTCACATCCACTTTTCATTTCGCAAATACCCACAAAAAAAAGTCACAAGGCGTAATATCACAATCTGTCAGGCCATTCCTGGTTGCCATGTAAAGGGATAGTTTTTTGAGGAAACTTTTCATTACGCAGACCAATTGTTTCACATGTGTGACATGTCACACCATATTACTGAAACCAAAAATCTTCATTTTCATCAATAAGAGAGAAAAACCAATCAGAAAGCAAGTTTCGGTAATGGTCACTATTCACAGTGATGGCAACTCCATCATCATTAAAAAAAAGAACCCACACCACACAGTAATGCATTGTGGATGCATCTCATTTTCCACAGTCACTCGCAGATTTTTGATTCCCCAAATTCTGCACTTCTACTTATTGACATTACCACTGAGGTGGAAGTGTGCCTCATCTGAGAAAATTATTATTTTTTGTCAAGTTCTCATTCTCTGCTTGTTGAGCCAAGGCCCTTGAGCAAATTGATGTTTCTTTCCGTGATCTGCAAGCTTCAACTCTTGTGTAAGTCATAAATTGTAAGCATGCATTTTCAGATTATTCGAAAGGATTTCATACAGTAAACTTGATGATAAATTCAATTGTTGAGTTTGTCAGCAAACAGATTTTCTGGGGCGTAAGGTCATGTTATCACACACAACAGCAATGTCTTCTTGTGTTCGAACAAAATGCAGTCATCCTGTTTTCTTAACATTTGAAACAGACCCCATGGTCTCAAACTTCCGGATCAACTTCCAAATTGATGATTCGGTTACAGCGGCATTACATCCAAGTGTCACAAGCAATTCACAAACAGCTGCCATGGGACTTACATTGTTTTTGTAATAACGTTTTTTCACTTGGATACATTGGTCAGTTATCATCTCCTCCATGATGAAAATAAACATGAGGCAACAATGGTCACCACACAAAGGCTACCAGGCTACTAATTAGAAGGATGGCAGATAACAAACATGAAAAAAACCACGGCTACCTCATATGACGAAATGGCACAAAATTCAAATTCGTCCCTATTTCCCAGGCACCCATTAGTTTCTCAATAAGTCACAGTGGACATGGTTATATACAAATCCACTTACAAAATGACAACCATAAAACAAAATCTTTGCAGCAGTGTTTACTGCAACTTTAAATTCAGAAAAAATGATCTAGGATAAAAAGTTGTTGGACTGTGTGCAGATATTGCTAATTGCAATTTTTGAGGTGCTGTAAGAGAAGCTCAGAACAATGTTTTTTATCATACTACAAGTGCAACTTGGCCATGGACTGATATGTGTTTTTTCTACTTTATTACTGCTACTTTATTACATAGTACTGTTAAAGCAGCTACAGATATTTTGCCTGTAGGTGTAGATATGGTATTTTCCAAAATATTTCTGTATTAAAAAACATACACTTTGAGAGATGAAACTCTGAAGGACTTGAGTAGCTATGTGGAAACAGATTTTGCAATACATTTGGGTTATGCTCAGAAAAAGGTGGTTAGCCCTACTGCCTGGTATTGAGTCAGTCATTAAAATGTTTAACCATCATAATCATACTTCCAATTTGAAAAGAAATGCCCACTGTTCATTTGAAGCTTTCAGAGCCTCTTTTCTGAAGGATGGTTATACTTTGTTCACAGCCAGGCTTCACCGATTCATGAAGCAGTGAAAATTGTTGAAGGATAGACAGTCACTCTACTAAAGTGGGTACTTGTGTTAGTAAGTCTGTTTCCAGCAGAGGTAAAAAGATTTCATAGTGCTGTAATATTTTTCTACTAAACTGCTCTAGCCTACTTAAAAAATGTGGACTGAAGAACGTTTCCAGAACTTGGAATTCTACAGCTGGTTACGGTAAATCAAATACCTTTACGGGATCATCTGAAAGAACTTCTCTAGTGATCAAAACTGTCCCACGTGTTCAGTTTGCAGAAATTGAAATATATGACTAGTATGCCTTTGTCAAACAGTTCGTAACTGATGAGCAAATCAGTGAATGGACTGCTAATAACACTTTGCCAACTCAAAAATGTGCCTCGCTCTCAAATTTACTCAAGATACTGGAGCTTCTCTTCTGCCTTCCCAGCACTATAGATATTTTCCCATGTGAATAATATATAGCTCAGTTAGCAAACACAGCATGCTATAGAAACTATGAAAGCAATGATAGAATCCATCATCACCACTAACTGTATACAGCACAAGTGACAAATGACTTTGCGCCTTGGTTTTATTCACAGAAGTATAACAGAGATGAATAAAAGCTATGATAAAACTCTATGTCATAATAAAAAATCTGCAATTTCCTTTCTCATATTTCTGAAACTAAGCTGATTTCGGATCTTAGTTTGGACTTCTTGTGGTAGAACCTCTACAGAGCCCTGCAAAAATAAAAAATAAAATAAAAGGGAGGGATAAGATTATTAGGCACTCACTTTACAGAAATACTGCATACCAGTACTTCAACTGAAAAAATAATTAAATTGCAGTAGAAATAACTTGAACATAAGAAAAAAGAAAAGATGTAACAGAGAGGAAAATGCTACTACCAGACATAAAATATGCACACAGATATGTAAAGAGAATATGCCAACGTAATACTTACTAGTTCTTTCAAAATAATTCGACAGCTATAGCAAAAGCATTTTTCAGCATCAGAAATACATATTTTCATGTCAGGACTACACTTATGCTGACAATCACAACCATCTGTGAATGAACTGCAGTCCACTTTATCGGCACTTTCTGACTGACATTCTTCTTTTATTTCACTTGGGAAATTGTTTTTCCCTGAATAAGAGTCACTCATAATGCTGTCAACACTGAATCCAGAAGGTCCTAGATGGGAAGCTAGACGTGAAAATTCAGTAGCTTGAAGAGAAGATGATTTCATATTTCTGTCATCTAGTGGTGCCTGGAAAAAAAATAATTTTTTCTGTTAATCAGAAGTTAGTAACATAACACAATGCATACGACCCACCCATGCTTAAATATGAAGCTGTGTCCACACTGGCCACACAATGCCAAGCACAAATGTGGCACACAGCTGTGCATAACAGCACAGAAATGCACAGACTGAAGCAGTGTTCGTATATGCACAGCAATGTGCCAGTGTGTGCACAGGTGTGCATTCTATGTTGTTGAAGTGGTGGTGGTGGTCTAGTTTGACAGAAAATTGGAGATGAATCACAAGTGTTGCTTTCAGAGTTGTTCGCCATAAGGTGAAAGGGGGGGGGGGGGGGGGGGGGGGAACTTAGAGAACATCATTGATGGGTGACACCAGAACCAAAAAGTCGAAAGCTATGTTGGGAAATTAAGCTTTTAAGTGATTTTTGTATCAGAAGTGATCAGTAGGATGCCAATTATAAGATTCGGTAATGACAGGCTATCCCAAGTGAAAGCAGAGAACACTTACAGGACATACTGAAAGAAATGAATCACTCCTTGAAAATGGAGTTGTAGCTCCAAACCACAATGTGCAAAAATTAGTAAAAAAATTAGTGTATCTTGAAACAGTATATTATTAATTAATACATCTCTAACATAGAAGTTACTGTCTTGGACAGCCCGCAGAATTTATACACTTCCTGTTGGTACACTCCAGCTCAGTAGCGAGAAACTCTGTGCAAACAGAGTGTGCATCAACAAACATTCATTTGATGTATCGACACTGCACAGAACTCGTTAATTGTTCTGCAGTGTGGCACAGTTTACCATCAAGGCTGGATGCACCATGCTGCACCAAAACCTTTTTCTTCATTGACCTCGGTGCTGTGGGTCCGATATGCATGCAGCTTGAGGATCAAACAGTGTGCCCACCAACTCACCAACTGCAGTTACAAAGTGAAATATAGTTCACCTGTATAATCTAGTGTGAAATGATCCAAAACTAACTTCATCATTTGCTGCCATTTTCAGAAGTCTTGAGCAAGTTTTTCTCAGGAAGTACCCATCAGTTCACTGGAACAGGCTGTGGCATCGGTTAAAGGCATAATTAAAGGGTTTCAATAAAGATGCCTCCCATCATTCGTGCAGCATTGTGCTTCAACTGAGAGTGTCTGAATGAAAAAAGGGGGGGGGGGGGGGGGGGGGGAGAGAGACCAGGGGGCATTGCTGAGATATTAGTAGCAGAGTGTCTGTGCCTCTGCTTC
The DNA here is from genome assembly GCF_023897955.1 of Schistocerca gregaria. Taxonomy (NCBI): domain Eukaryota; kingdom Metazoa; phylum Arthropoda; class Insecta; order Orthoptera; family Acrididae; genus Schistocerca; species Schistocerca gregaria. Next base: position 222,656,111 of record NC_064924.1, read on the forward strand.
CACCACCACCTCAAGAATCAATCATCTGTGCCTCTGCTTCCACCACCACCTCAAGAATCAATCATTCAACCATTCCTCATAATATATCCAATTGCTTCTATATATAATTCCTGTTCCGAAAACTTGTGTGGGCATTGTCTTTAATGGTCATGCTCCTCTAACAGTACTTTTCTTTTTTTTCTTCTTCTTTTTATAGAAATGACCGATAGCTTGTATACTATTGATTCTTGTGATATGTGGTTTATTCATCTCATTACGTACAATTTTCAATTCATTTGATTTGATGTACAGAAGACACGTCAAGGTTTACTTTTTTCACTTTTTTAAGAGAAATACAAAAGTTTACATTATATTTTTCATTTCTAAGTTACAGCTACACATGTATATAAAGTAATACATGTAATACAATCCCTGTATTCAGACTGTGAAGCTGTCCTCAATGAATTAATTGGTAGAATAACAACACTTTCCCACCAGAAGAGTAAAGAGCAATCTTTTCACTGAACCAAGCTCCATTTTAAATATATTACTGCCTTTTATTTTATTGAATTTTTTTAACCCCATATACTCTGGCATTTGGGCATAAAGTTTTAAAACGATGTGTTGGAAGTTTGAAGTTATCTCTGTGGCAAGTGCTGTAATTGTGATCAAAACGGAAAGTGTCTAGTGTATGTATGTTTTTATATAGGAACACCACCATCTCATACATGTAAAGTGAGGGGATAGATAGTATATTTAAATTTTTTAACAATGGTCGAAATACTAGGAGCCTGACATTTGCTGTATTTCCACAGAAGATTATGCCATAACGAATAACTGACTCAAAATAGTAGTGATAAACTATCTTTCTGGTATCCATGTTTGTGGCACCTGACAAAATACACATTGCAAATGCTAAGTTGTTCAGTTTATTTGCTAAGTAATCTATGTGTACCTTCCAATTTAAATTTTGTAAAGATTTAGGCCTAAGACCTTCACGTGGTTTGCTTCTGTGATATCCTGATCATTGCAAGTTATCTTTATTTCAGTCCTTTCTACTGATTTAGCTTCAATTTGCATCATTTTGGTTTTAGTTACATTTAGTTTTAGTCCATTTTGATAGAACCATGATTCAAGTTTTTCTAAAGTATTTTTGGCTTTTTCTGGAATATTTTCAGATACCTATTTTCAATTAGAACTGATGTATCATCAGCAAATAAGACTGAATGAACATCAATAGCAAGTGGTGGGTCATTTACGTAAGAAAGGAACAAATAGGGACCCAACATCGAACCTTGTGGGACTCCTTGGGGAACTGTTTTCCAGTCTGAGGAATAATTGGTTCCATTTGAAGTTAAAATTACTCTTTGTTTCCTAACTGACAGGTAAGAGCTAAACCATTTTAAAGCAGTGTCCCTGATTCCATACATCTGTAATTTATGGAGGTGTAATGCATGGTTCACTGAATCGAAAGCTTTAGTTAGATCACAGAATATTCCTGTGACCTTTCTACCTTTATCTAACGTGGAGCATATTTTTTGGATAAACTCATTTATAGCATTCACAGTGCTTTTACCCTGTTGGAATCCGAACTGGTTTTTAAAAATTACATCATTTACAGTAAGAAATTTATTAATTTGTTTTGCTGCAATCTTTTCAAACATTTTATAGAAGATTGGCAAGAGAGAGATAGGGTGGTAATTCTCCATATCCTCTGTCGATCCTTCCTTGAATAGAGGTTTGATCTCAGCATATTTCACTACATTTTGAAAGCATCCCTGTTCAAAAGATTGATTTATAATAGATGACAGTGGTTGAGAAATAATATCGTACACATACTTGATTACAGATGTTGTTATTTCATCCCACCCATGTGAGGTTTTGTTTTTTAGAGACAATATTTCCTTTTCCACATCCCTTTGGGTGATTTTTTCAAATTGTTTAAAAGATGTGTTCTAGCTGTTTTCCAAATTTGTGATGCCCTGACAGAATGTCATATCCACATCTGATCTTACTACATTTAGGAAGAATTCACTGAAATAACTTGACATCTGAACAGGATTTACTATAATTTCATTTTCATGTCTAATTTTCAAAATCTCATGAATTTTTACTTCAGCTCCTAATTCAGACCGAACAACTGACCACACTGCTTTTGTTTTATTTCTGTGTTCTCGTATGAATTTATTATTTGTCATTTTTTTTAGCTGCCACTACAACTTTCCTAAATACAGCTTTATACTGTTTGACATAAGTAACAAAATCCGGATTTCTGTTTGATTTTAACTCATTGTGGAGCTCTCTCTTTCTGGCACTAGAAATTTTTATTCCTATTGTAGTAGATTAGAGTTTACCCTTTACCTTCTTTTGCTTATATCTACGAGGAAATGATTAATTAAATACCTCTAAGAAACAATTTAAGAATTAGTCATAGTTTATCGAGCTTGAACTATTGTGGTCTACAGGCCAGCTTATTATACTTAATTTACTGTGGAATAAATCGATTTTACTTTTACTGAGATCCTTTTTTTATATACACTTCTGGAGGCTTTAGGTTATTTGCTTTTGGGAGCTCAATAAACAGAGCTGAGTGATCTGAAATACCCAAGGCTAAGCAGTATTTGTGCTTATTTCCACTGTCAAATTTGAAGTTAGTAATAATATTGTCAATGCAGGTCACTGATGCGCTGTTTTCCCTAGCGCCTTCAGAAAAATTTAGGTTGAAACCAGATTTCTGAATTAAGTCACAAAATTTTATGGAATCATTGCTTTCAACTAAGACATTTAAGTTGAAGTCTGCTGCTATAACAACTTTTTTCTTACTTTCTTTATGGACTTTTTCTAGGAGGCATTCGAATTTGGCTAAAAACACTTTTGTTACCGCACATGCAGGAATTCTGTAGGTTGCTATAACCAGTGTGTTCAGATCACTTAGTTCTACAGAGCAATGTTCAAACACACTCTCTTCATTTAAATAATTAAAATTATCTCTTACTGTATAACTAACAGAAGAATTGCCAAGAATGCAGGAGCCTCCACGAGATTTGCTTATTCTACAAAAGCTAGCAGTTACCTTAAAATTATTAATACTATTTGATACTTTTATTCTATCTTCTGTTTACCAGGGTTCATTTAGGCAGATTATTTTAAAATTTATGGATTCTGAAAGCAGAATTTTTACTTCGTCGATTTTTGAGTATTTACAATTTGGTAGTTCTGCCCCTCCGCCATTTATATTCCAGTGCATCGACAGATCATTTTGGCTTTTAGTTATTTCACCTACATCCTTTGTTTGGTCCCTAAACTTTTTATTTTCAGTTTGAGTTTTTTCTTTGTCACCCCTATCAGAATGAGTTAGTTTCCCTTGCTTCTTAGGATTTTACACACGTCTATGAATGTTTTACTAAGGTTCACAGAGCCTAATCTATTCAAGTGCAGGCCATCTTTTCTCAGACACTTATAGTTTAAGAACTTGTTTGGGTCAATAATACTGCACCGAGTCTGTTGCACTGTTCCCTAATGCCGGTATTTATCCTGTTGATGTAAGTATCACTTACCGATCTTCGGTGAATAATTCCACTAATTACCAGCCTGGATGTTGGGTATACAGTTTTCGCTGATCTAATCAGATTCTGTGTTTCATTCCCAATTTCTTCCTCACTGTCACTGTGGGTGGAGTTTGTGCCCACGTGGAATAAGACACCTCTGTAATCTTCAGAACTTAAAGTTTTGTTACCAGTTTTGCCCAGGTTTCTTTTCATAGACAATACATTCTTAAAATGTTTGTTGAGTTGATGCGATTGAATTCCAGGTCAAACATTGTATAGGTGAACATAATATCAGTTGTCTAACTGAATGAATTTCATATGATTTTGTATGTGATGTGTTATGCTTCAGACTAAAATGTATAAAGAGAAATTAAATTTGTTACAATCGATAAGCACTAATGGTTAAAATTACTCTTCTTTTAAAAATATCTGAAATCACGAAAATATCTGGCATATTTAAAATTCATATTATTAATTGCCCAATCTAACATTAATTATTAAATTTATGTCTGGACTAATTTATAAAATAATGATATAATTTAGCAAAGATTCTTCTTGCGTCAAGAAAGTTTGTAAACTCTTTGGAATATGGTGAGTACCGCAGAATATTAGGTAGTGATGGGCATGCCTCTGATAGAATCAGACGCGTTTTTGATTGTGTCACCAATAATGTACTCTTTGGTGTGATAGAAATGAAAATTGTAAAGTGGGTGTGACTTAGAAGAATGGGATAAAATAAAAAGATATTCATAGCAACAGGCAAATCTTCATCAGTTATTTAGTCATCAAGAACCCACAATGTAATTACAGACTCAAGAATGTATCCCTAGACACAACAACAACAAGAGCAGAAAATCAAGATAAGTAAAAAGTTCTTCTTTTGTAAATCTTACACCTCTCATAGCTTTCTAAACTTTTCGCACAGACACAGAACCTTAGTAGTGATGGGTGGGAGGCTAAGATTAGAATACGATACAACAAGTACTTGCCAGAGGTAAAGGGGTACTATGGCAAATGTATAAATAAGTTACAGTTTCTCTCCCTCTTTCTCTGTTCACTCATATCAGCTTCTATGGTGTAAGTATTTACTGACAAATTTCTGTATATTTTCTGTCTTGTACACTTATTAATTAATCTTGTCTCAATGTTATGTTCTGTTGTCACTAAATATTTCAACAGCAGGTCACACAACCATAAGTGTTACAGACAACTAAAAATTTCACAACACTGTTATAATGTTTGTGATAAATACCCATAGTGGACATCTGTTAATTTTTGTTCCACTTCTCACTGGCTACATTTTCCGCATAGTTCAGGGCACTTACCATACTTATGTAACAGTAATAAAGAATTCTGAGTTGCTGAAGGAATTATTACAATACTGAGAAACAAAAGAAATGAACATGTAATTCTCTGCTGTTGTGTCAATTGTTCTTAATAATAAAATAATAATAACTGGAATATTTGTGGCAGTAACAATGTTTTCCCAGACATGGAAACAAAAGAATGGTACAGAACTTTGACATTGAAGGCTGTGCCACTTATTTGCTTTTTTTATTTACAAATACGGCTTCATTATAATCTTGCCTGTAAAAGTAGGCTAAGGCAACAATCTTGGTGGGCGAATAAGCTATCTAGTAAGATACACTGATGAGCCAAAACATTATGACCACCTGTAGTATGTTGATCCATCCCTGAACTAAAATACAGCAGCGATTGTGCACAGCATGGTTTTAACAAGCCCTTTGTAGGTTTCCAGAGGTATATAGCACCAGACTCCTACACACACAATTCCGGTAAATTACAGGCTGGGGTTTGTGGGCACGAAGCTGGCACTCAATAGTATCCCATATGTCCTCCATGGGATTCAGAACAAGTGAACTTGGTAGCCAAGCCATCAGTGTGAGTTCACTATCATGCTCCTCAAATCACAGGGGGAGTCATTCAGTTAAAAGGAGCCATCATCACTGCAGATGTTAAGTATGAAGGGATGTAGATGGTCCATAATGACGATCATGACATTCACAACTGTCATGGTATCTCTGACTACTACCACAAGTACCACAAAGCCCAAGTGAATGTCCCTCATGGGATAACAAAATGCTCCCCATCGGTCTGTGTCCGTGGTGCAGTCTCAAGCACCCATACATGACAGTTTATCCAAGCATGGCTCTCAACCGGGTTTAACATTAAACATGACATGACACATTTATATTAATCCATGGTCTGCTCTCAATGATCCCATGCCCACTGCAGTTGAAACTAGTTCAGCAACGTGCACCAAGTACTGCGCTCCGAAGTATCTCTGCCTGCAGCAGCAATGTGCTCTGTCGTCAGATCTGCCACAGATTACCACCTATCCTCTTTACAGAATGGACAAGCCACGAACCATTATGTTCTCCAATGTGATGTGGATGTCCAACACCTTGTCATCTACTCATGGTTTCACTGTTCTTCCACCACTTTCAATAAGTGTTCATGAATTTAGCATGCAAACAGCTCATCACGTTTTTATTTCCGAGCTGCTATTTCCTAGGTACTGGGCCACAGTAATCTGTACCTTGTCAATGTGTAGAGTTCCCACTCATCCTTGGTTCACTTCACAAGCCCTCAACACCAACAGATGGCATTCAATCTCGCAGTGGGCAGTGGTTATAATGTTTTGGCTCATAAGTGTAGAATCAAAGAGAAGTGGTCAGAAAAGGCAGCACTATGCCTGTATGTTCAGAGCAGTGCAGCTACCAGCAGCCTTGCAACTAGCATAGGCAGTTGCAGGAAGGGTGTGAAAATTCACAAAGACTGTAACATAGAAATCAGAAACCACTACAAAATACACATCATCATCATCAGCCAAACTAGAATAGCCAAGGAGCATGTCAAAAGCAGACAGTGAGAAGTAGTCGGGTTGGTGGTGAGAGACTGAATGGCGTGTGATGTATAGTTTCATACTATACAGTGACTGTCAGGTTGCTGTGCTCATATACTTAATGGCATTGCTCGGAGACGTCATCTGATGACTTGTCGTGGTGCAAGTGTAATTTACTGAGCAAGGAAATACCTGCATTGTGCAATATTAAAGGTAGCTTGTTTCTGCAAGAAAATGCTACAGCTGCCATGCACAAACTTAGCTTTGCTCTGTTTACCAGTTTATGCAGTATGTAGAGATTTGTGTCACTTTTTGTTTTTCTTAACTTAGTTTAGTTATTAGCCCTACAATGTTTCTATTTACATATTCTAAGTTCTTTAATTAGTGAAGTATATTCTGATTGAAATTACTTTGTGACTGATGTTTTAGTGAGTCTACTGGAAGAGGCCAGCTGCTATCCAATTGTAGTTCTTTCTTGAGCAACACATGCTAGCTGTGTAGCCTGTTTTGTGAGTGAGTGCAGTGCCATGTGTACTGTGCCTGGCTGCATGTGACTTTGTCAAGGATGGGGGAGGAAATCAGCTATTCCTTTTCAAAGGAACCGTACCGGCATATGCTGGAGCGATTTATGGATATCACAGAAAACATAAATTAGCATGGCTCGACGTAGGTTGAACCATCATCCTCCCAAATGTGAGTGCAGTGTGCTAACCCCGTGTGACCCGTTTGAGAGGAGTCTGTGGACTACATGCATTCAGACAGGAAAGTGTTGTGTTATGTTTGCACGCAATGTATTAATTGCTTTTAAAATTTTGTTAGTATTATTATTTTCATTCCCGTATTTTAAGACATGTACTATATAATAATGTGATTTGCGATAAGGTGTATACTATAATTTGTTTGCTCTTAATACATTTAGTAAAAATATAAATACTACCCTGGATGCTTTCCTATTTCCAAATTCTGCATGCATTGTGTCACCCAATTTAACAGGTCCACTGTGTAAGAGTGGGACATTCTGTTCATGCTACTGTGATATATCTGGATAAGGAGAGTTGGGGGCTCATATTCTTGTTATTTAGTAATTGTTATAAAACATACATAATGCAGAAACTGATTGTACTGTTACTGCTGACACCTATGCATAGTCATTATTTATTGTGGTCAAAGGAGGCTTGCAAAAATGAAAATTTCATGTCTGCTAGAGTAGTGTAACTAAATCAGTGGCATAAACATATAGTCGGAAGACAGCTTGGACAATTTAACAGAGCAATATACAAGAAAACACACTACTTGACAAAAAAACACAGTGAAGCACCCACAAGACATGGTTTGATGTCAAGGTGACTTTGTACATATACACACCATTGGTGGATTTGTAAATGTTTAAAGTTCTCTGTGACACATAATGGCCACCAGACTGCATTAGTGCTGCTACCATGCCTGTTAGGGTATATAAGGGACAGGAACAGCAAGAGATGTAGAGTGATCACAGTGAAAGACTTTGAGATGCAACAGACACATGTGACACAGTGCTACCAGCACCTGATAAGAGTTTGGAAGAGACCTCATTGTGGTTCACCATTTGGCCAGCTGGTTGAATCAAACAATATCCAAATTTGTGAGGCATTTGAATGTGACAGCAGCCCAATGTTTTACACGGAAATGTGACAGCAGGTATGCTTGTCGTTAAGGTTCTAGTCGGTCAAGTCAGTCAACACAAGAGAGCATCATCATATTGTGCACCCAGCACATTATAACCCCTTCACATTTGTGCCTGGCATCCAGGGACAAGTAGTGGACTCGCTGCAACATTACGTGCCATCCTGCAGCGTTGGGCAGAGATTTGCAGCAGCCAGACTAGGCATATACTGTCCCCTGCTTAGGCCGCTGTTAGCAACACAAGATAAAAGTCTATATTTAGATTGGTGCCATGGCTGGAAAGCACAGACTGCTGATGAATGGCATCACAATGTGTTCAGTGTGAATCACAGTTCTCCATTACCCCAGATAATCATCATCGGCAAGGACAGCAGCAATGTGGATAGGGATTCCATTCTTCCGATGTTTCTGAGATGCACGTTAGTGTCACTGCTGCTGCCATGGTGTGGGGAGCCATTGGGTATTGCGAGGGTGGTTTGAAAAGTTCTTGGAATCACCATGAGAGGTCAGCACTAGCGCAATGAGTTGTTCACATGATATTCATGGGACTGTTGCCTATAAACACGAGCCACATCAGTACTCTTGGAAGTGGAGTGTGGCGGTGATGTGGCTCTGCTGTTGTTCCGCATAGTGATTTACGAAGATGGAGAGAGAGAGAGAGAGAGAGAGAGAGAGAAATCGCCATTTGAGCAGTGATTAAATACTTCGTAAAGAAAGGTATGAAAGAAAAAGGACATTCATGTCGATTTCCAGAATACACAGGGGGGCTCTGCTCCTTCATATTCAACTGTTGCAAAGCAGGCAAATGAATTTAAATTTGGTCAGGAGAGCTTAGATGATGATCTGCACAGTGGTCAGCCAAGATGTCACTAAACCAGAAATCATTGCAAAAGTGCACAAAATGGTCATGCAGAATCTCCGATTGAAAGTGCATGAAATTGTTCATGCTTGCCAGATGTCATCACCAGAAAGAGTATATCATATTTTAACTGAAGAATTAGAAATGAAAAAATTATCTGCAAGATGGGTGCTGCAACTCTTGATGCTGGATCAAAAACTTGCCATCACCATGGTAATATTAGACAAACTAAGATATGAATTGTTGCCACACCCACTTTATCCATCTGATATGACTCTGTCAGACTTCCATCTCTTCCCAAAACTGAAAATTTTAGTTGGTGGACGAAGATCCATTTCAAACAAAGAATTGATAGCTGGAGTTGACAACTATTTTACAGACCTAGAGGAAACTCATTTCTGAGATGGGATCAAGGCACTGGTACATTGTTGGACCAAGTGCATTAATCTACAAGGAGACTACATTGAAAAATAAAAAAAAGTTTTAGTGATATAAGTACTTTTTTTCTATTCCGGCCCGAGAACTTTTCAAACCACCCTCGTACTTCAGGTCATAGCTTGTAGTAATTGATGGAACTCCGATAACAAAATGGCATGCAATGTACTTTCTGTGTCCTCACGTGTTACCTCTCACATGACAGTATCTTAGTACCAGTTCTCAACAGGACATGGCTCATCCATGCACAGTACATACCTCTATGAACTGACTGCATGGTACTGAGGTACTCTCATGCACAGTATGATGCCCAGATTTGTTCCCATTAGAACACGTGTACACCAGCTCGGTTAACTCCACCTCAGTGCGAGTGTATCAAGGACCGGTTACAACAGTTATGAAGCCAGATTGCCTCAGGAGGGGGCTTTATGACATCCATCTCAATCGAATCAGTGCATGCAAGGCCAGAGGAGATGCAATGTCATACTGGTAAGTGGGCTCATACTGCCAAGTTCTTTGTAAATTTGATTTGAATTTGTAACCACTAAAGTAATAGCCCATACCCTTCCAAGTGATGAAGTTCCATTTCATTTCCTCCTCCCCTTCTACGTGCTTCACTTTTTTGACTAGCAGTGTATTTTTTCAGAGGGGACAATTCATGACTCCCTGCACATTTATCATAGGTAATTTGCAAAATTGAAAAGTTTAGCACTGTGTTCAGTGTTTGCTGACAATAGAAAAAAAGAAAGTATTATAAGAGCTTTAGGAATTGCTCCGGAAGCATCTAACCAAGGTCCACTGAGTCATATTAGTATAGCATCATGGCCAATTAATTTCTCATAGCTGAATCCTACTGAAAATCAACAGAATTTACTTGAAACCCATATTACAAATGGCCAGCACCTGCCATGACCGTTACTGTGTAGCAAATTGAACCTTTTGAGGATGGAGAATTTGTCACTCAGAATCTCACTGATAATCTTGTTAAATCTGTGCTACACAGGTATAATGGACTCTTTGCACCTTGGAGTTACTTCCCACCATACAGCTGTCTGATGTTTTTAGGAGCTTTGTCAATTGTGCAGTAATTGTCCTCTCATTACTTGAGTCGCAAACTACTGCTCCTGCAAATGACACTATAACTGAAAGTACACCTTTCTATGTGCACAGTGTGAAGGCTCTCTCATCCTCCAATTGTTTTACCAGTATGTTCTAGCATAGTGTGAATTTATTTCTTCTCATTCATCCATAGTAAACACATACTATGAATAATTCCTCCTCTTGTAAAGATGCACATTCAGTGTTTCAGTGCCTAATAACAACACACTTAAAGTAAATTCAAACTCTAAGAAAATATAATTTCTATACCTCACAGAGGGAACAAGCCTCATTTGAAAGCTTGATGTCCCTTGGCATACTAAGCTTTTCTCCAGTACGGAACACTACAGATGCAGTAGATGGATAATCCTGCTGAAGCTCCATTACAAATTTTTCAGTTAGCTTCTGAATGCTCTGGTTGGAGCTAACCTAAAACAGTATGTATAAAAATCGTCTGTAAGACAACTGAGAAACCCAAGTGGAACAAATGCAAACACATATTTCTGCTGTCTTTAAATAAACAATATACAGTGAAATAACACTACATACACCAGAAAAGTACGATTTTGAAACACTGCAACCCCAGCATAAAGTTAAATTTGGATACCTTTCAGGGTGACAGAGTAATAATTGAAACAATGAGAAGATCGTGAAAAATAAACAGTGTGAAGCATCATACTGATTACAGTTCTTTATTTTATGATAGTCCTGTAAAATACATGAATACCAAGTAAATAGAATACTGAATGCTTAGCAGCTTTCAAATGTAGCACAAATGCTTGGAAGCTACAATCAAATACTGCTAATCTTGCTGACAACAAATATTGTCTGAACAACAAAATGTGACTGAATTTCGAAAAACATGGGGTAGCTGAGTAAGGACAATTTTCTTCCCAATTTCAGTTGATGTAAGCTGCCCAGTCTAAAACAAGCAATTTATTCTACTCTGATACACACAACAAGGCAGCTTCACATACCAGATAATTCACCGAGAGATATTTTGCCAATAAGTTCTCAACAAAGTTTTCTTTAATCACAGGTTTCCTCACATGGGAAAGCCCTCCCATTGCACCCCACTCAGATTTAGTGCTAAGATGGCCCAGTGGATAGCCTGCCAAAAACTGAACACAGATCAAGCATAAAACCAAAAAGAAGGTGGACTGAACTGCGAAGAAATAAATAAATAAATTAATTAATTAATTAAAAAAAGGCGAAGTAGAAACAGTGAATGGTCCAATCACACAAAGAGCAATAAAGAGCAGCCTGCGACAACAGTGTTGTGAGTTAGTGATCATGGTGCTGGACTGTCAAGCAGGTGAGCTGTGTTCAAAACTCCCTAGTGCCATTCCTACTTTTTTTTTCCACAGCATTGTGAACTGTCCATCCGGTCACTGAAAGGTTTGTGTTCTTTCTGCAGCCTTGGCAGTTATCATTCTATACAATGGTTATAGAATATGAGTCACATGGTAAGAATACGTTACCATCGCAAGTAAATGTGATGAAGAGTCTGGTACGGCGCGTCGTGGAATTTGAATCCCCACCAGATGTCACGGACGTCAAAGACCCCTAGAGGTCTCTGCACCATGTGGTGGCGCGCACCTTCTGGCACGCATTTAGTGTGAGGGTGCCACAGTGGAACACGTGGTTCCAGAGGCCAATAGTGGCACCCCCGATAGAGTATTTAAGCACCTGCCTCTCGCTCAGCCAGCGAGTCTAATCACTGCGTGAGTCTTGAAATCTCGCCTCGACAACAGACAGCGTGTTTACCGTTCTTTGTTTTTATTACTAGTGGACATCTTGGATTCGTTTGGTTCTCTCTGTCACTCCGTTGCTTCTTGTGTGTTGTCGTCGTACTGTCTCTCTCGATCGTCCGTCGTCGTTTTGTGTCTGTCCTTTCCATTTGCTTGTTTGTTCGCGGGCCACTCTTCGTTTGGTCCCACCATGTTTTCTCGGCCACCCTGTGACTGTTCTGGTCATGGTTACAACAGGTTACAACATCTTTGGTGATGAGGTAAACGGCAGTAGTTACTTACATGGAGGCAAAGTTGGGTCTGTATTCTAGAGCAACAGCAGCAGCAGCTCCAGTTAGACATCTTACAACAGTCGCTGCAGTTGCTAACGGACAAAGTCAATGCTCGGGACGCGTTACCACAACAGCTTCCGACTCCTCGTGTGTCCGATGCTTTCCCACGTCCACCATCGTTTCCACCCTTTAATGACGCTAAAGAGGACTGGGAAACCTACTTACATCAGCTGAAACAACATTTCACGGCTTTTCAAGTCACGGACGACTCCTTATAGCGGTACTTGTTTTTGTCTTGGGCCTCCCCAGACATGTTCTTTCTTCTCCGCAAGTTGGCACCATTGTCTGATCCTGTGGCTCTCTCTTTCCAGGAGATATGCCTTTTGGTGACAAACTATTAACCCCAACGCTACCATGTGGTCGCCTCTCGGCTGGAGTTCCACCAGTACCATAAACAGCCTGATCGTATCATTCCTGGGTCACAGACTTGCAGGGTCTCAGCCGTTGATGTGATTTTATGTGCACCAATCAGCAGTACAAGGCTTTGTATGTGGACTCCCTGATCCGAGATGTCGTGGTTCAGCTGGCTCCCAATCCTGAGGTCCGCACTGCGGCATTGAAACTCGACAACCCCTCCTTGGAAGAGATTCTCCGCGTTGCGCACTCCTTTGAAATTGCTCAAGCGGCTAACGAGCGTCTTATGGCGTGACCGCAGGTGGTGGCAAATGCGGCGTCATGGGGGGTCTGCCCTCGCGACGTCGATGTGGCCCAGCCAACAGGACGGCGCCATTGGGACTCCTCGTTGTCTGACGTCTCTATGGCATCGGCGCCTCCGGTTGCCCCTTGCCACCGGTCGCGTTGCCCACTTCCATGTTGCCCACAGTGCTTTACTGCATATTCACGGGCTGATTGTCCCCACTGCTGGAAAACGTGCACCCTGTGTAACAAGGAGGGCCACATCTGATCAGTTTGTCGTAGTCACTCGACTCGCTCCAGTCCTGCCCCTCCTGGGCCTCAAGATTCAGTCCATGCTCTGCAATCGGTTATCCCACAGGATGACCCATCAGCATGGGAGCTTTTCCTCACGCTCTGCCTTTTCACACAGGATGTCAGTTTTCAGGTCAACACTGGGGCCACTGTCTCCCTGACTAATATGGCGACATATACCCAGCTGGGCTCTCCTGAGTTGTCAGCTCCCTCTCACTGTTTGGTCACCTACGGAGACGGTTCCATTCCCCTTTGTGGGCAGTTCGTCATCCAGGTGACATACAAGCATGTTCCCTGGTTCCTGACCCTCTTTATTGTCGACCATCTGTCAGCTTCGAATAGGCTTTTCAATTTCCGATGAAGTTAAGGTCATTTCTGCGGCTGTTCCTTTTCCGGACTTGGATGATCTATGCTCCGCTTTTGCGTCATTTGCAATGGATCTCAGATGTGCTTCCGGTTTTCAAGCACACATCACCCTATGGCCGGATGCCGAGCTTCGCTTCTTCTGGGCCGGGCCTCTTTTGGTGGCCTTATGGCTGGCAGTCAAGCAGGAACTTGATCAGCCGCTGGCGTTCTGGAGCCTGTAACTTACAGTGCCTGAGCAACACCATTGGTGGTCATATGGAAACCCAAAGGGTCCCTTCGGCTGTGTGGGGACTTTGGCGCTACAGTCAATGCTCAGTCCCTTGTCGACACTTACCCCATTCCCCGACAGGAAGACCTTCTCACCAAGCTTGCCAGGGGAGAGTATTTTTCAAGGAACAACCTGGGTGAGGCATACCACCATTTGCCCTTGGATTCCAAATCTCAGAACATCAGATTGTATAAGAACAAGTGCCTTCCCTCTGGTGTCTCTTCAGCGCCGGCCATTTTCCATCGATTCCTGGAGCGGCTTACACAGCCTACCCCCACCTGTGTGAATTATCTGGATGACATCTTAGTTACCGGGTGTTACCTCCAGGAACATTTGCAAAACCTCAGTGCCTTATTTCACGCTCTGCTACCTGCTGGTTTACATTGTTGGCTGGACAAGTGTTTTTTTTTTTTTTTTCCCAACCGGAAGTGGAATACTTACGCCACTGGCTTAGCAAAGATGGCATTCGCCCTTTGGGTCATAATGTCACAGCCATTGAGGCCCTTTCTCATCGCAAGGACTTATATGAACTCCAGGTGTTTTTGGGCAAGGTTACTTATTACTTAAAGTTCTTGCCCCAAGCTGCCTCTGTTGCTCAACCCCTCAATCACTTGCATTGCAAAGGGGTACCTTTTGATTGGACTCTTGCCTGTAACCAGGCTTTTCTCCATTTAAAGGCGATGCTGAAGTCCGGCCCTTGCATTAGTCCTTTCTCTCCAGACCACTCCATGCTTGTGGCGGCTGATGCGTCGGCATACGGCATTGGGGCTGTGCTCGCACAGCAGGATGCCGATGGCTCCGAACAGCCGATCACTTATGCCTCTAAGACGTTGACCCCAGCACAACGGAACTACTCCCAGATTGAAAAGGAGGTCCTGGCAATCGTGTTCGCTGTCCAAAACTTTCACACCTATCTCTTTGGGGCTAAGTTCACCCTTCTGACGAACCATAAACCCTTAATTACACTTTTTGGACCCCACTCTCGCCTTCCAGAGCGGACGGCTCAACGTCTCCAAAGCTGGGCCTTGTTTTCACATAATTACGCTTACACTATCCGGTATAAGCCCAGTCTCCCAGCAGGCCCTGATCCTGCCTTTGACCAACAGGAGGTCCTCTGCTTTCACATTGATTCCACCCGCTGGGATGTGCTGGATGGTCTGCCTCTTATGGCTTCTCACATTGCTGAGACCACTCCCCGTGACCCTGTCTTGCAGCAGGTTCTCCACTATGTAGTCCATGGGTGGCCCTCCTATGTTATTCGTCGAATGCAGTCTGATTTCAGCCCCTAGCACCAGCTGTCCCACAGGCTCACCGTGGTCGATGGCATCCTTCTGTTAGCCACGGAGTCGGATGCCCATCAGGTGGTCATCCCTCCAGCATTGCGGCTTCAGATATTCAGTTTGTGACACCGCGGGCACTGGGGTATGTCCCATATGAAAGTTTTGGCTCACTGGCACGTGTATTGGCCTGGCATCGATGGCGATGTTGAGCATCTGGTCCGTGGGTGCAGTGTCTGTGCGTGTCACCAGGCAAGCCCCGTCAGTCGTTTGCACCCTGGACTGTGCCTCGCCGGCCCTGGGATCGTATCCATATCGATTTTGCAGGCCTGTTTTTGGGGTCCATGTGGTTACTCATCATTGATGCCTACTCCAAATACCCATATGTTGTCCGCTTGGCATCCACCACCAGGGAGGCTACACGTAGCCCCCCTTTGTCCAATGACGTGGCAGAAGGGCTTGTCCGCACTTTTAAACACCAGATGACAGAGGCGGTCGACTCATCTCCTACCAATCAGCCCTCACCCTGTTTTTGAGCACCTATCACACTATGCCAATTGACGGACGCAGTCTGGTAGAGCTCCTTTATGGACGACAGCCACGGACCCTGCTCCATTTGCTGACACCATCCCTCTCCCGCCCCCACTCCTGGCTCTCACAGCGGTATGCCCCTGGCACAGCCATGTGGGTCCGCGAGTATGGGCACAAGGCGGGTTGGACACCCGCCATGGTCACCGCGGCCCATGGGCGGTGTGTGACGTCGGTGCAGACCTTGAATGGGTTGGAGTGCTGCCATCATAATCAGCTCTGCCTGCGTGCCCCCGCAGGACTCGTGACGCTGCCTCTTCCCCTACCTCCTTCGGGTGCAGACGTGGTCCTCGAGTCACCATCCCTGTCCCCGGTTGCCATCTCCCTGCGGGTCTGCTGCCGGCCCTCTCTGCCCCCGGGTGGATCCGCGGCTCCCTCCCCCGCCCTGGACTCTGGATCAGCTGTCATGGATACCTCGGCTGTCCCTTCCTCCCCACCAATAGCGGTTAATGAGCTTGGCTCCTCTCCCCACTGCCGCCCACCTCGACACCGTCTGGGGCATTTCCGCCCCTAGGCCCAAGTTTCATGGGGGAGGGATCTGGTACCATGCACCACGGAATTTGAATCCCGCAAGACATCATAGACATTGAAGACCCCTAGAGGTCTCTGCAAATCACACCGTACGCTGTGGCGGATCATGCCTCTTGGCCCGTATTTAATGTGAGGGCGCCACAGTGGAACACGAGGTTCCAGCGGCCAATAGCTGCGCACCCAATAGAGTATTTAAGTGCCTGTCTCTCGCTCAGCCAGCGAGTCTAATTATTGCGTGAGTCTTGACATCTCGCCTCGAAAACAGACAGTGTGTTTACCGTTCTTTGTTTTTATTACTAGTGGACATCTTGGATTCGTTTGGTTGTCTCTGTCACTCTGTTGCTTCTTGCGTGTTGTCGTCGTGAGGTCTCTCTATATCATCTGTCGTTGTTTCGTGTCCATCGCTTCCGTTTGTTTGTTTGTTCGTGGGCCACTCTCCGTTTGGTCGCGCTGCACATTCTCGCCCAATCTGGGACCGTTCCGGTTGCGGTTACAACAGGTTACAACAAATAGTGAGAGCAGGCAAGACACAACATAGATGTCTCACACAAATGAAAACAACAAATAAATGGGTGTGAACTACATTACAACAAGACACTTTAAGAGTCGAGACTTCTAAAGCGGAACACAACTTCAAAAATGTTAAAAATATATGTTTTGACAGAGCACAGAGAAACTGTGTGATTGTGAAACTGATACCTTCATTTATTGCAGTTTATATGACGAACTATTACATTTTAATAATTTCCCTGGGAGTGATCACATTCACGTTTATACAAACACCTATATCGGGCAAGGAGGCATATCTCATTCACTTACCAGTCATACAAATTAGGTACATCGATAAGAGATTCCTGTTATATGACACATGTATGTCACTAATGTTGCGTATGACACAGAGCAGGCATACTTTTTTGTGGGGGGATTCCATTGACTTGTTACCTTCCCCCCCCCCCCCCCCCCCCCTCCCCCACTTGGGGTTTGAACACGGCTCATCCGCTTGGTAGTCCAATACTGTAAACGCTTAACCACACCACAATTCCATTTCTCTTCGCGAATACTCAACATTGCGCTTCTTTTCTTGACCCCTTCATTGTTACTCCCCCCCACCTTCTTACTGCTTCCATGCTTGATCTGAGTTCTGTTTCTGAAGGGCTGTCCACTGGGCCCTCTTACCACTAAATCTGACAGGGGTGCGAGGGGGAGTTTCCCCTGTTAGTAAGTAGAACTGTCTACAAGATACATACACATCCAACACACATGTCCAAGTTCTGTATAAAATTTTTCACCAATTATACTGTGGTGTTCACTTTCTGTGATGCCTCTGAAGGTAAATACTCCCATTAACCACTGCTCATTTTCATACATGATTCTGCATTTGCACACCCAACGGCTGAGCTGTGTACTGCCCCACTAGTAAGTATTCAACATTGTAAAAACCAATATTGTACTTATTTAGGTATTTATTATTCATGAACTGATGTATGTGAGACCTGTACTTTCTGAACACTAGAACAGAGAATAACTCTGATAAGCAAACATTCTGATGCTACTTAATTTTAAAAATTCCATATTTTCCGTGGCATTGAAAATGAAAGATTATCAACGATGCAGAGAAGCTTGTATATTATACCACATGTCTATACTAACATGAGACAAGTTAGTTAATCAAATTTCATATTAAGATGGGACCCAAACAGATCACAAAAAATCAAAAATAATTCCAAATGGCACTTGGAGCAGCAGTAACGGCTACTGGAAACAATATTCATTTGACATGTGAACTGAAGCTGAAACATGGATGAAAACGAATAAAAGTGTATCACTGTCTTAATTCCAAAACTGTTCCTCCAGCCCCCCCCCCCCCCCCCCCCAATTTCAGTTCTTACCTTTGTAACAATTGATGGTATGTGAACTCCACTGACTTTGTTGAAAACATTGTAAAAGATAATTTCCTTCTTCATGAAATCACGCATGGGGCGAAGTATTAAGAGATTGTTATCAGTATCATCGCAAAATCCCTAGATACAAAAAAAAACAAATATAAAAGAAATGTAAAAATTTTCTTCTACACTAGCATTTTAAGATATAAATTTATTACAATAATAAAATTAATTATTTGAAAATGAGTAATGGTATAAGATGAAACCATATTCAAAAGATGAGAAGATGATTTAATGGCCACAAACATTAGAGTTCAAGTACCCAGAAAATTTGCTACCTCTAACAGCACTGGTGTGTGTGACAACACTGGTGTGTGTGGTGTGTGTGTGTGGGGGGGGGGGGGGGGGGGGGGGGGGGGGGGGGGGAGCAGCATGCGCGCGCATGCCTTGTGCAGATAATTGTCTCAAGAAAATGTGGAGATGCTCATTAACATAAAAGCAATTTCTGAGGATGCAGCAGTATTTGAGACATAGTTCGTTATCTTTTTCTTTTGGAAGACAGAGTCAATGCTGATTTCACCTGCTACCCATCACCGGTTGAGCCCAAGTTCGGTCACAGACTTTGAGAGCGTCAGTACTGAGTATTAAGGTGTGAAACAAATACTAACAAAGAGATAGAGGAGCTGGCCAGTACTTACCTCAGCTCAGTACAGCCGATAGATACACAAAAAACAACCGAAAATTTAACTTCCTAGCTTTCGGAATAAATGTTTCTTCATCACGGAGGAGAGAGGGGAAAGAAAGGGAAGAAAGGAAAGTGGATTTAGTTACTCACAACCCAGGTTATGAAGCAACAGGGAGGGTAGCAAAGATGGAGGCATGGTTGTCAGATATAAACGCCTAAGAGTCCCTGAACCTCAAGGTTTGACACAACAGTGTCATTTTCAATGTAGCTGTTGACAGTACTGTAGTGACGCAATGACCCATGATGCAATTACGTACAATATGCCAGACAGTAGTATTCATGAACAAATTCACAAACATTCTAAACCTACTTTGAAAAAAAGTATTACATATTATTGAACATCAGCACTCGTGTGATAGTGGCATAGAAACTTTGAGGAAGCTCCCATTTGCAGTGTAATGCAAAGTGACTGCAATGCCACAGTGATAGTAAACAAGAGTTAATGCACGTATCTGCTGTGAAATCATGTCCTCGCTGCTTTTCCAGGCATAAAAGAGAAAACTATACTTTGCAGAAGGTGACTTGCTTTGCCAAGCCAAGTCATGTACAGTCTATATGCTTGCAGCAGAAAACCAACTCCATCTACATTTGCTCTCGTAAGTGCAGAGCCCTCCCCCCATGAACCATGGACCTTGCCGTTGGTGGGGAGGCTTGCGTGCCTCAGCGATACAGATAGCCGTACCGTAGGTGCAACCACAGCGCAGGGGTATCTGTTGAGAGGCCAGACAAACGTGAGGTTCCTAAAGAGGGGCAGCAGCCTTTTCAGTAGTTGCAGGGGCAACAGTCTGGATGATTGACTGATCTGGCCTTGTAACACTAACCAAAACGGCCTTGCTGTGCTGGTACTGCGAACGTCTGAAAGCAAGGGGAAACTACGGCCGTAATCTTTCCCAAGGGCATGCAGCTTTACTGTATGATTAAATGATGATGGCGTCCTCTTGGGTAAAATATTCCGGATGTAAAATAGTACCCCATTTGGATCTCCGGGCGGGGACTACTCAAGAGGATGTCGTTATCAGGAGAAAGAAAACTGGCGTTCTACGGATCGGAGCGTGGAATGTCAGATCCCTTAATCGGGCAGGTAGGTTAGAAAATTTAAGAAGGGAAATGGATAGGTTAAAGTTAGGGATATAGTGGGAATTAGTGAAGTTCGGTGGCAGGAGGAACAAGACTTCTGGTCAGGTGACTACAGGGTTATAAACACAAAATCAAATAGGGGTAATGCAGGTGTAGCTTTAATAATGAATAGGAAAATAGGAATGTGGGTAAGCTTCTACAAACAGCATAGTGAACGCATTATTGTGGCAAAGATAGATACGAAGCACACACCTACTACAGTAGTACAAGTTTATATGCCAACTAGCTCTGCAGATGATGAAGAAATTAAAGAAATGTATGATCAAATAAAAGAAATTATTCAGATAGTGAAGGGAGATGAAAATTTAATAGTCATGGGTGACTGGAATTCGGTAGTAGGGAAAGGGAGAGAAGGAAACGTAGTAGGTGAATATGGACTGGGGCAAAGAAATGAAAGAGTAAGCCGCCTGGTAGAATTTTGCACAGAGCATAACTTAATCATAGGTAACACTTGGTTCAAGAATCATAAAAGAAGGTTGTATACATGGAAGAACCCTGGAAATACTAAAAGGTATCAGATAGATTCTGTAACGGTAAGACAGAGATTTAGGAACCAGGTTTTAAATTGTAAGACATTTCCAGGGGCAGATGTGGACTCTGACCACAATCTATTGGTTATGACCTGTAGATTAAAACTGAAGAAACTGCAAAAAGGTGGGAATTTAAGGAGATGGGACCTGGATAAACTGAAAGAACCAGAGGTTTTACAGAGTTTCAGGGAGAGCATAAGGGAGCAATTGACAGGAATGGGGGAAAGAAATACGGTAGAAGAAGAATGGGTAGCTTTGAGGGATGAAGTAGTGAAGGCAGCAGAGGATCAAGTAGGTAAAAAGACGAGGGCTAGTAGAAATCCTTGGGTGACAGAAGAAATATTGAATTTAATTGATGAAAGGAGAAAATATAAAAATGCAGTAAATGAAGCATGCAAAAAGGAATACAGACGTCTAAAAAATGAGATCGACAGGAAGTGCAAAATGGCTAAGCAGGGATGGCTAGAGGACAAATGTAAGGATGTAGAGGCTTATCTCACTAGGGGTAAGATAGATACTGCCTACAGGAAAAGAGAACCACTTGCATGAATATCAAGAGCTCAGATGTAAACCAAGTTCTAAGCACAGAAGGGAAAGCAGAAAGGTGGATGGAGTATATAGAGGGTCTATACAAGGGCGATGTACTTGAGGACAATATTATGGAATTGGAAGAGGATGTAGATGAAGATGAAATGGGAGATACGATACTGGTAGAGTTTGACAGAGCACTGAAAGACCTGAGTCGAAACAAGGCCCCCGGAGTAGACAACATTCCATTGGAACTACTGACGGCCTCAGGAGAGCCAGTCCTTACAAAACTCTACCATCTGGTGAGCAACATGTATGAGACAGGCGAAATACCCTTAGACTTCAAGAAGAATATAATAATTCCAATCCCAAAGAAAGCAGGTGTTGACAGATGTGAAAATTACCAAACTATCAATTTAATAAGTCACAGCTGCAAAATAGTAACACGAATTCTTTACATACGAATGGAAAAACTGGTAGAAGCTGACCTCGGGGAAGATCAGTTTGGCTTCCGTAGAAATGTTGGAACACGTGAGGCAATACTGACCCTACGACTTATCTTAGAAGAAAGATTAAGGAAAGGCAAACCTACGTTTCTAGCATTTGTAGACTTAGAGAAAGCTTTTGACAATGTTGACTGGAATACTCTCCTTCAAATTCTGAAGGTGGCAGGGGTAAAATACAGGGAGCGAAAGGCTGTTTACAATTTGTACAGAAACCAGATGGCAGTTATAAGAGTCGATGGGCATGAAAGGGAAGCAGTGGTTGGGAAGGGAGTGAGACAGGGTTGTAGTCTCTCCCCGATGTTATTCAATCTGTATATTGAGCAAGCAGTGAAGGAAACAAAAGAAAAATTTGGAGTAGGTATTAAAATCCATGGAGAAGAAATAAAAACTTTGAGGTTCGCCGATGACATCGTAATTCTGTCAGAGACAGCAAAGGACTTGGAAGAGCAGTTGATCGGAATGGATAGTGTCTTGAAAGGAGGATATAAAATGAACATCAACAAAAGCAAAACGAGGATAATGGAATGTAGTTGAATTAAGTCGGGTGATGCTGAGGGAATTAGATTACGAAATGAGACACTTAAAGTAGTAAAGGAGTTTGGCTATTTGGGGAGCAAAATAACTGATGATGGTCGAAGTAGAGAGGATATAAAATGTAGACTTGCAATGGCAAGCAAAGCGTTTCTGAAAAAGAGAAATTTGTTAACATCGAGTATAGATTTAAGTGTCAGGAAGTCATTTCTGAAAGTATTTGTATGGAGTGTAGCCATGTATGGAAGTGAAACATGGACGATAAATAGTTTGGACAAGAAGAGAATAGAAGCTTACGAAATGTGGTGCTACAGAAGAATACTGAAGATTAAATGGGTAGATCACATAACTAATGAGGAAGTATTGAATAGGATTGGGGAGAAGAGAAGTTTGTGGCACAACTTGACCAGAAGAAGGGATCGGTTGGTAGGACATGTTCTGAGGCATCGAGGGATCACCAATTTAGTATAGGAGGGCAGCGTGGAGGGTAAAAATCGTAGAGGGAGACCAAGACATGACTACACTAAGCAGATTCAGAAGGATGTAGGTTGCACTAGGTACTGGGAGATGATGAAGCTTGCACAAGATAGAGTAGCATGGAGAGCTGCATCAAACCAGTCTCAGGACTGAAAACCACAACCACAACAACAACAACAACAACAACAACAAGTGCAGAGCACCTTCTCACTCAGTGAATGTAGTTTTTTCTGAACCAGCAACCAGTACTAGTAATTACCGAACTCAAGATGTGCCTTCACTCTTGCCAAGTGCTGTGCAATGACAATCAATAAAACTGTTTGTGAACTTCATCACTGTCAGACGCTTTGCGCGACTTCAGTTAGACACTGGCACTTCCGTTACATTGCTTAATCGTGACACATATGAACAGTTTGGCTCACAATAGTTGACAAAATCTTGTATAGAACTTACTGCATATAATGGGCAGCACATTCCAGAGCTTCATACATGTAGTCTACCTGTCACATTCCTGCCTCACTCCAGAACAGTGACCTGTACAATTTTGCATTCGCAAGACTGAAAATATTTTTGGGTTACATTTTTTTGGTCTTTGTATTCAGGACAATGTACTTTCTGTTACTCTTTGGCAGCGCTTTCACACCTGCCATAATCCAATGCTACTTAGAACAGCTTACTGCAAACGTTCCACTCTGTTCAGATTACTTGGACGATGTGGTGTCAGGACATACACCGGAGGGAATGTATTGATAACCTCTGTATGCTTTTTCAAGTGCTACAAGTTGCAGGTTTGAAGTATCGCCTGGACAAATGTGCCTTTTTTCAGTCTGAACTTAGGCCATGTTCTTAATATCAAAGGGGTTCTTCCCCTTGAAAAAACACCTGCTGGCTATCCAGGACCTCCCTGCTCCACAGAATGTGATGGAATTGCAGTCAGTTTGTGACTTCGTTACATATTTTGCACTGGAAGAATGTGCATTTTGCTTGGACCAAAGACTGTCAGTATGCTTTCCAGAAACTTAAAAATGCTTTGTTGAGTGAAAGACACCTTGTTCATTTTGATCCCGCATAAGCCTGTGGCTTTGACAGTGGATGCTTCTTCCTACACAATGTGATCAAAAGTATCTGGACACCGGGCTGAAAATGACTTGCAAGTTTGCGGCACCCTCCATCGGTAATGCTGGAATTCAATATGGTGCTTGCCCACCCTTAGACTTGATGACAGTTTCCACTCTGGCAGGCATAAGTTCAGTCAGGTGCTGAAAGGTTTCTTGGGGAATGGCAGCCCATTCTTCAAAAAGTGCTGCACTGAGGAGAGGTATCGATGTCGGTCAGTGAGGCCTGGCACGAAGTCGGCGTTCCAAAACATCCCAAAGGTGTTCTATAGGATTCAGGTTAGGCCTCTGTGCAGGCCAATCCATTACAGGGACATTATTGTGTGTAAACACTCCACCACAGGCCATGCATTATAAACAGGTGCTCGATTGCATTGAAAGATGCAAACACCATCCTCGAATTGCTCTTCAAGAGTGGGAAGCAAGAAGGTGCTTAAAACGTCAATGTAGGCCTTTGCTGAGATAGTGCCATGCAAAACAAGGGGTGCAAGCCGCCTCCATGAAAAACAAGACCACATCATAACACCACAGTTTCCAAATTTTAGTGCTGGCACTTCACACATTTGGAGATGGCATTCACTGGGCATTCGCCATACCAACACCATGCCATCGGATCGCCACACTGTGTACTGTGATTCGTCACTCCATACATTTCCCCACTGTGCAATTGCCCAATGTTTACGGTCCTTACACCAAGTGAGGAGTCGTTTGGCATTCACTGGTGAGATGTGTGGCTTATAAGCAGACGCTCAATCATGAAATCAAAGTTTTCTCACCTCCCGCCTAACTATCATACTACTTGCAGTGGATCCTGATGCAGTCTGGAATTCCTGTGTGATGGTCTGGATAGATGTCTGCCTATTACATATTGCAACCCTCTTCAACTGTCAGCAGTCTCTGTCAGTCAACAGACGAGATTGGCCTGTATGCTTTGGTGCTGTATGTGTTCCTTAACATTTCCACTTCAGTATCACATCGGAAACAGTGGACCTAGGGATTTTTAGGAGTATGGAACTCCCATGTACAGACTATGACAGAAGTGATAGCCAATCACCTGATCATGTTCAAAGTCTGTGAGTTCCGCGGAGCACCCCATTCTACTCTTCCATGATGTCTAATGACTACTGAAGTCGTTGATATCGAGTACCTGGCAGTAGATGGCAGCACAATGCACCTAATATGAAGAACATATGTTTTGAGGAGTGTCCAGATACTTTTGATCACATAGTGTAAGGAATTAAAGGTGTGCTCTTGCACAGAATTGGTTCACAGGACAGGCCAATTGTTATTATCTATGGTGTGACAAAGTTTCACCATATCTGTTTGGGGCGAAGTTTTACCTAATGATGGACCATAAGCCACTTCAGTATTTGTATCATCCATCCTAACATGTTCCGCTACACATGGCTCAGAGGCTGCAATGTTGGGCTTTGTTACTGTCACAGTATCAGTAGAAATATCGTACCAGCCCATGTCGAAGCATGCAAATCTTGTTGTCCTTTCTTGCCTTACTGTTAGTCCTGGATCTGAATTCGAAGCTACTGCTGCTCTCATTGTCAGATCGATGTGCAGGACACTGAACTTCACGGATTTCTCCTCTGTGCTATAGGAAAATTGCACAGGCCACAGAAGCAGACCCTGATTTGAACCTTTGTTGCACTACATCCATAATAATGCTTGGGCCTTGTTTTGTGAAAAACATTCAGAATTTTTCTATGTGTTGATATTTTGCTCCCAGCACAGCCTCTTTGTCCAGAGCAGTGTGATTTTATTGCAACATGACTATGAACAATGGCATGAGCTTATTTCTAAAGTGTTGCAAAAATATTGCGATTGCTCCACCAAGGGCACTAGGGAATTGTACGCACAAAACAGTTGCTGTACCTCTTCCTTACAACCTACCGTTCCCAACCCCGTGACAGTCCATCACCAGCGGAGCTTCTACATAGTCAGTACCACCACACGCTGCTCCAGATGCTGCACCCACCAAAGTGCACGGCACCTCACATGCTCTGCAAGTATTGCTTTGTGCCTAATGACTCTATTCTTTTCAGGGTTTTTTATTGCACCAGGCTCTGGAGGAGAGGAATGAATCTTCAAAATTTTGGTGCTTGTACATACTTAATTTAAAGTCCTGCTGGGTTGCTGCATCACCATCAGAACCAGATTTGCACTTGTTGAGTACAAGATTCTTCTACAGATTTTCTTTTACTAGATTCGTATCCTACTGGGTGTCTCTTTGGCACTGCCTGCAGAACGAATGGAACTGCACCCATCTCCTGCAGAACCATTGGAATTGCACCTATAACCTTAGCCACTGCAGCATCTCAACTCCCCAGCACTCATCCAGACACCTGCCATAGTCAACATTGCCATCACCGCCCTTTTTGTTTTTTGTCAGACTGGCTCAGGAATACAGTGGGCATCTTTCCGGGGGTTTTCCAACCAACATTCCCCTCGGAGCACAGGACAGAAGTCAGTGCATGGCTGGGGGCTTGGCTTCAGTCTCTGCTGCGACTCTCACCTCCTCACTCCACCCAGCTTCCTGACCCCCCCCCCCCCCTCCCAATTGTTGTAAGATGGCTCCCTATAAGACAACGGTGTGGCATTTTGGAGGGGGGGGGGGGGGGCTGCCTGCAGTCCTAAGGCATCGACTGCACGCGGACCGGTGCAGCACTGCACAATGGCACCAAGAAGGTGCTAACAAGTGAGCCAATGGAAAGAGTGGGCAGCACCACATCTCGAGGAAGACAATGTTAAGGACCCTCTGTGTATGCTGACTTAACCAGCTGCCCATCGCTGGTTGTGCCCCAGTTCAGTCGAACACTTTTGAGAGCCTCAGTAACGAGTGTTGGGAAGATGATACTTAGCTTGGGTTCTACGAGCAGTAATAGTAATTGCTTGTAAGAGGCACAAGCAGCAGTTCAAGTTAAGTTTTATTTATTTCCTTTTTAGAAATAAAGTATTGTAATCATTTGAAAGTTTAATGTACAGATCATTTTGGATTCCTCTTACTGGCCATTGCAATTTCTTTCCTTCCCTGTTTGTGCAGTGCTGACTCCCACCATAGTCGATACAAATATGCATTAAAAAAAACAACAGTATGTATTATTTGAAACTGGCAGCATTAATTAGGAAAACATAATAGAGCTGATAAAATCAAGAGAAAGAGGGATAGTTGTTCCTGATAAAAAGCTTACAAAATAAGAGTCTAAAGTTTTAGGAAAAAAGACAAAAAAAAAACTAAAAAAGATGTCAGTGCCAAGAGCAAGTGAACACAAATAAAAGAAATATGTTACAAATTATTGTATTCGAGTAGAATAAAAAAAAAAAAAAATTAGATGCTTTAGTGTAGGAAGTCCCAGGAAGAATAAGGAATATCATGAAAGAAAAGTTTGACTTAAAATGAAAGAAAAGAATACATGTGTCAAAACTGACATAAAACTCAATAAATACCACATAAATACAACCTACTTAGCAGCATCAGCTGACTCATACAAAATTACAAAAGGTGCCAGAAACATTACTCTTATTGACAAAAGAGACAACAAGTTTAAAGGCAAAGGTCCTATTGCTTGTGCTGAACTGAGACGCAAGGAGAGACTGCACAAGAGAATGAGATGTAAATCAATTATGTAATAAATTATTTTATTTGAAATACAGTCAATACTACAATTTTTAACCTAATTAATCAAGTCATGCACATGCATTTGCTTCATCACTTATGTCATTTATTACAAGCAGCATCTATTCTCCAGATGGGAATCACACATGATGTGCTTCCAGTAACTGCTGCAGTAGTATACAAACCCAATAATAATAAGTATCTAGTAGGTGACAACACCGTGGATGGTGGATACATGGAAAACAGATCAGATCAGATATAAACAAAATACATCATTTAAGTCTAAAATTATTCAGTTATAATATCAAATAAAAACAGGAATATAATTGGTAGACTGAACAAATGGCAAGTTGAATTTTGGGAGAAAAGCGTGGGGGTGGGAGAAGACATCAGTTCAGGTAAATACGGAAAGCAACAGAGAGCGGTAAAAATGTAAATAGTAGATGAGACAAACAGAAGGTGTAAAACATAAATGGGATAAATAAGTAACATACAATGAATAATAAGACAATGGCAATAATGATGCAAGGAACGACTATGGCTGCAGTGAAAAAAAAACAGGGAACAGAATGAAGGATACTAAAATAAGTGCAAAACAAATAAACATTAGTGGCGTTCAGTTGCAATCTGGAGAAACTGTGATGAACTAAAGGAGAAAATCAAGAAGGCATGCAAAATGCACATACATAGGTTTGCTAAAATACAAAACACAGCAGTACAAGTGCCATCAGCATGTCTTTAAATTGTCCATTTCTATAAGTAAGTTTTATCTGAGGAACTGGTAGTTAATGGCATGGAAAGTGGAGGAAGAAGAGGTAAGGAAATAACATGTTGTTGATGGTACACAATTAAAAGCATCCATAGCGAATTTGAACCCAGGAAAAATTATTCCCTAAGGTAAGTTACAAGACGGCAAAGATAGGAGAAATACACAGTAGTGTACAAAAAGAATAGCAGAATTAAAAAGAACCACTAACAAGGAAAACTCTCAATTGCAATCCCCCTCAGATTTAGTGGTAAGAGGGCCGGCCCAGTGGACAGACTGTCAAAAACTGAACATAGATTAGGCATGAAAATAGGAAGAAGGTGTACTGGACTATGAAAAAAAAGAAGAGGAAAACAGAAACAGTGAACGGTGCAAGGAAAATAAATGCAAAACAGAGCAACCTTGAATATAAATGGCATTCTGGTTAAGTGGTTATGGTGTTGGACTGCTGTGTAGGTGAGCCATGTTCAAACTTCCCTCGGGTGAATATTTTCTCTCCCTATTTTTTTTTTTTTTTTTTTTTTTTCAAATTTGCATCTGTGTTTCGGTGTAAGGTCTGTCTGCAACAGCAACAGCAAGATTTAAGGTAGGGACCTTTAATGCCAGATGATTCCAGGCAGCTGAAAGCAAGTAACTTTTGAATGGGGACCACAAACGTTTGATGACAAGGCAACAAGTCAGACGAATCCACCACCAGAAAAAACGTCTGGTGTTTCACACTTGGAATGAGTGACAGTATGTGTGTCATATGATAGGAATCTCTTATAAATGCACCTAATTTGTACAACTGGTAAGCAAGTGAGACATGCCACCTTACCAGATATAGGTGTTTGTATGTGAATA
This sequence comes from Schistocerca gregaria, assembly GCF_023897955.1. NCBI lineage: Eukaryota > Metazoa > Arthropoda > Insecta > Orthoptera > Acrididae > Schistocerca > Schistocerca gregaria. The sequence continues at coordinate 222,685,284 of NC_064924.1, forward strand.
TGAATGTGATAACTCCTAAAGAAATGATGAAAATATAATAGTTTGTCACATAAGCTGCAATAAAGGAAGGCAAAAATTTCTGTGTGTTCTGTCAAAACATATGTTTTTAACATTTTGAAGTTGTGCTCCATTTTGAAAGTCTTGAATCTTGAATTCTTTTGTTGTAACATATTTCCCACACATTTGTTTGTTGTTTTCATTTCTGTGAGACGTGTATGTGGCATCTCTCCTGCTCTCACTATTCATAACATTTTCTTGTGACAGTAATGTATTCTCACCAGGTGACTCATATTCTGTAACAAGTGTGAAACTGCCATACAGAAAGGGAACAAACATTTCAATGATCAGACAGACAGTTCACAATGTTGTGTGTTTGATATATTTCCCACAATATTGTGAACTGTCCATTCGGTCACTGAAATGTTTGTTCTCTTTCTGTAGTCTTGGCAATTGCCATATTATACACTGGTTATAGAATGTGAGTCATGTGGTATACATGGCATGAGGGAGTTTTGCACACTGCTTGCCCATTTGAGAGTCCAACACCATGACCACTTACCCATGATGCCACTGCTCGTTCGGGCTGCTATTTATTACACTTCTTATTCTTCGACCATTCACTGTTTCTATTTTGCTTTTATTTTTTTTGTTTTACAGTTCAGTACATCTTCTCCCTGTTTTCATGCCTGATTGGTGTTCAGTTTTTGACAGGCAATCCACTGGGCCCTATTACCACTAAATCTGAGGGGGCTGCATTGGGGAATTTCCCATGTAAGATACATGGAAGCTGATCTGGTGCAAGTATTCTAGGAATACGCAGCAGTGTTTTCATTAAAACTATGGATTTATGCTGAAAGTAAGAGGCCATTTGCCCTCCTTCAGTAAACATTACCCCATTTTCCTTGTGAAGAGAAATTCTGAAGAGTGAAAATATAACAAACAAGGAATGAGAAGTTTGGAGCATTCAGGTAGCTGCTACAAGAGCCCATAGCATACAGGCAATAAAAAAAAACAGATGAATACAAATCAAATGATTGACACTATAGCAACAGAGAAAGAGACTCGTATTATTCCAACAAGATCAACCAGAAAATTTTAAAAGTTGTTCCATAAGTTTTTATACATGAACAACTTAACCTGCTGTAATTTCACAGTACTGACCAGTATATTTCACATAGGAAACATTAGTGCATTATTCCATGTTTGATGTTATCAGCTTAAGCATGGCCATTTGATTTTGGCATCCACATAGCTGGTACAACATGTATTATAACACAAATGACTAAAATAGGTAACAAGCTACACAGATGATATTCTACAGACAAAATATTGCACACGTGTAAAATATGAGCATACAGTTAAAAAAAAGGTTGGGGGGGGGGGGGGGGTTACAAGGACACAAATGTTATTTCTCTGAGTGGCATGACTGTTGCGTAATTTGAAGGAAAGACACCACCATAATTGTGAATATAAACATTACTTTCAGATGAAATAACACACACAATGATATTTTCACTCAGCAGTGGAGGGTAAGGTATAATGAAAGTTTCTGACAGATAAAAATTCTGTTGTGGCAGACCAGACCTTAAACATTTAACTTTTCTCTTTGTGTGCAACCTTAGATATCTCCAGAGAGAGAGAGAGAGAGAGAGAGAGAGAGAGAGAGAGAGAGAGAGAGACAGACAGACAGACAGAGAGAGAGAGAGAGAGAGAGAGAGAGAGAGAATGGAATTTCATTTATCTTTATTCAAAATCCATAATTAGTAGAATTGAGCACTTACAACATCAAGGGGTAAATGAACACCTCTCCCCAACGTCACGTTGGTCAATAAAGTTGTGGCTAATCCTGTTGCAGTATCTGCAACGAATATTTTTGAGCAGTTCAAAGACTTTGCTGCTCTACGGAGTATCTTAAATCTGAAATAAAACATCAACATCCCATGAGAATTATCAATTACAAACAAAGATATGCGTAATATTTGCAACACTTTAAAGGTGTAAGCATATAATAAGGTACATCTAATACAGCACTGCACAATTACCTTAAAATTTTCAAAAGCTCTTCCCTTGAAGTTAAACTTTTTACTTGATTGAACAACTTATGGAGTCTTTCTTCATTCTCAACAGAAATTGACATTTCTGTGCCAAGTTTACAGCAATTCAGTTCTTGAGTATTAAAAAATGCTTCCAAAGAAGTCATATATGTAGGTAACCTATATGTTTCCAAACTTCTGCTGATAGCATCAGATATATTTTTTCGTTCATCCCGTGACAGACCTAATATGCAGCCCTCTGTATGAACATTGAAACACAATTGTCTACATAATGTTCAAAACAATGATAAACTTTTTCACAACTTATTATTAGTCATAAAATAGTTGCTGCTGTACACTAATATACTAAAAACCAAAACTATGTAATTCTTCCAGCAACACAGAGAGAATACCCATCTACTATAACATCATGTAGCAGGATTCCTTACACCATGATGCTGAAATCTCCCCTGCTTATCTTTAGCAACAGGTAAATGTGATGTGTGCTTTAAATTAATATCGTGTTAAAAGCAAGTGATAATTGGAGTGGCTGTATGCAGATACGGGGGCTATTTTTTATTTTATTTTATTTTATTTATTTACTTTTTCACAACCTCTGATAGATGAAATTGAAACCACAGTGAACAATCCTTGTAGCTCTGCAAAGATGTGTTATATGCCCATCTGTCACAACATGTCACACTTTTCAGTTCTGATCATGCGGTGGGGGAAGTCACCTTCCTCAGAAAAACACTACAACTGCTGTACACATTAACTAAGAATCAGTTTCCTAAAAGTGTAGAACAGTGTACAGAGAGATGTAAGTAGAATCTATCTATATCTGCTTTTGCATTAGTATTATTAGCAGCTCATATATCTATTCCACATAATGTTAATGCACTTTGTGGAAAAGCAACACCCTCCAGGCACATATGTGCACGGTGTCACTAATGATTCATATGGCAAACTGTAGGAAGATCAGTATAACTTTGTGAAACACCCTACAGTTGCTTTTTGTGATGTAATGGTGGTAGAGAGAGTGAGGACTTACAAGCTCAATCTTCATTTTGCAGATCTATGAAGGAGAGAAGAGCATGAACACAATCCGGTGACCTACCTTTGCTCACATATGTACCTCCTACCTCATCCTTCACAACCACAACCACAACCACCACCACCACCACCACCACCACCACCACCACAACTCCTCCACTCTCTTACACTGCAAGAACACAATTTATCCCTTAATGCAGCTCTACTGCACTTAAATGTGTTATACATATGTAAAATTTTATGAAATTTGGAAATTTGTGGTAAATTCCTATGGGACCAAACTGCTAAGGTCATCAGTCCCAAGGCTTACACACTACTTAATCTAACTTGAACTTACTTACACTAACGACAACACATACACCCTTGCCCGAGGGAGGACTCAAACCTCCAATAGGGGAGGCGCACGAACCGTGGCAAGACGCCTCAGACTGCGCGGCAAAATTTTATAAACTATGCAGAGGCCTTGGCAAATCACAGAAAATGTCAGCACGATAATTTTCCTTGTTTAGTTCTACCAGAACTGAACTCATTTCATTGTATCATTGTATATTGCTTTCTCCGCGTAGAAACTTTTATAGAAGCAAGCCAAACTAAATTACTGTTCAAAGGTTATTTTCAGAAACATTGGTTCATTATTCTCCTGTAAGTTACCCTCTAAAACATTTTTGATGACATGGAAGAGATGGACTAAAGATTAGAGATCACTTGCTTACCTCCACTTTCATAAATATGTGTTACTATTACATATCTCAGTCTTTCAGCAAATACATGTCCTCTTCCATTTCCATAATATTGTCCTCAAGTACCCTCTTTATACTCCTTCCACATTTCCGCTTGCCCTTCCTTGCTCAGAACTGGTTTCCCATCCGAGCTCTAGATATTCATACAAGAGATTCTCTTTTCTCCAAAGGTCTCTTTAATTTTCCTGTACGCAGTGTCTATCTTACCCCTAGTGATATATGCCAATACGTCCTTACATTTGTCCTCTAGCCACCCCTGCTTAGCCATTTTGCATTTCCTGTTGATCTCATTTTTGAGATGTTTGTATTCCTTTTTGCCTGCTTCATTTACTGCATTTTTATATTTTCTCCTTTCATCAATTGAATTCAATATTTCTTCTGTTACCCAAGGATTTCTACTAGGACTTGTCTTTTTACCTACTTGATCCTCTGCTGCCTTAAATGTTTCATCTCTCAAAGCTACCCATTCTTCTTCTAATGTATTTCTTTCCCCAGTTCCTGTCAGTTGTTCCCTGATGCTCTCTCTGAAACATTCTACAACCTCCGGTTCCTTCAGTTTATCCAAGTCCCATCTCCTTAAATTCCTACCTTTTTGCAGTTTCTTCAGTTTTAATCTACAGTTCATAACCAATAAATTGTGGTCAGAGTCCACATCTGCACCTGGAAATGTCTTACAATTTAAAATATGGTACCTAAATCTCTGTCTTACCATTATACAGGGTGCTACAAAAAGGTACGGCCAAACTTTCAGGAAACAGTCCTCACACACAAAGAGAGGAAATATGTTATGTGGACATGTGTCCGGAAACGCTTACTTTCCATGTTAGAACTCATTTTATTACTTCTTTTCAAATCACATTGATCATGGAAAGGAAACACACAGCAACAGAACACACCAGCGTGACTTCAAACACTTTGTTACAGGAAATGCTCAAAATGTCCTCCTTTAGCAAGGATACATGCATCCACCCTCCGTCACATGGAATCCCTGAAGTGCTGATGCAGCCCTGGAGAATGGCGTATTGTATCACAGCCGTCCACAATACGAACACGAAGAGTCTCTACATTTGGTACCGGGGTTGCGTAGACAAGAGCTTTCTAATGCCCCCATAAATGAAAGTCAAGAAGGTTGTGGTCAGGAGAGCATGGAGGTCATGGAATTGGTCCGCCTCTACCAATCCATCGGTCACCGAATCTGTTGTTGAGAAGCGTACGAACACTTCGACTGAAATGTGCAGGAGCTCCATCGTGCATGAACCACATGTTGTGTCGTACTTCTAAAGGCACATTTTCTAGCAGCACAGGTAGAGTATCCCATATGAAATCATGATAACGTGCTCCATTGTGCGTTGGTGGAAGAACATACTGACAAAACTAAAATGAGCTCTAACATGGAAATTAAACGTTTCAGGATACATGTCCACATAACATCTTTTCTTTATTTGTGTGTGAGGAATGTTTCCTGAAAGTTTGGCCGTACTTTTTGTAACACCATGTATAATCTATCTGAAACTTTCCAGTGTCTTCAGGCCTCTTCCATGTATACAACCTTTTTTCATGATTCGTAAACCAAGTGTTAGCTATGATTAAGTTATGTTCTGTGCAAAATTCTACCAGGTGGCATCCTCTTTCATCCTTACCCCCACTCCATATTCACCTAATACTTTTCCTTCTCTCTCTTTTCCTACTATTGAGTTCCAGTCCCCCATGACTATTAAATTTTCATCCCCCTTCACTATCTGAATAATTTCTTTAATCTCATCATACATTTTTTTTCAATCTCTTCGTCACCTGTGGAGCTAGTTGTCATATAAACTTGTACTACTGTGGTAGGCATGGGCTTCGTGTCTATCTTGGCTACAATAATGCGTTCACTATGCTGTTTGTAATAGCTGACCCAAGCTCCAATTTCTTTTTATTCATGATTAAACCTACTTCTGCAATACCCCTATTTGACTTTGTATTTATAACCCTGTATTCACCTGACTGGAAGTCTTGTTCCTCCTGCCACTGAATTTCACCAATTCCCACTATATCTAATGTAAAACTATCCATTTTTTTCAAATTTTCTAACCTACCTGCCCGATTAAGGGCTCTGACATTCCACGCTCTCACCCACAGAATACCAGTTTTCCTTCTCCTGATAATAACATCCACCTGAGTAGTCCCCGTACGGAGATACGAATGGGGGACTATTTTACCTCCAGAATATTTTACCCAAGAGGACGCCATCATCATTTAACCATACAGTAAAGCTGCATGCCCTTGGGAAAAAATACGGCTGTAGTTTCCTCTTGCTTTCAGCCATTCACAGTACCAGCACAGAAAGGCCGTTTATGTTCATGTTACAAGGCCAGATCAATCAATCATGCAGACTGTTGCCTCTGTAACTACTGAAAAGGCTGCTGCCCCTCTTCAGGAACCATATGTTTGTCTGGCCTCTCAACAGATATCCCTCCGTTGTGGTTGCACCTACGGTATGGTTATCCGTATCGCTCGGGCACGGAAGCCTCCCTACAAACGGCAAGGTCCATGATTCAAGAGGGGGTAACCCATCCTTACACCAAAGTAAAACTGGATTCAAAGTGTTGTTTAACACAGAAATTCATTTTTATATGTCCTTGTTGTTACGATTCTGCAGAAAGTACCAGCAACTGGACGGAATTTTCAGCATCATTACATACTTGAGATTCTCAGAGCAATTTCAGCTGAAGATATAACTACATAGAACTACAAATAGCTTTTCGATATCAGTGTGGTTAAAAATTGACACATTATGGGCATTTCTTTGAACTGTGGTTTGGACACGCCCGAATTATAGAAAAATGTATAGTTTGTACAGGTACAAAGTGCCAGCAGTAGTAAAACAGCCTTCATATGTAAAACACTAACCATACGTATTATTTCTTGATTCACTATCCTTTTTTCTCAACACATACTAATTGTAGATTCTTTAACAGGCAGATGCTGCGTACAGATTTTGTGCTAAAATTTACTATTTGTGGAAAACTTTAACATAAAAGAGACTTCTAACTTTCATAGGAAAAGTGCATCATGGATGCACAGCTTCATACCTATATCTTATGAAGCTAACTTATTAATCATGTGTAAGAGACTCTCTTTTTATATTATCTTATTACAAATACCATTTTACTTGTTTTAAAGCCCTTATTAACTGGATAATTTGTGTACAGCATTGTCACAGGTAATAACTGTGAACACAGCGGAAGCCCATTAACTCTGCCTGTTGTATAAGTTGACTTTTCTAAATGAATATCCTTTCTGAAACAATGAGCATATTTGTCACTGTCACCTATTGCTACTGCAGCCTATCATGCGTACATAAAGTAAGAAGTGCAATTAAAATCTCAAAATACAGTTAGAGGTTCTTGAGCTTTAATGATATACCAACTAATAAGTGAACACTATGTCCTAACCTACACACTTCGGATTTATTTACTTCTTTATATATTCATATTTCTAATAAAACTTCCATTCAAATATGTGTAAATGTAGATATTATGGACAAAAGTTAGAAATTACAAGCAATAATGCATGGAAATGTATATACAAGAAGGTATCATAAATTAATGATTACTATTTCATATTGTTCGGTTCATTTTTAACGAGCTTTTCTTTTCATTCTCACAACTGCCCTCAATCCAACGACTGCACTTATTTCAAATATACCATTTTTTAAAACTATAAAAGTATGAAAGTTTCACGCAAGTCCCCTAGCACAGGATAATTTCAGAGATGTGTAAATTTTCAGCACTGTAAATGGTTCAAAACACTTGAGATTTATATCTTGAAGATATCACTTGAAAGATATTTATCTACATTCAAATGAAACAGGTATTACCCATGCTTGGATTTGTTATCAACTCACACACATGTAGATATTCGGTGGTAAGGGGGGTGCTCCTTTGAAGTCAACTATTGGGGGGGGGGGGGGGGGGGGGTTCTGGGAGAGGTAGGGATGTGTGAGGATGTGCAAAGGAACTTTGTTTGCAGACTACGTTTGGGAGGGGTGCCTGTCTGTGAAGGTACTCGTGAGAACCTGCAGCATACTGAACAAGAGACTTCTTGTCATTCCCAATATGCTGTTTCTGGGTGGCAGGCTGTACGGGAGGGAGTTTTTGATGTGGAAGGGATGCCAGCCATTGATATGCTGATTTTGTTAGTGATTGTGGGTTTGATATTGACAGAGCATGGCTGGAGCCATCTGAGAGGTGAAAGTCAACATTCAGGAAGATGGCAGGTCGGGTTGAGGAGGACCAGGTGAAGCAGACAGGAGAGAAGGTGTTGAAGTCGTGCAGGAATGAGGATAGGATGTTCATCTTGTGGGTAATCCATGAGGAAATCCTTGTTTTACAATTGCATCTAGAACAACCACCCTTCCAGATGAATGAGAGAAGAAGATTAGTACTTCTGCAATAGTACTGAAAAACAGTTTCATTTGTTTATTTTGACTTTTAGTTTGACCAAGAATTAAGTTCAGTTGGTGTGCATAACAATTCACATAATATGTGAAATGATACTGTTCTCTTACATTTGTTCAGACCCCTGCATGTTGGCTGTACGTGTTGTAAGCACTATCATAATTTAGTTAAATTACTTTTTCTGTCAGTTCTTGGACATTAGTTGGGGTTTTTTAATACAAGCTGCTGTGGAGGAAGCATGATTACCAGATGGATTTAAAAATGTCCAAAATCTTTCAAAAAGCTCTCGAGTAGGTAACAGATGCAAAATACTACAACTAACCAGAAGTTTCACCTGCTGTCACAGATGATTTTAGAAATTCTAATGGAATGTTATCTGTCGCTTCTGCCTTATTTGATCTTATGACTCCCATAGCTCTGTTAAATTCTGATTTTAACAGTGGATCCCTTATCTCTTCCTTTCTTCCCCATCATGTGATCAGACAAGTCCACCCCCCCCCCCCCCCCCCCCCTCCTGCAAAGACCTTCAGTGTACTCTTTCCATATATCTACTCTCTCATCTGCATTTCAAAATGGAATCTCAACTGCACTCTTAATGTTACTACCCTTGTTTTTGATTTCACTACATGTTGTTTTGACTTTCCTGTATGCTGAGTCAGCCCTTCCGGCAATCATTTCTGTTTCAATTTTTTTGCATTTTTCTTGCAACCATTTTGCCTTAGCTTCCACATACCTCCAGTTTATTTCATTCCTAATATTTCCATATTCCTGATTTTCCCTGATTATTTTTGTACTTCTTTTTTTCACTGATCAACATGGTTTCTTCATAGTTACCTTCTTTGAACCTATGTTTTCTTTCCAACTATTGTGACTCGCCAGTTTAGAGACATCCACTCCTCTTCAACTGAAATGCCTACCGGGCTTCTTACTATCACAGTATCTAGAACCTCAGAGAACTTTCAGCATACCTCTTCATTCCTTAATACTTCCGTATCCCACTTCTTTCTGCGCTAATTCTTCCTGATTAGTTGCTTAAACTTCAGTCCACACTTCACCATTGGCATCATAGTAAATGAAAATAAAGCAAAATATGTGGTAACATCACACTCTGAGACCAGAAGAGCCCTTTAAGAGACAAATATAAATGGAAAAGTTTCAAAGAAGTGTCCTCTTTTGTTTGCTTGGCAGCATTAATATCAGATGATAACACCATTGGAAAGACTGTAAGGGAAAGTATACAACTAGGGAACACAGCTTACTTTGCACATTTACAACTCTTCAGAAATATCCTCGTTACAAGAACAACAAAACTTCTGAAACATAACTCCCTAGTTCACCCTGTCACATATGGGTCAGAGGTAGGGACACTGACAGATGATAACAAACACTTTAAGAATCTTTGATTTTAGAATAATACATAAAATTTATGGCCCAAGGATGGAGGAAGAAGCCTAGAGGATATGCTACATAACCGAGCTACAAGCATTAATGCAAGGAAGGTATATTGTAAAATTTGTCCAATCACAACGAATACAATGACTTGGACATATGAAGAGAATGGTGTAGGAAAGAATAAAACGAAACTGGTAAAAGATATGATGCATGTTGCTAGATGGAAAGGGAGACCGAGAAGAAAGTCGATTGATGATGCGATAGAAGAGATAACCAGCATGGGAGTCCGGGAATGGAAAAGGGTTGCAAAATACTGAGAAGCATGGAGGAAAATAGTTGAAGAAGGTAAGGTTCACCAAGGGCTGTAGTGCTACAGAAGAAGAAAAAGAAGAAGAAATGACTGCATTAGAATGTCAGGAACAACAACGTCAATCAATGCACACACATTGTAAGTTCGGCAAAGGTAATGTACTGTTTCCTCAACAATGAATATTGAGATGGTGTTCAAAATGGCTGTCACCACATTCAATACAGCCATACCAATTGTGGCGCACTTTACCAAGCACATCACACATCCCACGAACCTCATCAGACACGGCAGGTTACCTGACGACAAGTGTTTCATCATCAGGAACTGGTGTCATTTCTACAAGGCTTCTGATATGCTTCAACAGAAATACAAAATGAAGAGGTGTCAAATCAGGGAAGTGAGGTGGCCATACAATTGGATGTCCCCTTCTGGGCCAACACATGGATATGTGACATTGAGTATGTCACTTACTTGCGAAGAAAAGTGTGCTATATCTAATTGTATACATATAAGATGATGCATGTGATGTAGTAAAGCTTCTAATCGTTTCAGAAGCACCTGTTCAATGAAGATCTCATATCTCACTCCATTCCCACGTCTGATTATGTATGTTAAGTGATGAAGCCTGGAAGAACTTGTTCAATGAAGACCTTGAACTTAATTCCACTTAAACACAATTGCAGTTCATTTGGTCCATGATTAACTGACTCGGACAGTGAGATGGAGTTATCACAACTGTCTGAAATCAATTCATACTTGCCGCCTGCCCTGCCAATGGCACTGCGAGTTGCGAGTGGGTGCCACAAGACAAATGCTGGAAAGAAGACTTGTCCTTGAAGCGATCACCGTGTCACATGGCGGGATCCTGTGGCCGACTTGCTTGATATTATTAGGTGCTCTGCTAGGAATGCCAGCTGTTGTTGCTGCTCCATATGATCCGCATATTATTCTGGCTACTATGTGATGACAATTATTACCTCAGATGTATGCTACTCTTGGACTGTGTGACTTCTTGTTCACTGTATGGGTGTACAGAGAAAGTGGAATAAAGAGTGTTAGTTAAGTGTAAACTCAACAGTCTAATCACATGACTGTTGCTAATACTGGCTCAAGACATTAACGGCATGACAACAAATGGAATGATCTTGAGTGACAGGCAGTTAATGTATACATAAACAGCAGATTATCTTAGCTGAACTCATGGTACATATGCATTGATTGTCCTTGTTGTTTCTGATATTCAAAAGCTTTCACTAGCTAATGATTACTTCCAAAACAATAAGTTCCTGTTCTAAAGTTGTATTTCGACATCACTATCAGTGCTTCAATCTGTGCATAACTTTTTGAATCACCCAGCATATGACCATCAAAGTGGTGAGATACATTAGAGAACAATTAGAACCTACTCTCTCACTGTTTTAGTACATAATTAAGAAACAAATTTGCTGCTGGTGATTACAATTCTTCTGGGTAAAAAGCATCATTGCTAAAAACTAAAACCGATGTTTCAGCTGAATTGCAACGGCCTTCCTCAGGGGCAGGATTGGTTTTGCATGGGGATAGGTGCTTCTATTTATTACAGACTATCGATGTCTGACGTCACTGTTGTAAAACTTTTAATTGGCCCTCTAATATGATTGGCCAGTCATGACGTAAGGGAAGATGGAAGGAAAGAGGCTATTCGTGGATGTCCATGACGTCAATGATTGGTAGCTGTGCGCCAATCAGCGTTCGGCTTCTGGTCGGCAAGTTTTCCTCCTGGTGTGCATGGAAGTGGACTGACAGTTGCTCTACAGCTGTTTGTGCAGATACGTCTGTGTCCCGCGTAGCTTCTGCCCCATGAGCACTCGCAACCCGTTGGACTGGGATGGCCGGCAGCCAGGATGCTGGGGGTTTGTAGCCATCTTCTCTAATGATGTTGTCAGGCTACTTAATAATTTCGATCGCCTCCCGTATTTTGAATTCTCACATCCATGATTCTCCACAATTCTTTAGCCAGTACTCGGGCTTCCTGGAACCTGATAGGTTGTCCACAGTCACGGTGGTGTTCCGCTATCGCCGATTTATTATGTTGTTGTAATCGTACATAGCGTTCATGTTCTGCTACTTGTAAGCTGACAGGTCTCCCTGTTTCTCCTATGTAGGCAGCTCCGCACTCAGACTGTATTTCGTCAACAACTGCAGTGTTAAGATTGTTGACTACATCCTTGGTGGAACCTATCATTTTGTGGATCATGTGACTGCTTCGAAAAATAGGTTTGAAACCTCAGTGGCGGAGGATGTTGCCTAGCCGTTCACTGACGCCTTTTGCATATGGTAAGTGTACCAGTGGAAGCTTCTGTTTTTTGCCTTCTTCTCATGTTTTGCTCCCTTTGGTTTTAACTGCCTTACTTATGATGTTGTCATCATAACCATTGGCATTAAATGTGTGTTGTAGCTCCTTTAATTCTTCTTTGATGTTATTTTCATCGCTTATCTGGTAGGCTCGGACGGTTAACATATGCAGAACAGTATACTTTTGAGCTTGGTGGTGGTGGCTCTACACGTGCAGGTACCGATTAGTGTGTGTTGGTTTCTGGTACATTTTGTGTCCCAGTTTACCTTCAGTAGCTCTGTATACTTCCACATCCTGAAATGGCAAGGTACCATTATTTTCAGTCTCACGTGTGAACTTTATATTTTTGTACAGGCCACTTAAGTGCTGGAGGAAGTTTCCCAATTCCGCTTCACCATGAGGCCAGATAACGAACGTGTCGTCCACATATTGCAGCCAACAATTGGAACGTAAGGAGCAGAAGCTAGGGCTGTTTGCTCAAAGGCTTCCATGAATATGTCCGCAGCTACAGAGGAGAGAGGGGAACCCATTGCCACTCCATCTAACTGTTCGTAATATTTTCCCCACCAGGTGAAGTACGTAGATGACAGGCATAAGCACATCAAATCGCAGATATCTGGTGGGATCAGATCCTGTAGAATGCGCACAGTATCCTCAATAGGTATGTTAGTGAAGAGAGACTTGATGTCAAAACTCACCATAATGTCTGATGGCTTTATTCGCTGTTCCCTAATCAGTTGTATGAAGTGGGACGAGTCTTTCATGTACGAGTCTGTTTGTCCCACAAGATGGCATAACTTAGGTGCCAGATCTTTCACAACATAATACATAGGTGAATCTATTCCGTTCTCTATGGGCCTCAGCGGGTAACCCTCCTTATGGAGCTTAGGTACTCTATAAATTCTAGGAGGAACAGGCACCTTGGTGATTAGTCTCTTGGCTGTGTAAGGATCAATTCTCGAGTCCTTTATGAGGGCCTTCGTATTTCTGCCTATCCTCGCTGTCGGGTACCTCCTTAGTACTCTGTAAATGAGATCACTTAGCAGTTCGTCAATCTTCTTTTCATATTCAGAAATGTCCATCAGAACCGTAGCATTTCCTTTTGTCTGCATGTAGGACCACAATATCCTTGTTATTCCCGAGCTCCTTTATGGCCTGTCTTTCTTCATGTGTGATATTGGTTCTGGGTGGTTTTGCTACTTGTAAAATTCTTACAGTTTCCTGCCTTATCTATTCTGCTTCGACACGTGGTACTTGGTGGAGATTGAACGATCTCTTCTGTGGGAATCTTTGTGGGCGTAACTGCGAAAATTAACCCTGTGGACAGAACTGACGTCGCTGCCTCACTGATGGTCTGTGATGAGATGTTAACCACAGCATGAGCTGTATCCACACTTAGCTGTGAGTGGTGTTTGTTTCCCATTAGCTCCTCAAATTTCTTTTTCTGTCAACTGCTGACCAAATCCTCCTCCATGCAGGCCTGGTTGTGGTTTATTCAGTCAATGTTATCCCAGTCCTTCGCTGATAACGTAGTGGACAGCCATAAATGCATGCTGTACATCCATGAATAGCCCCTTTCCTTCCATCTTCCCTTATGTCATGACTAGCCAATCATATTAGAGGGCCAATTAAAAATTTTACAACAGTGACGTCAGACATCGATAGTCTGTAATAAATAGAAGCACCTATCCCCATGAAAAACCAATCGTACCCCTGAGGAAGGCCGTTGCAATTCGGCCAAAACATCGGTTTTAGTTTATTATTGTTAGTTTTTATCAATGACGCGGTAAATACGCAGAAGAATTTTAATCACTATAACACCGGCCACAGCAGCCTATGTTCTTATAAATTTGTTGCTGCGTTATATTATCTACATTCTGTGTATTGTATACTACTTTAGAATTAACTTGTTCATATCAATGTACAAAATGACTGAAGAATGAACACATATTATTATTGTTATTTCTTTTCTCAGATATTATGTCTGGTCAAAAATGGAAAGTGACGCGGACTTTGATCAAGTGTAACTACCTTTTAACTGTACGGTATATGTTACATTGCATTTAGGAACTTTTGGGTAATTGAACATGTATAAATAATTACAGATTTCTGTAGTTGTATATATACGTTTAGATGTAGCTGTATTGCGTTCATGTAGTGGTGGATATTGTGTGGTATGACTCCTGTAGTTGACAGTATAATTGGTATAATGTCAACTTTATCCTGATGCCACATGTCCTTGACTTCCTCATCCAGTTGGATGTATTTTTCAATTTTTTCTCCTGTTATCTTCTGTATATTTGTTGTATTGGGTATGGATATTTTGATTAGTTGTGTTAATTTCTTCTTTTTATTGGAGAGTATGATGTCGTGTTTGTTATGTGGTGTTGTTTTATCTGTTATAATGGTTCTGTTCCAGTATAATTTGTATTCATCATTCTCCAGTACATTTTGTGGTGCATACTTGTATGTGGGAACGTGTTGTTTTATAAGTTTATGTTGTAAAGCAAGCTGTTGATGTATTATTTTTGCTACATTGTCATGTGTTCTGAGGTATTCTGTATTTGCTACATCCACTTGTGATGTGATCTACTGTTTCTATTTGTTGTTTGCAAAGTCTGCATTTATCTGTTGTGGTATTGGGATCTTTAATAATATGCTCGCTGTAATGTCTGGTGTTTATTGTTTGATCCTGTATTGCTATCATGAATCCTTCCGCCTCACTGTTTATATTGCCTTTTCTTAGCCATGTGTTGGTTGCGTCTTGATCGATGTGTGGCTGTGTTAGATGATACGGGTGCTTGCCATGTAGTGTTTTCTTTTTCCAATTTACTTTCTTTGTTTCTGTTGATGTTATGTGATCTAAAGGGTTGTAGAAGTGGTTATGAAATTGCAGTGGTGTAGCCGATGTATTTATATGCGTGATTGCTTTGTGTATTTTGCTAGTTTCTGCTCGTTCTATAAAGAATTTTCTTAAATTGTCCACCTGTCCATAATGTAGGTTTTTTATGTCGATAAATCCCCTTTCTGCTTCCTTTCTGCTTAATGTGACTCTTTCTGTTGCTGAATGTATGCGATGTATTCTATATTTGTGGCATTGTGATCGTGTAAGTGTATTGAGTGCTTCTAGGTCTGTGTTACTCCATTTCACTATTCCAAATGAGTAGGTCAGTATTGGTATAGCTTAAGTATTTATAGCTTTCGTCTTGTTTCTTGCTGTCAATTTTGTTTTCAGTATTTTTGTTAGTCTTTGTCTATATTTTCTTTTAGTTCTTCTTTAATATTGGTATTATCTATTCCTATTTTTTGTCTGTATCCTAGTATTTATAGGCATCTGTTTCTTCCATCGCTTCTATGCAGTCGCTGTAGTTATCCAATATGTAATCTTCTTGTTTAGTGTGTTTTCCCTTGACTCTGCTATTTTTCTTACATTTGTCTGTTCCAAAAGCCATATTTATATCATTGCTGAATACTTCAGTTATCTCTAGTAATTGGTTGAGTTGTTGATTTGTTGCTGCCAGTAGTTTTAGATCATCCAAGTATAGCAAATGTGTGATTTTGTGTTGGTATGTTCCAGTGATATTGTAGCCATAATTTGTATTGTTTAGCACGTTGGATAGTGGGTTCAGAGCAAGGCAGAACCAGAAAGGACTTAATGAGTCTCCTTGGTATATTCCACACTTAATCTGTATTGGCTGTGATGTGATATTATTTAAATTTGTTTGGATATTAGGTGTGGTTTTCCAATTTTTCATTACTATGTTTAGGAACTGTGTCAATTTAGGATATACTTTGTATATTTCCAATATTTGTAGTAACCATGAGTGGGGTACACTATCAAAAGCTTTTTAGTATTCAATGTATGCTTGGTGTAGCGACCTTTGTTTAATTTCAGCTTGATATGTCACCTCTGCATCTATTATCAGTTGCTCTTTACATCCCCGTGCTCCTTTGCAACAGCCTTTTTGTTCTTCATTTATAATTTTGTTCTGTGATGTATGTGTCATTAATTTCTGTGTAATGACTGAAGTTAATATTTTGTATATTGTTGGTAGGCATGTTATGGGGGGATATTTAGCTGGGTTTGCTATGCCTGCTTGATGTTTAGGTTTCAGATACGTTATTCCATGTGTAAGTGTATCAGGGAATGTGTATGGGTCTGCAATGTAACTGTTAAATAATTTAAATAAAATAGAAAGAAACTTCCACATGGGAAAAATATATTAAAAACAAAGATTCCAAGACTTACCAAGCGGGAAAGCGCCGGCAGACAGGCACATGAACAAAACACACAAACACACACACAGAATTACGAGCTTTCGCAACTGGCAGTTGCTTCGTCAGGAAAGAGGGAAGGAGAGGGAAAAATGAAAGGATGTGGGTTTTAAGGGAGAGGGTAAGGAGTCATTCCAATCCCGGGAGCGGAAAGACTTCCCTTAGGGGAAAAAAAGGACAGGTGTACACTCGCGCACACACACACATATCCATCCGCACATACACAGACACAAGCAGACATATTTAAAGGCAAAGAGTAAGGGCAGAGATGTCAGTCGAGGCGGAAGTACAGAGGCAAAGAAGTTGTTGAAAGACAGGTGAGGTATGAGCGGCGGCAACTTGAAATTAGCGGAGGTTGAGGCCTGGCGGATATCGAGAAGAGAGGATATACTGAAGGGCGAGTTCCCATCTCCGGAGTTCGGATAGGTTGGTGTTGGTGGGAAGTATCCAGATAACTCGGACGGTGTAACACTGTGCCAAGATGTGCTGGCCGTGCATCAAGGCATGTTTAGCCACAGGGTGATCCTCATTACCAACAAACACTGTCTGCCTATGTCCATTCATGCGAATGGACAGTTTGTTGCTGGTCATTCCCACATAGAAAGCGTCACAGTGCAGGCAGGTCAGTTGGTAAATCACGTGGGTGCTTTCACATGTGGCTCTCCCTTTGATCGTGTACACCTTCCGGGTTACAGGACTGGAGTAGGTGGTGGTGGGAGGGTGCATAGGACAGGTTTTACACCGGGGGCGGTTGCAAGGGTAGGAGCCAGAGGGTAGGGAAGGTGGTTTGGGGATTTCATAGGGATGAACCAAGAGGTTAAATTTAGTTAGATGTGAATGTGTTGAGGTGAACTTCATTAGCCAGAAATTTGCTATTTTATCTTTTCCAGGGGCTTTCCAATTGTGAGTAGAATTAATTGCTCGGGTGACTTCATGTTGCAAAATTATCACTTCAGGCATTTGTAGTATCATCTTGTATGCGTCTGTTTCTGCTTGTATCCACTGTGCATGCCTGTTATGCTTTACCGGGTTTGACCATATGTTGCTCCAGAAGTGTTCCGTGTCTGTAATGTTTGGTGGATTGTCTATTTTAATGTGTGTGTTATCTATCGTCTGGTAAAATTTCTTTTGGTTTGTGTTGAATGTTTGGTTTTGTTTCCTTCTATTTTCACTTTTTTTGTATCTTCTAAGTCGTTTGGCCAATGATTGTAATTTCTGCTTCTATCCATCTAATTGCTCTATCGCTTCTTGTTGTGAGATTTTCCCTAACCTTTTTCGTTTTTTGTCTGACATTTCATTTCTTATAAATTGTGTTAGCTGTCCGATGTCTTTTCTCAATTTTTCTATTCTGATCTGTAACCTGTGTTGCCATGCTGGTTTTGTGGGTTTCTTCTGTGTGTTGGTTGGTTCTGATCTCTGCCTAGTGTGTATATTTAGTGTAGTGAGTGCTCCTATATAAGCCAGTAGTTGTAACTCTTCCATAGTTGTATTTTCATTTATTTTGTTGTGTATGATTGTGTTGATAGTTGTTATTGTTTCGACTTGTGGGTTATTTGGTGGTCTATGCAAGATTGGTCTAATGACTGTATTTTGTGTCTTTGTATTCTATATATGTCAGCTGAAATTTTTCTTCTATATCTAACATTTGTGTCACTTCGTGTTCTATTTGTGCTTGTTCTCGTGGCTGTCTTAAGATTTCGTTTTCCTTTGATTGTTTAATTGATGCGTGTTCTTTGTTTGTTTGCTCTGGGATGTTTGAGTCCATTACTGTATTTTCTTCTTCTTCTGATTGCACATTATTTTGTTCCAGTATTTGTTGTACTTGTTGTTTGATGTTTTCTAATTCTGACTGGGGTATCCTGTTATTTTTTATTATTACAAGGATCTGATCAGCTAGTCGCTGTTCTGTTAAAAATTTTAATTCTGGGTATCTGGTAACAAATGTTGTGTGTACTTGTGATCTGTATCCAGTTGTGTTAGTTCCTAAGTTTGTTGCTTGGTAATAACAGAACATGAGGTGTCGGTTAACTTCATCTGACCATCTCATCCTCTGTCTTTGTTTTCCTTCTAGGGTGGTTGCAGGAAGCATTTCCTGCAAAACATCTCTATTTGGATTTAAATCATTTTCCGTGTGACCAGCAGTGTCATTACCATTGTGGGCAGGCATAGGGTCCAAGCATCATCCCCGACCATGACGGCTCTTGTCCTAGGCTTCTTTACTTCTGTCCTGAACAAACTAATCACAGTAAAAGGGGAGTTAGCCCTATTAATGGTTTGTCCTTTTCGTCGCCTTTTACGACTGGCAGAACATACCGAAGACCTATTCTTTTCCTGGGCCTCGACGGGTATTTTCTAATTCTGACTGGGGTATCCTGTTATTTTTGATTATTACACCGATCTGCTCAGCTAGTCATTGTTCTGTTAAAAATTTTAATTCTGGGTATCTGGTAATAAATGTTGTGTGTACTTGTGATCTGTATCCAGTTGTGTTGGTTCCTAAGTTATTAATTATTATTATTATTATTATTATTACTTGTGAATAATATTTATCTTCTACACAAATGTCCAGTATGTGTCTCCATAAAATGGACTACTGTTAACAACACGCGTACTTACCATCGACATACAAAATAATGGGATTAAAACAGAGTCGTTTGTGATTTCCTTCATTTAAGCCAACTGATACCAAATGAACAAGTGCAGCTGAAGCTTCACTGCCAGAAAAAGCTATCATTACATTATCACCTGCTCTAATGATCTTTGATTTCCCAAGAGTTGCTCTGAATTTATGAGTTGCTGCTTGCACAAAACAGAGTCTGAAACAGAACAAGACAAATAATTTGTACAATGCATCAAAAACTAATAAATTCAAAGAAACTATAGGTTAGAGAAATACCTGCAATAGGGATGTTTCTTTCGAAGAACTACCTCTGCACGATTTTCATTACATTTTCTACAGATGTTACTGACACTGTAAATGGGAAAAAGGATTATAAGCAAGCAAAATTTTTAATCAATGAAATAATTACAAATATCAACTGATCTATTTGTACATAAATTTTTCCTGGATATCTTCCTGCCATCAAAATTATGTTAAAATTCATGAAGCTTTTCACTATTACAATACAATTGCACAGAACTTGAGAGTAACATTCTCTTAAATGGAATCATTAGCACACAGACGTACTGTAATAAATAGATTTGAGATAGACATGCACAGAATCACAGTTTTGAGGGGCATCTTGATGCGCAGTTCCTCTTTGAACTATGGACGTACAGTGAAAAAGTTTTTGGTTTTGCCTGGATCAATAGTCTTCTGCATAGCCATACGAATATGTCTTACTGCATCTATGTTACAGTATATTAAGCAAGATTTGAATAACAAAAAGAGTTGGTACCCAGGCGAGTTGAACTATTGCAAAAGATGTTAATTGGGCTGAAATTAATGCTAATCTAATGGCACCATTTGTATGCACACCTTTCAGATTTTATGTGCAATAAACATGTTTTTCCTGGAGGTTTATGACGCGTGCAATATCTATATTTTGGACCTGTATAGAACGCTTCAAATTTTGCACAATTGTACATAAACGGATCGTATCAAAATGATTTTTTTTACATCCAATAATTTTTTAGTGTGTTGAGATTCAATAGTTTAAACTCATGCTAAACATACCACATAAAATTAATTCTTAAGTAAATTTAATGCGCAGAAACACTTTAAAGTGATTCAAATAAATAAAAGGTTCACTCTTAACATAAAATTGAAAACTCACTTCTAAAATCTAGCTTCATTTGGATTTTACACACAAAAAATATGTTTGCTGTGAGTTTTTTCAAGCACACCACTTCTATGTTTCAAACTTGTGTGATTCAGTTCAAATTTTGTAAGACGGTAGATAAATAATGGTCACCCTGTTGTTTTGTGAAAGCTTTATTCACAATCAGAATGAAAAAATCTCATATCATACAACTCAAAAAGACAAATCTGTTATGGGCACAGTTACGGATGTAAAACAAGGAAACTAGCTTTTTGACTTAGCTGTAAGCTTCAAATATATTTAAATGAAAATATCTTGACATATTCATGCTTTTTTACAAGTTAACCCTGTTTGGTTGGTAGGGTGATTAAGGGGACCAAACTATGAGGTCATCAGTCCATTTTTCCTTCAGACAGACAAATCACAGATAGCCTACTGCGCAAAACCCAGGGGAAGAAAACCCCAAGGTCTATGAAAGGTCAACAAAGGCAAGGTAAGTAACCCTTCTTCCCCAGCTCAGTGAGCTCTCTTAGGCACAAGGTACACCTGCATCTTATAACTCATAGGCTAAAATCTCTGAGCTTGTGCTCAAAATCCAGAACATTCGTCAGATATAGTCTATAGAGTCGAAATACGTTGGTTCCCCAGTATGACAAAAATTCAAAATTATTCAATCTGCTATGAAAGTGCTTGTGACAATATCCTCGGATATGCATGGTGAGTTACTGGTGGAATTTGCTGACAACGGGACCTCTGTGAGTGCTGCAACCTACATTAAAACTTTGGTCAAGTTGAGTCACACCTTTCATGACAAACGCCATAACATTAATGTTCTTCATGACAATGCTCGCCCCCATGTTGCTGCTCTAGTTCATGAGAAAATCCGTTATGGGAGAAATGTATTGAGAATGTTGGTGACTATGTACAAAAGTAGGTAAAAGCTGTAAGTTCATTTGTGTTTTTTTTTTTTTTTCTGTTGCCTTCTTAACCTTTTGATAGTAAAATTATTGTGTGTTACTTTCCAGTCTTCCCTTGTACAATTCAGCTGCCTCTTCTGCATATCTCACTTAGAAGTCATGAAAACGATACAAGAGGGATTAGCGGACATATTGAGGGGTACAACAGTCATTTTGCTCTCACCCCATACACAAATGTAATAGCAGATTATGACTAACATTAGCATATGTACTGTACAGTGGATTGGGTGGCATATATACACTTACATTATATGAACATGCCAAATCGATAAGATATTGAGAGAGGGGGTGGGGGACTTGCTTTAGGAATAACACCTTTTTATGTGTATTAAGAGAGAGACTCATCTTGTGGCTGTTAATATTTTGTTTCATAAGTATGTGTACAGGAGAAAGACAACCATCTGCGAATCTTACTGTTAAAAGTAACATTGGCTTCCAACCAACTATAGCCTTCTGCCCTTAACTAGTCCTCGTGTTACGGTACAGATCCATCTGTCCCTAAACCAAGATTTTGATGAGTGCACTATCACATTTGAATGAAATAATTTTACAAGGATTTCTGTTTCTGTTTCCACATGATCTAAATATGTCTAGTCTACAACATGCTGAATTGTACAGGGGAAGACTCTACCCTTAATAGATCACCATCTTCACTACACATACAGGCTTCTAGTTCTAACAAACAACATGGTACAAGCCAAAGACCCTCAATGAATCATGCTCACCACTAGACCAATACACCAATAGACAAATAGGTAGATAGTAGATACACTTTTTTCTGTGGATCCACAGTGAAGACATCCTCAAGGATGTCAAAAAAAGGAAGATCCTTGCAAATGGGATTTGCGTAATGTACAGTGACACACTGCAAAGAATATATTTATGTATTGTGTTGTCCACTAGACCTATTGCTCTGTCCTTTGTAAGGGACAGTCACTCATTTAGGGGCACCATAGGAAATAAAATATGCAAATGGTAGGAGATGGAGATTAGAATCTGTCAACTCTCTCTATTTGCACAAAATCACTCAGTACTGGGCAAAGTGAATAGCTATGCCTTCATCTTTAATGGTCATTATCTTGTGTTTTACTGTATATGGTTCATTTGTTGGTCATCAACAGACTTCAAAGCCCTCCCACATTCTCCAATATTGAGATAATGCTATCAACCAATCAGAACATCTGAAACAAGATAATGTCATGGGCAGAGGAAGAAGGTTTAACAGCCAGCAATAATAACCCAGAAAGTGCAATGAATGGTAACAGACCTTTAACAGTTTAGTTATGGAGATCTAAAGGGAGTGGGGAGCAGCTATGTGCAAAAACTAAGAAGAAAAACAAAATACAGAAAATTGTACCAGAAAACATTATATACCGAAGAGTGTGAGAAACAACTACGAATTTACAGGAACACCAAACAGAAATACAAATAACTACATCTTAACAATGTCTGTGGAACACTGTATAAACTACTTATAGAAAATATAATCACACATGTGTCCACCACTATGGGAAGAGGAGATAGTGACATGATAAGAACTAGTAAGAATTCATTAGAACTATTAATTGGGGACCATGGTTCTAGACAACAACTGTAAAGATGACACAGGATAACAAAAACAGCCAATAGGAAAGATAAAGTTGCTCTACAATAATGTATATGTACTAATTCATTTTCCTGAAAAAGTCCATTCTAATGTTGAAGAAGACTAAGGGCCTTATGGAATAAAATCCACAATTCTGCAGGCTATACAACAAATGCATTCTCCAAGAAAAAATACCAAATGTTTGAAAGGCAGGGGAAATTATCTTACTGGAAAGGAGAGGGACAAATACTCGAAAGCAGTGCAGGCATATCGATCAATATGTCTCATAAATGGAATGGAAAACAATCAGGAAAAATGTTTCTGTCGCCAATTATAAACACACAGAAGTCTTGCAGGTGTAAACCCTAACCAGTATGGGTTTAAGAGCTGTAAATCAATGGAAGATGCCACAAAAAGCAAGTGATGTCAGTAGCATTGCCACATGGGAAGCTGTCTAATAGCAGAAATTTTTCAGTAAAAGAAGTGAAGAACAGCTAAAAAACTAAAAAACACCAGATATCTGGGGCTGCTGTTAGCCAAGAGAATACTTGTTCTCCCACACCCAAAATGAACTATGCAAAAATGGACATCACATAATGAATAATTTAGTAAACACACGAAAGAAGATGTTTGGACACCAATTACAAACTATCAAAATATATCACGAGACCATTTTGATAGCAATTGTAGGTTACAGAAACAGTGTTTGTGCACAGGCTGCATGTTATGAAACCAAGAAAAGCCCGGCACTATATGCAACAAAGCATGATTCTTTGTTTTACAAAAGCATACAGGATGATACCAACTGGGGCCATCCAAGTTATTCTGGGAATCTGACCAACAGAGCTGCAAGTTACAAAGAAGAATGCAGAGTACCAGCACTGGCAGAAGAAGAGAACTGTACAAGGAAAACATGAATCAGTTTGTAACAATTAAACAGGAAATACAAGTGTGGATCCTACAGTAATGGTCATATTTACAGGATAAGCAACAGCAGAAAGACATGTTTACAGTTCATTCTGAAATGTAGAGGGGAGGCTTAGTTTAAGATACATGAAATCATCAGAGTGAATGATGTGCTACTTGACACAGAACATATCCCAGCCATCTGTAAAGGATGCAGCAATTCATGTGAGTATAGTTGTAAAGGAGCACCAGGCCATGTGACATGGAAGTGCAACAGGCAGTCAGCAGTGACAGATGATAAAAGGAAATTCTTCTAGGATAAAACAGTGTTTATAACACTTCGAGAAGAATAGGCTGCTGCACATCGGCAAAATCTCATGAAAGTGTTGTTATAGTTGATGCTATTGGTAGGTGGGGATAACTACACATGGCCTGCACCTAAATAGGAAGAGAAAAGATAATTTAGCTTATCTATTAGCAACTGCTGTAAAGGGGGGCACAGTCACACAAGGAATGACCCCTGTGGTTAATGGGACCAGGTAGACATTTTTTTATGTTAAATCCAAAGTCCAGACAGACAACAACCAAAAAAGCAGAATAAAAGAAGCTTCATATATAGTCAATAGGGATACAGCTAAGGGTAGTATCAATTTAGTTCATCAAAATATCAGGGGAATAATTAATGAAGTAGATGAGCTCTCAGTGTGTTTCAATGACCCCAAAAATAAGAATGAGATTGATATCCTTTGTCTGTCTGAACACCATGAAACTGTGGGGATGGAAAGTGTCAGTATAAATGGGCATAATTTAGTGTCTTACATTTGCAAATCTAGCATGGATAGAGAAGGAGCTGCCATTTACACAAAATAAGGGTATAAATATAAAACTGTACAAATATTCAAGTTTTGTGTCAATCAGCACTTTGAAGTTTGTGGATGTGAACTACAGCTAGATAATGTAGTGTTGATATTATCAACAGTGTACGAGTACCCATTAGGATATTGGGAGCTATTCATAAAAAGATTTGCTTCATATTACGCTGTTTACGAGACAAAAAGAAGAAATTATTAATCTGTGGTGATTTCAATGTAAATTTTCTAAGCAACTATGATAGGAAAAGTGAACTAGAAGTGTTATTAATGATATATAACTTAGAATTAGTGATCAATTTCCCTACATGAATAGCTCAAGACAGTGTCACTATAATAGATAATGTATTTGTACAGGTTCCCTTTGATAAATGGATTATCAGAACATGACATACAATTGATTAACTTACAAAATCTAACTTGAGAGGAAGTTTAAGAAATATTAATTGGGGAGATGTATAGAATGAGCCAAATGTTAATGATAAATGCAACACTTCTTGATAAATTTATATCTCTTTTTGAACAATGTTGCGCAAAACAATTATTAAACGTAACACCAAACAGTTTAGAAAGAAACCTTGAACTGCTAAGGTATTAAAGTGTCTACAGAAAGAAAAAGAAATAATCCTAAACCTCTCACCTGGTTCAGATTCACTGATGACATCTTTGTGATTTCGACTGAGGGTGAGGACGCCCTATCCACATGCCTCCACAACTTCCCCATTTGCTTCATCTGGTCCTACTCAATCCAAGAACCAACCTTCCTAGATGTTGACCTCCACCTCAAAGATGGCTAAATCAGTACCTCTGTCCATATCAAACCTACAAACCACCAGCAATACCACCACTTTGACCGCTGTGAACTGTTCCATACTAAGAAGTCCCTTCCATACAGCCTAGCCAACAGTTGTAGTCGCATCCGCAGTGACGAGCAGTCCCTCTTGAAATATACCGAGGGTCTCACTGAAGCCTTAATAAACTGTAATTATCCTTCCAACCTTGTACAAAAACAAATTTCCCATGCTTTAACTTTCCAGTCTCCCACCACCTCACTAAGACCCACTGTTTGGCCACAGAGAAGCATTCCTCTCATAACGCAGTACCACACAGCACTGGAGCAACTGAATTACATTCTCTGCCAGGGTTTAGACTGCCTCTCATCAAGCCCTGAAATGAGAAATGTGCTGCCTACTGTCCTTCCCCCTCCTCCCACAGTGGTATTCCACCGTACACCAAACCTACACAATATACTCGTATATCCCTGACAACCCCTGCTCCCAGCCCCTTACCTCATGACTCATACCCACGTAATAGACCTAGATGCAAGACCTGTCCTATACATCCTTCCACCACCACCTACTCTAGTCCAGTCACAAACATCACCTATCCCATCAAAGGCAGGGCTACCTGTGAAACCAGTCATGTGATATACAAGCTAAGCTGCAACCACTGTGCTTTATTCTATGTGAGCATGACAACTAACAAGCTTTCTTTCCGCATGAATGGACACCGAAAAATTGTGGCCAAGAAACAAGTGGACCACCTTGTTGCTGAAGATGCTGCCAAACATGACATCCTTCATTTCAACGACTGCTTCACAGCCTGTGCCATATGGACTCTTCCCACCAATATCAGCTTTTCTCAAATGCGTAGATGGGAACTTTCCCTGCAATACATCCAACGTTCCCGTAACCCTCCTAGCCATAACCTTCGTTGTCCACCCCCATCCAGCCCCCTATTTGTTCCCATTCCAGCACTACACAGTCCTCATTCCTCCATCGTACCCAATCTTTTTCCTTCTCTCCTTTTCTGCTACCCCCCCCCCCCTTCCCCACCTCTCAGACACCCTCTGTCTAACCTCCCAACTGCACATAGCTGCCCTACCCTCTTTCCACCTCGTCCCTGCACATTCCCCAACAGCATGTCAATGTCCGTCACACCTACCCTATTGTGATTGTGCCTTCCCCTCCTCGAACCAGCCTCCTCCTTACCCCCATCCAGTCCCCATTCCCATCAAGCACTGGTGCTGCTGCTCGCAAAGTGGCCTCAGTTGCCTGAGACTACGGTCGTGTGTGTGAGCTGCATTTGCATGAGTGTGTATGTGGGTTTCTATCGTATAATTTTGAGAAATGCCTTACTGACCAAAAACTATATTTGTGACAGACTTCTTGTTGTGCCTATCTGTGACAGCATCTCTGCTACATGGTGAGTAGTAACTTTTCTTTTCATAATATTTTTACATTCTATCCTAGATTTTCCATTGTTCGAAACAAAAACAAAACTGTATGAGACATCAAGAATTAGTAAAGACTCAAAAGTAATTTTACACTACAAAAATTATTGTAATATACTGAGAAAAGTTGTCAGAAAATCAAAAATATCTGTTACCAGAGTTGAAATTAACAATTCGCGCAATATAATTAAATCAATACATAATGTTGTTAGAAGGGAGGCAGGAAAAGTTGCCACTGGGGTACGTAGTATTACTATTAAAGAGAATGAGACCATCTTACCAACAGTACATAATCAGCTAATATATTTAACAACAATTTCTTACGTGTAGGTGTAAAAATTTGATGAGAATAGTTCAAAAGAAAAAGTCAAGCAGTAAGTGGAAGACTCAGCTTTAAGAAGTCTTAGATTAATTTTCATTAGTTTACTCATACTGAGTATGAAGTGGCAATCTGTATTTGCTTTCTTAGGAGAAGAAAAACTTCTTAGGGTTTCGGTAAACTATGTTACCAACATCAGATCTTCATACAAGTTAATATAACCATCTTATGCCAGATGCACTAACCCATACGGTCTGAGGCACCTTGCAATGGTTCGAGTCCTCCCTCAGGCACGCGTGTAAGTTGGCGTAAGTTGGTTTAAGTTAGATTAAGCCTAGGGACGGATGACCTTAGCAGTTTGGTCCCATAGGAACTTTCCAAAAAATTTCCAGATGCACACAAAATCTTTCCTTTACATCTCCAGATGCACAACATACGATACAATAAATGTGTCGGCATGTCAAAAGTAAAAGTTCAAATTATTATGTACACAAATCACCACAACATTGCATCCATATTATCACACATATTGTCTACTAGGGCGACACACAAAATGACTGTCAACAGCCAACGCATAAATTCATCTTATGCATTGGCTGTTGACAGTCAGTCTTGTGTCACCCTAGAAGGCATGGTGTGTGGTTATATGGATGCAATGTTGTGGCAATTTGTGTACATAGTAATTTTAAGTTTTACTTTTGACGTGCCAACATATCATTCGAGTCATATGTTGTGTGTCTGGAGATTTAGTGGAAAGATTGTGTGTGTATCCGGCGTAAGACATTTGTAATAACCTGTACAAAGACTTGATCATTGTAACACAGTTTACCAAAACCGGTTATTACTGCATTTCATTGTGTTTATTATTGTGTTTTATTGCGATCTCGGCTAAGAAGTTTTTCTTCTCCTACGAAAGATTAATTTTCAGCTAACAATCTCTTGTGAAACAAGGAAAGTAATGAAATCTTTGAAAAATAAATATTCTGCTGGAGTAGATGAAATATCTGACAAGATATTAAAACAATGTAGAGCAGTTGAAGCTGATGTTCTGAGTCACATATATAATGCATCACTAACTCGAGGTATTTTCCCAGGCAGTTTAAAATAAGCCATCGTCAAGCCTCTCTACAAAACAGAAGACAGCACAGATGTTAATAATTATTAGCCAGTATCCTTGCTTACACCATTTTCAAAAATTGTTGAGAAAGTAATGTACTCGAGTAGTTAGCCATCTCAACAGTAATGGGATACTTAGTAAATCACAGTTCGGATTTCAAAAATGCTTTTCCACTGAGACAGCAAAATACAATTTCACTGCCCACATAATAGAGTCTTTAAATAGGAAAATGTCACCAATAGGAATTTTCTGAGACTAATCCAAAGAACTTAATTGTGTGAACTATGACTTTATGTTACAGAAATTACAATTATATGGTAGAAATGGAACAGCATATGAGCAGTTTAAGCCATATATACAGAACAGGAAGCAAGAAGTTCCTTTATATGGTTTAAGTAATTTAAGGAAATTTGCTACTTTATCTAACTGGGATGAAATTACTTTGTGTGTTCCACAGGGTTCGATCATGGGTCCCCTTCTGTTCTTGATATATGCGAATGACCTCCCTTCTTATCTGAAAAAAGAAGCTAAACTGACAGCCTCATAACAAAGTTACTCAGTAATAACATTTGTTCTCAACAATATGGACCAGTTTAAAAACAACATTGACATTCTTGATTATAATACCAGAAGAAAGAAATACTTACACTATCCTCTACTTAACCTATCTTCGGCACAGAAGGGGGTAAAATATGCTGCTGTAAAACTTTCCGATACATTTCCAGATGAAATAAAATGTCCGACAGACAGCAGTAACAGATCCAAAAATAAATTGAAATCATATCTCCTTGACAACTATTTTTATATCATAGATGAATTCTTGAGGGGTGTAAGGCTAGTTCGCGTCCCTAGTAGAATACTACACATGCACCCTGAATAGCATCTAATTATAGATGTGAACAAAAAGAACTAGCACTAACTGGCAGTCAGACAATCATATTGATCTCCTGGCTATTTAATAGCACATCCTAATCACAATGGCACAGAGAAAACCCATCGGTCATTCTCATGACCTAGTGACAAGAAAACTTGGACCTTGCCTCAGGATAAACCAGCTAAATATAGAAGGAATAAGCAGAGCAAAGAGTGATGTCCTGCAAAAGTTTATAAACGATAATGACACTGACATTGCTGCCATTCAGAAAACACACACAGAGAAAGAGGAACAACTAAGAAAAAGAGGTAAAATATAAGACTACAACTTAGTTGGTACCATATATCACCATGATTATGGTGTGGCAACTTAAGTGAGATCCAATATCAAAAATGTTCAATTGCATTCAACATCTACCAACAACAACATACATGAAGTGGTATTCAAATCGGAGGGTACACCATAACTAACACATACAAACCTCCTGCAGTCTCATGCCCTCCACAAGTCCTACCACTACTGCACCATCCATCTGTCTATGAAGGCGACTACAACAGTCATCACAACCAATGGAAATACAAAGAGAATGATGACAATGGTGAGGCAGTTGCAAACTGGGCAGATAAAACAATACGTATCTTGTATTTGACATAAAGGATAGAGATTCCTTCTATTCGGCAGCATGGAGATGAGGATATAACTTGAATCTATGCTTCATGACAACAGACAACGGAAACATACTGCTGAGAATCTCTCGTAATATTCTACCAGACTTCCCATACAGCCAACATCCACCCTCTCTAAAAGAGAAGAACTAGACTTCAAAATGTCTAACAGAAAAGCATGGTCCCTTTTAAGAAAAATAAATGACGGCAATAAAAGCATCCACAAAGAAACACCGATACATCAAGACAATGAAAACTTGTGTTGGAACAGGAATCGAACCAGGATTTCCTGCTATTCACGAGTGGTTGCTTACCTTTTGCCTGTTTATGCACGAATCACAGCCATACTCGAACTTCTATATGTCATCAAGCATGCGTCTACAACTTATAGTCGTACATCCATTATATATATATATATATATATATATATATATATATATATATATATATATATATATATATATTGGAAAATCTCATATAAAGATGTGAAACAATTACTAACAAAGAGATAGAGGGGCTGGCCAGTACTTACCTCAGCTCAGTACAGCCGATAGAAACACAAAAAACAACCGAAAATTTAAGTTCCTAGCTTTCGGAATAAATGTTCCTTCATCAGGGAGGAGAGAGGGGAAAGAAAGGGAAGAAGGGAAAGTGGATTTAGTTACTCACAACCCAGGTTATGAAGCAACAGGGAAAGGAAAACAGGGAAGGTAGCAAGGATGGAGGCATGGTGCACATGTGCACGTTCAGAGGAACTATGCATTGTAATCGGAATAACGCTGGCACTGCAATCATGATTCCAAAATACTGATGCGGGTTACTTACAGAGGATTGGAAAAACAAATGTAGTAATACGTGAGGCTGACCCTAAGACACCTACATTTATGGCATTTGTAGATTTGGAGAAAGTGTTTGACAATGCAGACTAAAATACAGTCTTCAAATCCTCTGAAGCCTAATAGCAGTGAAATTTGGGAAACAAACTGTTATATAACAACTTGTACAGAAACAAGACTGCAATTATAAATGTCAAAGGGTATGAAAGGGAAGTAGCAACTGAGAAGTGAAATGCAGTACTTGTCTCTCCCAGTGTTATTCAGTAGGGCCTATACTGAGCAAGTAGTGAAAGATGTTATTCATCCTGCATATTGAGGAAATGGTAAACGAAAACTAAAAGGAATCTGAAAAGAGAATTTAAAGGGGGGGTGAATAAACAAAACTTAAAGGCTTGCCGATGACAATGTATTGTGTCAGAGATTGCAAAGGACTTGGAAGAGTGGTTGAATGGAAAAGAGGTTATACAATGGATATCAAGAACAGTGAAACAAAGGTAAAGCAATGATTCAAATTAAATCAATGGTGATGGAATTTGATTAGGAAATGAGACACTAAAACTAGTTTGAGTTATGTCATTTGTATAGCAAAATGACTGACAATGGTCAATGCAGGGAACTTATAAAATGCAGACTGCAAAAGCAAGAAAAGTGTATCTGTTAAAACTGAATATACATTTGAGCATTAAGAAGGCTTTTCTGAAGGCAATTGTATGGAGCGTAAATTTGTATGTAAGTGAAATGTGGATAAGATTCAGTTCAGAGGAGAAGAGAATAGAAGCTTTTACAATATGGCATTATAGATGAATGCATTAAGTAACTAATGAGCAGAAATGTGCTTTAAATAAAGAGACAGAGGGGCTGGCCCCCCTTACCTCAGCTCCGTACAGCCGATAGAAACACAAAAAACAACCGAAAATTTAAGTTCCTAGCTTTCGGAATAAATGTTCCTTCATCAGGGAGGAGAGAGGGGAAAGAAAGGGAAGAAAGGAAAGTGGATTTAGTTACTCACAACCCAGGTTATGAAGCAACAGGGAAAGGAAAACAGGGAGGGTAGCAAGGATGGAGGCATGGTTGTCAGAGGAAAGCCAAAGATATTCTACTGTAGTTACTGTGCCAGCTTCAAACCAAACAGGATGCATACAGAAGTAAAGAGGTATATAGTATAAAGATGTAGGATGAAAAGACGCATGAATGGCTAAAGAGGAAAGGGAAAGAGGAGAAGACTGAAGAGTAAATGGGAGTGAGGTTGTATAACGTAGGTTCAGTCCAGGGGGATGGCGGGATGAAAGGATGTGCTGGCGTGCAAGTTCCCATCTCCGCAGTTCAGAGGGACTGGTGTTGGGTGGTGGGAGAAGCCAAATGGCACATACGGTGTAGCAGGTTCCTAGGTCCCTAGAATTATGCTGGAGGGCATGCTCCGCTACTGGGTATTGGACATCTCCTAGGCGGACAGTTCGTCTGTGTCCGTTCATGCGCTCAGCCAGTTTAGTTGTTGTCATACCAATGTAAAAGGCTGTGCAGTGCAGGCATGTCAGCTGATAAATGACATGTGTAGTTTCATACATGGCCCTGCCTTGAATTGTGTATGTTTTACAAGTAGCGGGGCTGGAGTAGGTGGTTGTGGGGGGATGCATGGGGCAGGTTTTGCAGCGGGGTCAGTTAGAGGGGTAGGAACCGCTGGGTAGAGAAGGTTGTCTGGGAATATTGTATGGTTTAACAAGGATGTTACGGAGGTTAGGGGGGCGACAAAAGGCCTCTCTGGGTGGTGTGGGGAGAATTTTGTCACAGGATGATCTCATTTCAGGGGTTGACTTGAGAAAGTCATATCCCTCCCGGAGTAATTTATTGATGTATTTGAGGCCAGGATAATATTGGGTGACAAGGAGGATGCTTCTGTGTGGTCTGAGGGTAGGAACATTGTTGTTGGACAGGGAGGAATGTATTGCTCGGGAGATCTGTTTGTGGACAAGGTCTGCAGGATAGTTGCGGGAGAGGAAAGCACTGGTCAGGTTATTGGTGTAATTGTTGAGGGATTCGTCACTGGAGCAGATACGTTTGCCATGAATACCTAGGCTGTAGGGAAGGGAGCGTTTGATGTGGAATGGATGACAGCTATCAAAGTGAAGGTACTGTTGTTTGTTTGTTGGTTTGATATGGACAGAGGTGTGGATGTGAGCTTCAACAAGATGAAGGTCAACATCCAGGAAGGTGGCTTGGGTTTTGGAGAAGGACCAGGTGAAATTCGGATTCGAAAAGGAGTTGAGGTTATGGAGGAAATTAAGGAGTGTTTCTTCACCATGAGTCCAGACCACAAAGATGTCATCTATAAACCTATACCAGGCCAGGGGAAGCAGCTGTTGGGTCTTCAGGAAAGCCTCCTCCATGCGGCCCATGAAGAGGTTGGCATAGGACAGAGCCAATTTGTTTCACATCTTTATATGACATTTTCCATTAATTATTAAGAAATGTGCTTTATGCTACAACTTGACAGGACATGACATTGCCTGGTGCATAAAGGAATAGCTGGAATAGTTAATTTGATGGTGGAATTTCTAACCAGTCTTTGGAATGAAGACAACAACAATCCTTTTGCACCTGCCTACCCTTGACATGGGATACTGCAGGCTTCCCAACACATCAAACCAACAACCAATATTTTATACTAATACAGTTGTTGAAGGACACACACAAATACTCTCACTCTCTCACTCTCTCTCTCTCTCTCTCTCTCTCTCTTCTTGTCGAGTTAATAATAATTTATAAACTCTCACACAGCAAGTCATTTACACACCTTTCTCTGAAAAATTTGAGTTCCCTAATAAACAGTGAAGACGACATTTTGTGGGTCTGATACACAATATTTCGGGCCTACATTGATGAGAAACCATAATCACCATCATTCAGTTTGCTATTATAATCTTTATATATTTCATACTAAATTCTCTGTCCATTGGCAGGCTAGAGACAATTTGTCACACCTATAACAGTTTACAGCCTACTGCCATCTAACAGTCACAGAGTAGAATGAAGAAGGATGAGTGGAAAGAACTGGTCATGTCTTTTCCAGATGGAATTACTACTCTGTGGTTGTACAGGAATTCGTACTTAACACCTTCAGAGTAAAAGTCCAATGTGCTGCCTTTGCTCGGTTTTCTAAAGTTAAAAGAACGGATTTGAATATTGAGCAAATTGCTTTTCACCAGCACTGGAGGACATAACACTGAAAGCAGAGGGCATCTCACCGGCAAAAGAAAACCTCACAAGCAGTGGAGGACAGCTCACCAGCAGGGGTGAAGGAACCTTCATGGCAGTGGAAGACTTTGCTGCAGCTCAGAGAACAGCAGTAGTGGGAGACCCTTTGCTGGCAGCTGTATAGTCAGCCTAAGCAGTAAAATGTAGCCAAAAGGAAGAGCTGCAAGGGACAGAAAACCCATACCACTTAAGGACTTTTGGTATCTTACCTCTAAACAGCATCTGCTATGACACGGAAAAGTGTGAGTACATCTGTCACCAGTCTCTATTCCAGATGTTTTCATATTTTAAGCTATGATATCCAGAGTCTGAAGAATGGATCTTTTGAACCTGAAGTTGCTGTTAAGGATAACACTATTGACTGTATGTGTATCATGGAGCACTGGTGTTGGGATCTAGAATTGCATTTTGTTAATATTAAACATTACAATTTTGCTAGACAGTTTTGTAGGGAGAATGTCAAAGTGGTGGGGTTCATATTTTCCTATGTTTCGAATGTTGAGTATAAAAGGAGAAGTGAGGCAGCAGCTTTGAGTATCGAGAAACATTTTGAAGCTGCTGTTCAACTGCATGGGGACTTGGGTAACATGATAATTACAGCAGTTTACAGAGCACATAGTGGTGACATAGACACATTCACTAATTTTAGTCTCCACTGGACATGATGTTTACTGAAAAAGCCACTATAATTACCTGTGCGGGCTTCAATATAGACTTTATGCGTGGATCTGCACCTATGAAGCTGTTTCTTAATGTGCTGCACAGCTTTAACATGTTTCCTCTTACAAATAGCCCCACAAAAATAACAAATAGAACAGAAAGCACTATAGGCAATATGCTTTCAAACATTGCTACCACATAGACAGACACAAATTATTAATACTGATTTACAAATACTAACAAAGAGATAGAGGGGCTGGCCAGTACTTACCTCAGCTCAGTACAGCCGATAGATACACCAAAAACAACCAAAAATTTAAGTTCCTAGCTTTCGGAATAGATGTTCCTTCATCAGGGAGGAGAGAGGGGAAAGAAAGGGAAGAAATGAAAGTGGATTTAGTTACTCACAACCCAGGTTATGAAGCAACAGGGAAAGGAAAACAGGGAGGGTAGCAAGGATGGAGGCATGGTTGTCAGAGGAAAGCCAAAGATATTCTACTGTAGTTACTGTGCCAGCTTCAAACCAAACAGGATGCATACAGAAGTAAAGAGGTATATAGTATAAAGATGTAGGATGAAAAGACGCATGAATGGCTAAAGAGGAAAGGGAAAGAGGAGAAGACTGAAGAGTAAATGGGAGTGAGGTTGTATAACGTAGGTTCAGTCCAGGGGGATGGCGGGATGAAAGGATGTGCTGGCGTGCAAGTTCCCATCTCCGCAGTTCAGAGGGACTGGTGTTGGGTGGTGGGAGAAGCCAAATGGCACATACGGTGTAGCAGGTTCCTAGGTCCCTAGAATTATGCTGGAGGGCATGCTCCGCTACTGGGTATTGGACATCTCCTAGGCGGACAGTTCGTCTGTGTCCGTTCATGCGCTCAGCCAGTTTAGTTGTTGTCATACCAATGTAAAAGGCTGTGCAGTGCAGGCATGTCAGCTGATAAATGACATGTGTGGTTTCACACGTGGCCCTGCCTTGAATTGTGTATGTTTTACCAGTAGCGGGGCTGGAGTAGGTGGTTGTGGGGGGATGCATGGGGCAGGTTTTGCAGCGGGGTCGGTTACTGGGGTAGGAACCGCTGGGTAGAGAAGGTAGTCTGGGAATATTGTAGGGTTTAACAAGGATGTTATGGAGATTAGGGGGGTGACGAAAGGCAACTCTGGGTGGTGTGGGGAGAATTTTGTCAAGGGATGATCTCATTTCTGGGGTTGACTTGAGAAAGTCATATCACTGGCGGAGTAATTTATTGATGTATTCGAGGCCAGGATAATATTAGGTGACAAGGAGGATGCTTCTGTGTGGTCTGAGGGTAGGAACATTGTTGTTGGACAGGGAGGAATGTATTGCTCGGGAGATCTGCTTGTGGACAAGGTCTGTAGGATAGTTGCGGGCGTAATTGTTGAGGGATTCGTCACTGGAGCAGATACATTTGCCACGAATACCTAGGCTGTAGGGAAGGGAGCGTTTGATGTGGAATGGATGGCAGCTATCAAAGTGAAAGTACTGTTGTTTGTTTGTGGGTTTGATATGTACAGAGGTGTGGATATACTATATACCTCTTTACTTCTGTATGTATCCTCTTTGGTTTGAAGCTGGCACAGTACCTACAGTAGAATATCTTTGGCTTCCCTCTGACAACCATGCCTCCATCCTTGCTACCCTCCCTGTTTTCCTTTCCCTGTTGCTTCATAACCTGGGTTGTGAGTAACTAAATCCACTTTCCTTTCTTCCCTTTCTTTCCCCTCTCTCCTCCCTGATGAAGGAAAATTTATTCCAAAAGCTAGGAACTTAAATTTTCGGTTGTTTTTGTTGTATCTATCGGCTGTACTGAGCTGAGGTAAGTACTGGCCAGCCCCTCTATCTCTTTCTTAGTATTTGTTTCACATATTTACATAAGATTTTCCATTAATTATTTAATACTGATTTACCTAAGGCTATCTGATCACAATGCCCTCATCCTAACAATCTGTAAAAGAGAGGAATGCACTTTTTTCTTACAAAAGAAATTTTTCTGCAGAAAATTGTGGTAGTTTTGTTGGTCTGAGTAATGAATCCTGGTCAGAAATGCTTTCACAGTCAAGTGCTAACAATGCTTATGTCCAATTCTGCAATATATTTTCCTGCAAAATTGATAGCTAAATCACACTGGATCACTAAATACAGTTCCTCGAATACATCAGGTTTTAAGATTGCCAGATTTCTTGTTAGACTTTAAAAATGTTCAGTTCTCAAATGAAAAGATCGACAGATCACTAATTTATAAAATATGCATAGACTTAGGCCTATAGGAAAATATGTCAACAAGTAATTGCCAAGGCAGGAGAGATACATGAAGCACAGGAAATTACTCTACTAAATGCTGATGATACAATATTGACAAAAAGACCTGCCTAATTACATAAATGAGTACTTTATAGATGCTTCCCTCAACACTTAGCTTAAATCACAAATATGAATAAACTTAGGTTTTCCACACTGGCATACAGCTTGAAGTTAGTTCCAACTAATAAGCATGAATTAGTGAATGTGAGAAAAGCCTCAAATGCAAAATGTCAGCTGGTGTAGATGATGTTCCAGTGTGACTTATAATCCACATTACTTCACAAATTCTAAAGCCATTGGCTCACATGATTAATTTATCATTCACTGACGATAGGTCCCCCGTAAGATCAAATGTATTGATAGTGATACAGCTATTCAAATGTGGAAATAGGCATAAAGTGGAAAATTACCGACCCATTTCACTCATGGATTTTAATAGGGAGAATCACAAAAACAATGATAAATGATTACACCTATGAAACATTTAGTAATTAGGATATATGTCATGACAATAGTCTTGTAGAAGTTAATTTAGATCTTTCTAAAGTTTTTAACACAGTTTGTCATTAAAGCCTTTTAGCTATGTTGAAAGCAATGGGAATAAAATGAATAGAAAACATGTGGCTTCAATCAAATTTGCAAAAAAGATTAGAAGTTGTGGAACTTACATCAGCTCATGTTAATCATGAAATCAGATTAGTATCTGATGCAAAGAAAGTCCAGGATAGTATGTTAGGCCACCGTCTGTTCTTTATTACACAAAAGATATGCACGCATCAGACACTGCAGTAGAGATCTTGTTGCTTAGAGATGACACTAGTGTAATAGTAAGTGACGTTAAGGAATCTCATCCCGCTACAACTGATACAGTCCTTACATTCCTAGTTCGATGCCACCAGCTGACCCTAAATGAGACAAAACCAAGATCTCAATCTGGTATTGGTTAGAAATAAGTTAGAAAGAGTACGATGTACAAAATGTTTTGGAATGTATGTTGGCCAAGACTGGAAAGACCATGTAACTACTCTCTCCCAGAAAGTCAGTCCTGTGTGTTTTGCTCTGAGAATTATTCCTTAACTTTGCTCCCCAAATGGAGCTAGAATGGATTATTTTGTTTATTCCTGCAGTTGCTTGCAGCTTATGAAATAGTTTTCTAGAGTAAAATTAACATTCAATTAAATAAAAGTTTTACATTACAGGAAAGGGCTATTTGAATCTTGATACACAGTTCAGCTAGGGCTCACTACAATCATTTATTAGAAAAGTTGGATTGCTTACTGTGTGCCCCCACTCCCCCCGCCCCTCACGAACCACGGACCTTGCTGTCTGTGGGGTGCTCTGCGTGCCTCAACAACACAGATAGTCATGCTGTAAGTACAATCACAATGGAGGGGTATTTGTTGAGAGGCCAGACAAACATGGTTTCTCAGCTGCCTTTTCAGTAGTAGCAGAGGCAATAGTCTGGATGATTGACTGATCTGGCCATGTAACATCAAATACGGTCTTGCTGTGCTGATACTACGAAGCACTGAAAGCAAGGGGAAACTACAGCCATAACTTTTCCCGAGGACATGCAGCTGTACTGTCTGGTTAAATGATGATGGCATCCTCTTGGGTAAAATATTCCGGAGGATGTCATCATCAGGAGAAACAAAACTGGCATTCTACAGATTGGAACATGGAATGTTAGATTCCTTAACTGCACAGGTAGGTTAGAAAATTTAAAATGAGAAATGGATAGGATGAAGTTAGATATAGTGGGATTAGTTAAGTTCAGTAGCAGGAAGAACAGGCCTTATGGTCTAGTGAATAGAGGGTAATAAGTACAAAATCAAATATGAGTAATGCAGGAGTAGGTTTAATAATGAATAAGAAAATAGGATTGTGGGTAAGCTGCTATGAACAGCGTAGTGAACACATTAGCCTATCGTGCCCATGAAAGACGCGAAGCCCATGCCTAACATAGTAGTACAAGTTTATATGCCAACTAGCTCTGCGGACGATGAAGAAATTGAATAAATGTATGATGAGATAAAAGAAATTATTTAGATAGTTAAAGGAGGCAAAAATTTAATTGTGATGTGGAACTAGAACTTGATGGTAGGAAAAGGAAGGAGAAATAGTAGGTGAATATGGACTGGGGGTAAGGAATGAAAGAGGAAGCTGCAAAGTTTTGCACAGAGCATAATTTAGTCATCGCTAACACTTCGTTTAAGAATTATAAACGCAGGCTGTATATATGTAAGAGATCTGGAGACACTGGAAGGTTTCAGATTGATTATATAATGATTAGGCAGAGATTTAGGAACCAGATTTTAAATTGTAAGACATTTCCAGAGGTGGATGTGGACTCTGACCACATTTTATTGTTTATGAACTGTCAATTAAAATTGAAGAAA
Organism: Schistocerca gregaria; assembly: GCF_023897955.1. Classification (NCBI taxonomy): domain Eukaryota; kingdom Metazoa; phylum Arthropoda; class Insecta; order Orthoptera; family Acrididae; genus Schistocerca; species Schistocerca gregaria. The sequence goes on from NC_064924.1 coordinate 222,724,637, forward strand.
TTGGAAAAATGCAGGAAATTAAAGAGATGGGACCTGGATAAGTTGAAAGAACCAGTGGATGCTGAGAGCCTTAGGGGGAGCATCAGGCAATGGTTGACTAGAACAGGGGAAAGAAATACAGTAGAAGAATGGGTAGGTTTAAGAGATGAAATAGTGAAGGCACCATAGGAACAAATAGGTAAAAAGACAAGGCATAGTAGGAATTCTTAGATAACATAAGAGATATTGAATTTAATTGATGAAAGGAGAAAATTTAAAAATGAAGCAGGTGAAACGGAACATGAACGTCTAAAATATGAGATTGACAGGAAGTGCAAAATAGCTAAGCAGGAATGGCTAAAGTACAAATGTATGGATTTAGAAGCATATTTTGCTAAAGGAAAGACAGGTACTGTGTACAGGAAAAATAAAGAGGTTTTTGGGAAAAAGAGAAGGAGCTGTATGAATAACAAGAGCTGAGATGGTAAACCAGTCATAAGTAAGGAAGGGAAAGCTGAAAGGTGGAAGGAATATTTTGATTGTCTATACAAGGGAGATGAACTTGGAAGCAATATTATAGAGGGGGAAGCAGAGGTAGATGAAGATGAGATGGGAGATACACAAGAAGAATCTGGCAAAAGTCTGAAAGATCTATGTCAAAACAAGGCCCCAGGAGCAGATGACACTCTATCAGAACTACTGATAGGGAGGGAGAGCCAGCCATGACACAACTCTTCCTTGCGGTGTGAAAGATGAACGAGGCAGGCGAAACACTCTCAGACATTAAAAGAATGTGATAATTCCTATTCCAAAGAAAGCAGTTGCTGTCACATGTGAAAATTACCAAAGTATCAGTTCAGTAAGTCATTGTTGCAAGTTGTTAACACAAATTATTTACAGAAGAATGGAAAGAACTTGTAGAAGTCGACCTCAGAAAAGATCAGTTTGATATTCCAGAGACACGTAAAAATGCCCAGGCAATACTGACCCTACAGCTAATCTTAGAGGATATGTTAAGGAAAGGCAAACCTACATTTACAGCATTTCTAGACTTAGAGAAAGCTTTTGATAATGTTGAGTGGAATACTTTGAGATTCTAAACATAGCAGGCTAAAATACAGGGAGTGAAAGGCTATTTACAACTTGTACAGAAACCAGATGGCAGTAACAAGGGTCCGGCATATGAAAAGGAAGCATTGGTCGAGAAGTGAGTGAGACAGGGTTGTAGCCTCTCTCTGATGTTATGAAATCTGCACATTGAACAAGCAGTAAGGGAAACCAAAGAAAATTTTGGAGCAGGAATTAAAATTGAGGGAAATGAAATAAAAATTTTGAGGTTTGCCGATGACATTATAATTGTGAGAAACAGTTACGAACTTGGAAGAGCAGTTGGAAAGTGGCCCTTTGAGAAGAGGATACAAGATGAACATCAACAAAAGCAAAACAAAGATAATGGAAAGTAGTCAAATTAAATCAAATGAGTCTGAGGGAATTAGGTAAGGAAAAGGGATACTTGAAGCAGCAGATGAGTTTTTCTATTTGGGCAGCAAAATAACTACTGATGGCCGCAGTAGACACGATATAAAATGTAGTTTGGCAATAGCAAGAAAAGCATTTCTGAACAGGAGAAATCCGTTAACATCAAATATAGATTTAGATGTTAGGAAGTCTTTTCTGAAGGTATGTGTCTGGAATTTAGCCATGCACAGAAGTGAAACATGGACAAAAAACAGTTTGGATAAAAAGAGAATAGCAGGTTTTGAAATGTGGTGCTACACAATAACACTGAAGATTAGATGGGTCAATCATGTAACTAATGAGGAAGTACTGAGTAAAATAGGAAAGACAAGAGACTTGTGGCACTACTTGACCAAAAGAAGGGAATGGCTGATAGACCATATTCTGAGACATCAAGGGATCACCAGTTTAGTGTATGTGAACATGCGAACCACCTAGGTGCCATTCTTTATAACGCACTGCCAACATCGATGAGGACATGGAAACGGTTTTTAGATCAGGGTTAAAATCATTTGCTGTTGAATAAGTTAGCTAATAAGATTACTAGACCCTCATTCATTGTTGGGATCTTTTGATTCTGTTAACTGATGCACCACTGCTGCTGTGTTTGTCTTTGCAAAGAACGTTTCTGCTGTTGGTTTTCTGTTTCTAATGCAATGTGATACACCTCTGCTGAGAAGGGATCTGGTGCTAGCATAATTGTGATGGTTAAAGTATCGGCAGGTTTTCTGGGTGTTCATGCTTTATGCTTTTCAGCAATGTTACATAATACGCTAGTATGTTTTATTTTTTGATTGGTATTTTAAATCAAAGTTTCATGTTTCACCTACATCAATAACTGACTTAATGTAGCTTTTGTACTTTTCTGCAATGTTATGTAATTTATGCATATGTTTTCACTTTTCAGTAGTGTTTTTACTTTCAGAATTTCTTTTTCATTTATTTACTTATTGTGCATATCGTGCGTACAGTGCAGACGATATATTTTGTGACTGCCCTAACAATCACGCACCGACTCCTCACACGGCTTGGATTTTCCTTGGTTTCCCCTTTGTCGCTAAAATGAATGATGGGATGGCTACTTTGATTAGGTCATTTCCTGCGCTATTCTCATCTAATCATATTTTTGATAATATTTTAGATGTATATATTATTTCCGTCGTTTCTGAGATGTCCGATATTATCGTAGCAAATGATTTGTGGACGAATGAATGATTAAAATAAATAATTCATCTAACAAGTCTTCAGCTCTCATTCTTAATATAACAAGCTTGAGACATTTTTCTTGATGTCACTAACTGGATAGCAATTCATCATAAACACTATAGTACGTACGGTGATCTGCTCTGCGGCTGCATGTAAGAATTCTCTCCCACATCTTCATCACCCACAGTGCACATTGTCAAACAAAACACCTTCGAGGTACGCTTAACACGCGGTCAAAAGTAAATGTCAATACACTTGACAACACGTATAGAAACAACATTAACTTTTTTATTTGGACCACGCAAATCTACACCTTCAACATGTAAACACAACATACATCACAACCTAGCTGCCTCGGATAATCACCGATGAAGATGTTGCACTTTGACCGGTAATTGCAGCTATTCTGAAAGATATCTCAGTTATTCTCACAGTGTCACCAACAACATGATGGCAAAAAGCGGATTGTTTCAAGTGAAAAAGAAAGTCTATTGAAGCAATAACACTGCAGGGGTGCTTCTTGACATATTTCTGTTCACTAGACCGAGCTATGTCTTTTGCAACTGCATTTAAAGGTAAGTGTGATATCTAATTTACGATATATGTTGTTGAAACACACGTTAAGCGCTGCTAATGATGTGTTACCAACGACGCTCAAACATTTAGTCAATTTATTATCTTTGTATGCATGTGTTTGTGAATTTGCGAGCGTTGGTCAGGTTTTTGTGATAATGGTTCGCTAATTTTGTAAAACTACATACTTCTGCCATAATTATTTTGTTGGCTGTCGACGGTGGCGTTATTTATTATGGGTTCGAAGAAACACAAGAAACATAAATCGGAAAAACGGGAGCGTTATGAAGGTAATAGAGTGTACACAAACAAGCCCGCGTATTTTGTTACTGTCAGATGTTGCATTCTGTGGATTGTTTTCTGTTAGACTACTGGTGCACTATCTTGCCTTTGAGTATTTTGCATGCGTAGTATTGACATTGTTTTCGTACGTAGCCGATAGTGTGGTATTGATTAAATCCAAAACTGATTGAAGTGGTATGACCCTACCAATGCTGAGACTGTAGACGAATGGCTTCAAACGTCAAATCTCCATGACATTTTAGTTCAAGCTACGACTATAACCAGGCTGATTTGTAGAACAGCAGATTTAATTTTCTTAGTGCTAATAAATGTGGGGAACTCATTGAAGGTCATCGGCAGCAAAACTATGGACTGTGTGGTTTTTAATGAAATCAGAGCAAACATGAATGTATTGCATTTTCGACAGGAGTGAGGATAACGAGACTAGTAAAGCAGTGCGTTGTCACTTTGACGGTATTGGTGTGCAAGGGAAAGTGGGTGCATCTTGATACCATCGATTCATATGTAAAGGTGCTATCTGTTGGTGTAGCAGCTAAATATTGCCGCAGATAAATGCTTGGAAAACTGCCTTTAACGTAATATCCCGATATTAAGTGTTTTGTTGCCCTAGAGCGATATAATTATTCTGCGGGTTGTAATTTGTAATGCGCACTACTGTTATTGTTGTAATCGTGAACTGAAGATAGTAACTTAATGGCCAAAAAAGGTACGTAACCCACAGCAGTATGGCATAATGTGCATATTTTACTAGGGAAATGACTGTGTATTAGTAAATATTTAAAAAGAGCAGTGTTTCACTTTTGCATGGCGGGAAACTTTTTGTGCGCGTTTATTCAGCCCCTCGCCTCTTGATTCTAATGTAACAGCATTCGCATTAGCTATACTGCGCGTGTATTGCAATATTTACAAATAATCAAGGACAGTGCAAAATCCTACAGCTGAATATTAGCGACAGAAAAATGCTTGATAGCCTACTCGCTTTTGAACGGAACTTTAGTCAGGTAACAATGAACCTACAAAGAGTCTTTGGTCTTAAACTGTATATAATCATCTAATAAATAGAATAAAAGGCCAACTTATTTTTAATCCCTCAGTCTTTATAGCCTACACTTAATATAGCTTGCATCAAATAACTTTGTGTTTGACATGTTACTCTTTTTTTTGCGGGGGTGTTGGGGGAGGGGGGAACATTGTAGCCAGAGATGCTTGTGAGATCTTACACATAATAGGCCTATGTTTCATATCCAGTTTTGACCAAACACTGGAAGCAAATTGTTAATGGTGTGTAAGGAACCAAGTGTTGTTAGTTCATATTCATACAGGCCCACTTGGTGCAGAGTGCTTGAATATTACAAAATGCACCTGTGTTTTGAATAGACATCTCTAATTGAATGGCACACTTCCCTTGTATGTTTAACCAAACATATAGTAACCCATAATAGTTCCGTATCATACTGTACCAGTTTTACTTCAAGTGATTTATGGTCTGTGATGAGCAGTACCAGCAGTCCTACAAGAGTAGATTAGTTTTTTGTAAATTTTCTGCAGGTATCCTGTCAATTTGTTCCTCATCCGTAACAGTGTTATGTTTTTCTTTTTTAGACATTTTTATTATAAATATATTAATAAGAATTAGATTCGCTAAGACAAATTCAGACCTGATTTGTGTCCAAGACTGTGGATGTTACCTTCCCAAATCCACACATACTCCACAGGCCACCATATGGTATGTGGCAGAGGGTACACTGTACCACACTAGCTATTTCCTTCCCTGTTTCACTTGCAAATAGAGCAAGGGAAAAACAGTTGGCTATATACCTGTGTACAAGCTCTAATCTGTCTAATTTTACCTTGTGGCCCTTATGTGAAATGTATAATGGCACTAGTAGAATCATTCTGCAGTCAGCCGCAAATGCTGGTTCTCTAAATTTTCTCAGAAGTGTTCCTCAAAAAGAACTTCTCCTTCCCTCCTGCGATTTCCATTGGAGGTCCTGAAGCCTCTCCTTAATGCTTGTATGTTAGTCAAACTTATCGGTAGCAAATGTAGCAGATTTCCTCTGCATTGCTTCATTGTCTTCCTTTAAGCGGACTTAGCATGGCTCCCAAACACTCAAACAGTACTTGACAATGGGCCACGTTGGTGTCCTGTATGCAGTCTCCTTTCCAAGTGAGCCACACTTCCCTAAAATTTTCACAATAAACTAAGTCAATCATTCATCTTCACTACTACAATCCTTATGGCCTCAGTGCATTTCATATTGCTTCACAACTTTATGCCTAGATATTTAACTGGCTTGACTGTGTCAAGCACACATTGCTAATGCTGTAACCAAATTTTAAGAGTTCATTTTTCCTACTTTCCCACATTAAGTGAAATTTTCCTATATTTAGAGCTAGTTGCCATTCATCACACCAACTAGAAATTTTGTATGCGGCCTCTTGTATCCTGCTACAGTTACACAATGGTGATACTTTCCCATCCACCAAAGCATCACCAGCAAACAGCTGCAGACTGCTGCTTAGCCTGTCTGTCAGATCATTTACATATATAGAAATAACAGCAGTCCTATCTCGCTTCCCAGGGGCATGACAATACCCTTATCTCTGATGAACACTTGCCATCGAGGTCAACATATTCAAGCCACTCACATATCTGGGAAACTGTTCCATATGCTTATATCTTCACTAACATTTGGCGGTTTGGCACTGCCTGTTGCCCATTATCCATTGTTCTCAGGATATCGTGAGCGGAGGGCAAGCTGAGTTTCGAACAAGTCGCACTTTCTAAAACTGCACTGATTTGCGGACAGAAGCTTTTCACTGTCAAGGAAATTTGTTGTATTTGAAATGTGAATATGTAATTTTATAAGTCCATTCTTGTACGCTTCTTATATACCAGAGTCACTTACTCTTTTTTTTTCTGACTGCTTGGGACATTGCGTTGGGTGAAATATTTGCTATAAATGCAAGCCAAGTTAGGGGACAGTGCTGGAGATTACACTTAATAAAACTGAATTGTGATTCCTTCAGGACCTGCCAACTTATTTGCTTTCAACTATTTCAGTTGTTTCTCCAACCACAGATACTTCTTACTATGTCCTCCATACAGGAGTCGGTGGGATGGTGAAACGACAGTATGTTTGTGTGATTCTCTTGCATGAGCAATTTCTTATGTGCAAAATTTTTAGCTTTGGCTTTCCCTATTCCGTCTTCTACTGTCACACAAGACTGGTTACGAGTGACTGGATGGGAGCCTTAGACCCATTTGCAATTTCACCTAGGACCAGAATTTTCTTGGTAAAATCTGTTGCTAAGTAATGACAATGGTAATTGTAAGTTATGTGCATTGATCTTTTTACAGACGCACGAATTTCTATTAACTTTTGCCTGTTGTCATTTCACACCCATTTCTGAACCGAGAGTGCCACAACTTTTGCTTCTTCTGCATTTTTCTAATTTCATTGTTAAATCATAGTGGGTCTTCTGCATCCTCAGCCCACTCACTTGATGCATGCTTCTCCAGATTATTGAGAGTCTTGTATAGCAATTAAAATATACAGTGAATGCTTCTGTCTGCAGCAAGTGCCTCATAGGCATGTAGTTTTACTGAATATTATGCCCCACCTCCATTTTTCTTCTTCTTGCCTCATATTGTGGTTTCCTTGCGAGATCCACCTGCTGATATTCTGTAAATCCTACTTCATGTGCACCATTGTTGTATTTGTCCAAACCATAGTAACTCAACACAAAGTAAGGGTGTTTCCCCCCCCCCCTCCCTCCCCCCACTGTGGTGATTTCATTTCAAATCATACAGGTCACGGCAAGTCCTGTCCATGAATTAAGATTCCAAGACTTGCCAAGCGGGAAAGCGCCGGCAGACAGGCACATGAACAAAACACACACAGAATTACTAGCTTTCGCAACCGATGGTTGCTTCTTCAGGAAGGAGAGGGAAAGACGAAAGGATGTGGGTTTTAAGGGAGAGGGTAAGGAGTCATTCCAATCCCGGGAGCGGAAAGACTTCCCTTAGGGGAAGAAAAGGACAGGTGTACACTCGCACGCGCGCGCGCACACACACACACACACACACACACACACACACACACACACAGGGTGTTACAAAAAGGTACGGGGAAACTCAAACTTTCAGGAAACATTCCTCACACACAAAGAGAGGAAATATGTTATGTGGACATGTGTCCGGACACGCTTACTTTCCATGTTAGAACTCATTTTATTACTTCTCTTCAAATCACATTAATCATGGAATGGAAACATACAGCAACAGAACGTACCAGCATGACTTTAAACACTTTGTTACAGGAAATGTTCAAAATGTCCTCCGTTACCAAGGATACATGCATCCACCCTCCATCGCATGGAATCCCTGATGCGGTGATGCAGCCCTGGAGAATGGTGTATTGTATCACAGCCGTCCACAATACGAGCACGAAGAGTCTCTACATTTGGTACCGGGGTTGCGTAGACAAGAGATTTCTAATGCCCCCATAAATGAAAGTCAAGAGGTTGAGGTCAGGAGAGCGTGGAGGCCATGGAATTGGTCCGCCTCTACCAATCCATCGGTCACTGTATCTGTTGTTGAGAAGCATACGAACACTTCGACTGAAATGTGCAGGAACTCCATCATGCATTAACCAAATGCTGTGTCAAATTTGTAAACCCACATGTTCTAGCAGCACAGGTAGAGTATCCCGTATGAAATCATGATAACGTGCTCCATTGAGCGTAGGTGGACGAAACTAAAATGAGCTCTAAAATGGAAATTAACGTTTCCAGACACATGTCCACATAACATCGTTTCTTTATTTGTGTGTGAGGAATGTTTCCTGAAAGTTTGGCCATACATTTTTATAACACCCTATATAGAAAGAAACTTCCACATGGGAAAAATATATTAAAAACAAAGATTCCAAGACTTACCAAGCGGGAAAGCGCCGGTAGATAGGCACAATGAATAAAACACACACACAGAATTTCGAGCTTTCGCAACCGGCAGCTGCTTCGTCAGGAAAGAGGGAAGGAAAAGGAAAGATGAAAGGATGTGGGTTTTAAGGGAGAGGGTAACGAGTCATTCCAATCCCGGGAGCGGAAAGACTTACCTTAGGGGGGAATAAGGATAGGTAAATACTCGCGCGCGCGCACACACACACACACACACACACACACACACACACACACACACACACACACACAAAGATATGTGGTTCCTGAAGAGAGGCATCAGCCTTTTCAGTAGTTGCAGGGGCAACAGTCTGGTTGATTGACTGTTCTGGCCTTGCAGCATTAACCAAAACGGCTTTGCTGTGCTGGTACTGCAAACGGCTGAAAGCAAGGGGGAACTACAGCCGTAATTTTTCCCGAGGACATGCAGCTTTACTGTATGATTAAATGATGTTAGCGTCCTCTTGGGTAAATTATTCCGGAGGTAAAATAGTCCCCCATTTGGATCTCCAGGCGGGGACTACTCAGGAGAACGACGTTATTAGGAGAAAGAAAACTGGCGTTCTACGGATCGGAGCATGGACTGTCAGATCCCTTAATTGGGCAGGTAGGTTAGAAAATTTAAAAAGGGGAATGGATAGGTTAAAGTTAGATGTAGTGGGAATCAGTGAAGTTTGGTGGCAGGAGGAACCAGACTTTTGGTCAGGTGAATACAGGGTTATAAATACAAAATCAAATAGGGGTAATGCAGGAGTAGGTTTAATAATGAATAAAAAATAGGAGTGCTGGTAAGCTACTACAAACAGCATAGTGAACGCATCATTGTGGCCAAGATAGATACGAAGCCCACACCTACTACAGTAGTACAAGTTTATATGCCAACTAGCTCTGCAGATGACGAAGAAATGTATGATCAAATAAAAGAAATTATTCAGGTAATGAAGGGAGACGAAAATTTAATAGTCATGGGTGACTGGAATTCAAGCGTAGGAAAAGGGAGAGAAGGAAATGTAGTGGGTGAATATGGATTGGGGCTAAGAAATGAAAGAGGAAGCCGTCTCGTAGAATTTTGCATAGAGCATAACTTAATCATAGCTAACACTTGGTTCAAGAATCATAAAAGAAGGTTGTATACATAGAAGAATCCTGGAGATACTAAAAGGTATCAGATAGATTATATAATGGCAAGACAGAGATTTAGGAATCAGGATTTAAATTGTAGGACATTTCCAGGGGCAGATGTGGACTCTGACCACAATCTATTGGTTATGACCTGTAGATTAAAACTGAAGAAACTGCAAAAAGGTGGGAATTTATGAACATGGGATCTGGATAAGCTAAAAGAACCAGAGGTTGTACAGAGTTTCAAGAAGAGCATAACGGAACAATTGACAGGAATGGGGGAAATAAACACAGTAGAAGAAGAATGGGTAGCTCTGAGGGATTAAGTAGTGAAGGCAGCAGAGGATAAAGTAGGTAAAAACATGAGGGCTGCTAGAAATCCTTGGGTAACAGAAGAAATATTGAATTTAATTGATGAAAGGAGAAAATATAAAAATGCAGTAAATGAAGCAGGCAGAAAGGAATACGAATGTCTCAAAAATGAGATCGACAGGAAGCGCAAAATGGCTAAGCAGGGATGGCTAGAGGACAAGTGTAAGGATGTAGAAGCTTATCTCACTAGGGGTAAGATAGATACTGCCTACAGGAAAATTAAAGAGACCTTTGGAGAGAAGAGAACCACTTGCATGAATATCAAGAGCTCAGATGGAAACCCAGTTCTAAGCAAAGAAGATAAAGCAGAATAGTGGAAGGAGTATATAGAGGGTCTTTACAAGGGCGATGTACTTGAGGATTATATTATGGAAATGGAAGAGGATGTAGATGAAGACGAAATGGGAGATAAGATACTGTGTGAAGAGTTTGACAGAGCACTGAAATACCTGAGTCGAAACAAGGCCCCAGGAGTAGACAACATTCCATTAGAACTACTGACGGCCTTGGGAGAGCCAGTCATAACAAAACTCTACCAGCTGGTGAGCAAGATGTATGAGAGAGGCGAAATACCCTCAGACTTCAAGAAGAAAATAATAATTCCAATCCCAAAGAATGCAGGTGCTGACAGATGTGAAAATTACCGAACTATCAGTTTAATAAGTCACAGCTGCAAAATACTAACGCAAATTCTTTACAGACGAATGGAAAAACTGGTAGATGGGGACCTCGGGGAGGATCAGTTTGGATTCCATAGAAATGTTGGATCACGTGAGGCAATACTGACTTTACGACTTATCTTAGAAGAAAAGGCAATCCTACGTTTCTAGCATTTGTAGACTTGGAGAAAGCTTTTGACAATGTTGACTGGAATACTCTCTTTCAAATTCTGAAGGTGGCAGGTTTAAAATACAGGGAACGAATGGCTATTTACAATTTGTACAGAAACCAGATGGCAGTCATAAGAGTCAAGGGGCATGAAAGGGAAGCAGTGGTTGGGAAAAGAGTGAGGCAGGGTTGTAGCCTCTCCCCGATGTTATTCAATCTGTATATTGCGCAAGCAGTAAAGGAAACAAAAGGAAAAATTTGTAGTAGGTATTAAAATTCATGGAGAAGAAGTAAAAACTTTGAGGTTCTCCTATGACATTGTAATTCTGTCAGAGGCAGCAAAGGACCTGGAAGAGCAGTTGAACGGAATGGACAGTGTCTTGAAAGGAGGATATGAGATGAACATCAACAAAAGCTAAACGAGGATAATGGAATGTAGTCAAATTAAATCGTGTGATGCTGAGTGAATTAGATTAGGGAATGAGACACTTAAAGTAGTAAAGGAGTTTTGCTATTTAGGAAGTAAAATAACTGGTGATGCTCGAAGTAGAGAGGATATAAAATGTAGACTGGCAATGGCAAGGAAAGCGTTTCTGAAGAAGAGAAATTTGTTAACATCCAATATAGATTTATGTATCAGGAAGTCGTTTCTGAAAGTATTTGTATGGAGTGTCGCTATGTATGGAAGTGAAACATGTGCGATAACTAGTTTGGACAAGAAGAGAATAGAAGCTTTCGAAATGTGGTGCTACAGAAGAATGCTGAAGATAAGGTGGATAGATCACGTAACTAATGAGGAGGTATTGAATAGGATTGGGGAGAAGTGAAGTTTGTGGCACAACTTGACTAGAAGAAGGGATCGGTTGGTAGGACATGTCCTGAGGCATCAAGGGATCACAAATTTAGCATTGGAGGGTAAAAATCGTAGAGGGAGATCAAGAGATGAATACACTAAGCAGATTCAGAAGGATGTAGGTTGCAGTAGGTACTGGGAGATGAAGCAGCTTGCACAGGACAGAGTAGCATCGAGAGCTGCGTCAAACCAGTCTCAGGACTGAAGACAACAACATTATATATAGGGAAACATTCCACGTGGGACAAATATATCTAAAAACAAAGATGAAGTGACTTACCAAACAAAAGCGCTGGCAGGTCGATACACACACAAACATACACACAGAATTCTAGTTTTCGCAACCAACGGTTGCTTCTTCGGGTAAGGAGTCATTCCAATCCTGGGAGCCGAAAGACTTATCTTAGGGGGAAAAAAGGACAGGTGTACACTCGCGCGCGCGCGCGCGCACACACACACACACACACACACACACACACACACACACACACACACACACACACACACACACACACACACATATATCCATCTGCACGTACACAGGCTATGTATGTCTGTGTATGTGCTGATGGATGTGTTGTGTGTGTGTGTGTGTGTGTGTGTGTGTGTGTGTGTGTACACCTGTCCTTTAACTTACTTATTTAAAATGAGAATACAAAATTTAAGTTAATTTTGTCGCTTTTTAAATTTTTTTCGTAATTTGGAATGTCACAGAACTGCATCTTTTCTGTCATGTTACCAGATACTACTGATGTAATTATAAACATTATCTTATCAGCTCCAGCTACCTGTATTATGTAAATATTTATTACTAAAAATGTAAATTGCATTTTTATGAGATTTTAAAAATTATTTACTCGAAAACCCCCATCCAAAACTTTAGAGAATTACACAAAATATTGTTTGGTTAATATGTTAGTAGTCAGTGCAAACATAATGTACACTATTTTTCCGTGTAAAGTGTTAACAAATTTTCAAATTCTGCATATTTCACATCACTGAATTTCTATTGTAAAATATACTTGTTGGCAACACTGTTTCCAGCACTCTCCTGTTTATAATAAACGAGTGAGAACTTGCACATAAAACATTCTGCATTGAGTTGTGTGTTTGGTTTGAACTTTTTGTTAGATACAGTGTCAGTGAGGAAATACAATACTGAGAGTGAAGTGTGTGAACTATGAAGAGATCACAAGAAACTGGTGTTTAAGAAAAATGAAAAACACTTCACAGTTGTTAGAAATCTGTCGGAGTATTGCAGAAATATCTTGGTCCTCAATTAACGATATTAGCATCACATCGTTTGTGCAGGAATTGTTACTCTTACTACAGAAGGAAATTTTGTGACACTCTACCTGAATGATCCCCATCAGCTGAATGTGAAACTGATGAAGACAGTGCAGTTGTTTATATTCCTGATGCATCGAATGTTAGTCTTTCTGCTATAGCCCCTACTTCCCCCTTAAATGCCCAGAAAAGGTAAGAAACACAAGAATACAGTGTGTAAAAAGAAAAGTGGAAGAAATTGAAATTTACACAAGCAACATCTTCAAAGCTTTGACCAAGCGAGGTGGCGCAGTGGTTAGCACACTGGACTCGCATTCGGGAGGACAACGGTTCAATCCCGTCTCCGGCCATCCTGATTTAGGTTTTCCGTGATTTCCCTAAATCGCTTCAGGCAAAAGCCGGGATGGTTCCTTTGAAAGGGCACGGCCAATTTCCTTCCCCATCCTTCCCTCACTCGAGCTTGCGCTCCGTCTCTAATGACCTTGTTGTCGACGGGACGTTAAACACTAACCTCCTCCTTCAAAGGGTTGTGAAGTGTATAATATAGAAGCACTTGGTGCAGAACCTGAAGATAGTGATAAGTGCACGAAATTTGATGTGCGGCTTCAAGACCTAAATACTGCTATCTCAGCATCAAGCTATACTGAGAAGGTACAGTTACTGACACTGAATCAAGGTAGCTACTTTAAGCAGCAGATACAGAAATATGTACCCAATTCCTCACATTATTTGATTTCAAAATCTTGTAAAATAAAGAATGAGAAAGGTATTTGGGCATGCCCAGTTGCTTACTGTAGGCATCTGTTTCAAGGTGATACACTTATTATTGCTCTGTAATATTACCTAAGTGATGACAAAGCTTGCAGCGAGCAAAGTCCTAACAAGGCTAATGTTATCCTGTTAGTGAAAATGGTGGAAAAGGTAAAATGATACAAGAAAAGATCAATAAGAGAAGCATATCACCCAATGAAAAAGGAGAACTCCTCGTGACCAAAATGGGTAAAATGAACATGTTTGTTTCACCATAAGCAGTGTCACAGGAAAGAAAGAAACAGAGCTGATGCTTTCTTGTATATATTGAGCTGCAAGATAAATGTTGGTTGCAGGAGTGTGCAATGTGCCTTGGTGCTGTTGAAGCATTACTCCTTCAGGATACCGACAGTGACATAACCTATGCATTTTGGGAGGAAGGAGAGTTGATGAACAAGACAGTAGAGCGAGAGAAGTTTGTTACAGAGGTTAAGCATTGGATCGTGAAAGGAGTAGCTCATATCATTTCTGGAGGATTGAAAGACAGGCCATAGCATAAGTAAAATCAGGCACATCCCAGAATACTGACACATTAGTTCCTCATTTTAACTTTGCTGAGAATGGTCAGTTGCTTCACTGAACAAAATTCAAAGTTACCACTGGCATGCATCACAGGTATCAATATTCACTTGCGTTGCTCACTTTCTTAGAACCTCACACTGTTTTGTTGTTGTCAGTGATTATCTTATTCATGACAGTGGACTTGCATGCTATGCTGTCAGCATGATAATTGATGACATAGCATCTAGAGACCATGCATTTCCTAAATGTGTGTGTGACTGATGGCGCAGCTCCTCATTTTAAACACCGCTTTCAACTGTATGAGCTTGGTCAACATTGTAGTACAGGATATTTTCAGCAACAGGTCAAGGAAAAAGTGCATGTGACGGGATTGGAGGTCTCTGTAAATATCTTGCAACAAGATTTAATATCCAGCATTAAGCTGTTAGTGCTGTAAGAGATGCTACTGGATTTGTACGCCAACATTAATAACAAACATGAAACTCTTAATTCTAAATAAAAGCGTGTTAAGGGAATTCTGTTTAAAAAAAAAAAGAGTGGTTTGCTATGAAGCCTGTGCTAGGAATTGAATCGAGTCTCTACTGGGTTGCATCCCGGAGTGGCACATACATTTGCAAGAATGGTTCTCCATGAAAGGCAACTTTTTACTGTGTGTGAAATGCAGAGGCTGCAGTATACATTAGAAGACTTTGCCGTGAGCCCCTTCATTTCTTCTATGCATAACAATCAGTGGTGGGTGCAAGATATAACTGTCTCTCTTTTGGCACTTCATGGTCCTGCTAATGCTTTCAAATGGTCATCATCAAAAGATCCGTGTGCAGTTCCCATTTCCCAAGTACTGTTCTTGTTGGATCATCCTTGTTTATGTTCAAAAGCAAGCTCGGCTATACAAGTTAAATGAGAAACAGATGGGGAAAAAACCTCTTTTTAACCATGCAGTGTTGATTGTTATATTGTAGACAGTTTTAATTCGTGGAAAGTCATGAAAAAGTAAAATCATGACAGAAGACAATAATAATTTATGAATAATATCATAAAAAGAAAAATGGGTATAATTATTTTATAAATCTCATTTTTGTTGTAAAATTATGAATTGTTTTCCACTCACTTATAATCATGTAGAGTAGTTATTTTGATTCAGAAATACCAGTTTTGCATGACATTTAATTAAAATCAGCAATCAATTTCACTATTCAAGTGTCTATGATTTTTTGGCCTTGACAGTAGAGTTAGATCAACCTAAAAAATTCCTCACATTTTGTGCAGACAAGTATTGCCCACTGTGACTGTACATTTCCTAAGAACAACATCCGTCTGGTTAGCTGGGTGGTAATGTGTTTGCCTACAACACAGAAGGCCCAGGTTCAATTCCCGACTGGGGTGGAGATTTTTCTCCGTCCATGGACTGGGTGTTGTGTTGCCCTCATAATCCTTTCATCATCATCATCGACGACAACAACAACAACAACAACACACAAGTTGCCCAGTGTGGCATCCCCTGAAATAAGATTTGCAACCCCACATCAGGAACTTCTGCAAGGAGCCTCCTGGCCAACAATGCCACACAATCATTTTGTACAATAAACAACTAATGTATCATGAAACATTTAGGATGAGGGTTTTGGAGATAAATAATTTCTGAATAACCAAAAAGTTTTAGATTCTTTCTCTTTACATACAAATTTTTTCACAGTTTAAGAATGTCATTGCTGACACTTAACAGTCCTTCCACTTTATTATATAAAATGTAATAACCAGCAAAGCAGTTGCACATTTTTTTTTAATCACATTAACCAGGTTGTGATAGTTCTAAGACTGCCCTTATCAGAATGGTAAAAGTTACATGAAATCACATAACAATTTCAAAATTTCAGCAACAATGCTCGTCAAATGACAAGCTCATATTCCATGAGTCAAGAATAAAAATCATAATAAAAAAGACACAGTTGCTACAGAATGATAAAACCATGGTTGCAAGTGGGGGCACAAGTTAACTGCTGTAGCTGGCTGAGACTGGCACATACACAGTGTAAGAGGCATCAGACTATAACAGTTAACTTGTGTCACCACTTGCAACCATGGTTTTATCGTTCTGTGATAACTGTCATTTTTATCATCATTTTTATTTTTGACTCATGGCACACAAAGATGTCATTTATGCTGAAATTTTAAAGTTATGTGATTTCGCGTAACTTTTACCATTCTGATGAAAACAGTCTTAGAACTATTGAAATCTGGTTAATGTGGGGTTTTTTAGTTGTGTGCAACCGGTTGACTGGCTATTACATTTTATATAATTGCATATATGGTTGCTGAACTCACAGCCACAAAATGTTTAAAAACTTCCTCTTTATCTGTTCTCAAGACAGTTAACATCCTGTGACTATTCATCTTTTCAAAACATAATTTTGAAATTTGCAAAAAGTTACAAATTTTTATAGTTTATTTTTCCAAAAAAGGGGGAAAAAAGAAAAAGCCCAAAAGTGTGTGTGTATGTGTGTGTGTGTGTGTGTGTGTGTGTGTGTGTGTTAATCACGTCTCATACTACTGGGAACAAAATATTTATTGAAAATAAATTGAAATCTCTATCACTCATTTGTTGTTTCTTTATTACAATTTTTCGATTTTCTCTTTTGTTATGGCGTTTTCACAAGTACTCTCATTTAGAGACGTCCGTAGCGTTTTAAGAAATCATCACAAAATCAAAATATTGTAGTTTTGGAGAGGTTTCATGTGGAACTTTAACATACATTTTTTTCAGTGAACTTTAAAATAGTGATGAGGCACATTCACTCTTGACCTGTATGCAGAAATACTGTTTACATTTGTAATCAGTTATCAATTGAGATGGAATATTGGTTATCACTGCACGGTCACATTTGGAAGGAGCAAGGTTCAAATTACCATCTAGTGATCCAGATTTAGGTCTTCCGTGCTTTCACTAAGTAGTTCAAGGCAAATTCCAGAATGATTCAAAAGTATATGGCACACTCCCTTTCCTATTCTCACCCTGTCTAAGTCTCCTGACCATCTTTAAGGACTAAGTTGGTGATGGAACATTGAACCTAATCTTTCTTCCTCCTGTTTGTGTTTAATTAGAGGGAGCTAACAATGGAACAATGTTTATCTAGTATTGTCCTCTACCACTGTTCCTTGTTTCATTTGTGCAGAGCATCAGTGGCACACTATCGATAATAAGCTGGGAAAATGTTTACATTACTCCTAAGAAAAACTTTAAACATACAAGACTTAAATGTCAAACAGGCCAATTCATCAGTAGCCTCCAACCATTTAGTAGTGAATTGAGTGACTTCTGGCTGCTCAAATGTGGCTGCCAGAGTTAGTGAGTGACAGGGCTTTCTTCCTGCAATAAAATTCTAGAAAGAAACATTAGGTTTTGTGCATGCTTTTCTTTTCCCATTGGTTCTAAAAGACTAAATTGAAGATTGCAGCTCCACCAGCTTAACTTGACCCATGAAATCATCAAGATGAAGTACACCCCTGTTTCAGACTTTTACAATGTGGCAACCATTATGTCACTTACTACACATGTGAACAAACAGATATAATATGAAAATTTATTTAATTGCTGTAATAATGTAATACTAACAGGACAACTGTGGTTTTTGGGTGGGGACAAACTTAAGTTTACTACTATGATCCTAATAATGAAAACATAACCAAAAACAAATATTAACCCAAAGATCAAGCAAACTAAATCCTCAATAATCAACAAAACAACAATAAGGGGGAAAAAAACTGGTATACTGGAAATTGCATGTAACCAATATAGCACAAATGAAGTCCACAGTACCATGGACCCACACATAGATCCAAAACCCAGTGGTGAAAATGTCACTGGGCCACATAGCTCAAACGAAATCCATGATACCACAACTTAACAAGTCACATTTCTTAAACATTATTTGACCCAAATAGCTAAAATGAAGTAAATACTAGCACAAAACCAAAACTGTTGTACAGTGTGCAATGGATGTATGTTCAGATACTTTTATATGTGGTAGCGTAATATTCACACACATCTGCTTCGAACAGTATTCTCACAAACTTTGCATCCTGATGCTTTCGGCATGAACGTAACTGCACCACCAAGTGGGCTATGCTGATCACTATAGACTAACCAGTTTACAACCGCACTTCAGCAACTGACCTACTGTTCAGGGGGAAATAATCATTAATAGCTTGCTCTTGTCAGATGCACTTGGAGGTAATCCCTACAATTATTAGTCTGTATATGCCATAAATACTGATGAAATTTAGTTCAATATGCCATTCTCTGTCACCAGGAGAAATATCTGTACTTATACCTGTTACACCCTGCATAACTAATATTGAAAACTTACCTGACCAATGAGGGTAAATCACATTCCAAAATACGTGCTAATCACAATACAACGTAATTACCAACAACTAACAACACAAGCCAAAAGTTAATAAAAAATTTCATTAACATCAATTTTGATTTACAAGAACCATACAATTATGCATAAAAACTCTCATAGATCAGCACAGTCTCTCAAATGTCTGCCATGGACTTCTCAAACCAAGACCACCCTGTGCTTAGAATGCCATGTTTTGTCCTGCTGGCAAAACACACATTGTCCAAGATGCATTAACTTTGGTCACTCTCGTATGTTCTCTACAAATGTAACATTTAAAATATTCGAAAATTTAGTTGCGGTCATCCTGTTGTCACTCATTGTGGCATGTAGAGACCTACTCGTGAACTTTGTTGTCATCCATAACCAACAAAAAATTAAGATTTACAAACATAAACAGCACCACAATCACAATTTCTAATGTGAAAACCAGTCTTAGTATCCATTTCTGCCAAAACCAAAATAATGTGCTAACAGACTGCCATTAACTCTTACAGTATTATTCTTGCAAACAGCTCTCAGGAAGTTCAATGACTTACTAACGTTAGACACAATTTAAAAACATAAAAATCCCACACTAGAGAGTGCCATCATATACTGCAATATGCCATCCACAAACACTATCAATTTCAAATACACAGCACCACCATGATGACACACAATGCTGTAACCTTTTGGGTATGGGTGTTAACAAAGCTTCAGTTGACCCATTCTAATCGTACAAGCTCATGGGAAAGCCTTTGCTGAATTATGAACTGTATGATAATACTAAAATTCCTCCCTCTTCTTTGTTCAGTTGCACCATCACCTTGTCTATGCGACTGCCTTTTCAACCTTACGTTGAACTGCAACCTTCTTTCTCTTTTACTTGTGTAATTTGTATTTTATCTTTTTTCACTGGAACAGTTTGAAAATAGCAGAATTACAAGCCATCATTTCAGTTTTCACAGAAGATAACAGCTGGTCATATGTCATAATTTTGAAGAAAATGAAATGGGACTTTTACTTCAGGCAGGTGAAATTGTCCATGGTCCTTCAGTGACAGCACACATTGAGACCTGTGGAAGCTTGGATGAAATGTCCTAGAAAATAATTACACCACCTCCTTCATGCGAAGCACTGCTAGGAACAATCTGTGATCACTGTCAGTTTGGCCAAAAATGAAAGATTATCATGATATGTCCATTGGCTTTGCTGGTTGACAACAAAATACTACAGTATATTCCAACCTAAGCCAGAGCCCGGTCTGTAACACATATCTGCCTGGCACCACAACAACAATAAATAAAATGTTGTCACCACTGGTCAAAACAGTGTTACAGTAGGACAGTATTACAATGGTCAATACACTACCCTCATTTACAATAAATTATTGTGTCTCTGAATGCTGGTAGCTAATCCCCACATTTTTCTCCTCACTTGAAGGTTTTTTGACATGCTGGTAACATTCTATTATCTCTTATTCAGAATACCAAAGCTACCTTTGCTGTGTCACCATTGTGATTGGAAGCGCATGTAATATAACAACTTATTAACACGTACTCAAATATTTTGCAGAATAATTTTGAGAGGTTTGGCAATGACAGATGTTACCTTGATTGAGAACTCAATGTAAATGAGGTCTTACGTTGAAATTGACACATGACATTACAAAGTACCCACGTTGGCAGTAGGGTAGTGATATATTACTGCAGTTGCTTGAAAAGCAACAGTGTGCAGCATTAGTATTATACTCATCTAATATGTGTTTGATTCTGTTGGGATATTGAAATGTACAATTCAGAGTAATTGATTTCTCACACTCTTTAACTGTGCCCTGTATAGTTTTCCGTGTATGTCTTCAAGTTGTGTTGCACACAGGTTTCAGTAATTGTTTATTTTACTCCAACTATTTCACAAAAAAATATTCTTACTTTATAATGACAATATTGCAAAAGAAAAGTTATATATAGTTACAATAAATGGGAGCTTAGAATAATAGTGATGCCTCTTACACATTACTGTTCCTTTTTTTATTATTATTAGTGACTATTTTGTATAACTGAGCAAAGACTTCAGGTTAAAAATCAGATTTTAAGACCTTTCAAACATTTGTTGATAGTTAATTTCTTTGTTTGTACATTGGTTTCCATAAATCAAGGAAAAATCACAAAAATGATGCCAACGAAAAAGTTTCATGATGAAACTTGGCTAAAGTGTAACAAACTTAAAACTTCATAAGTAAAGAAGACAATTTGTGTTTTGAAATCCATGTAAAATAAACAGAGTGAAGGTGTCAATATGGTACCGCACCATTGGGTGTCAACACAGAATATGATTATCATGAATATCAATGTAACATATCCAATTTAATACTCAACACCATTCTTCTTACAAAACTGCTCTCCGCACAGCATAGGTTTGGAGGTGAATATTTTAATCAACAAAATCCCATACAAATGCATCTCATAGAGGTCCTGTCTGTTTATTCAATCCAGAACAAGTTGGCCGAAAAATATGCTGATAGCTCATGGATTCCCCTCCCTCCCCACCTCCAGTTAGAGATATATGTCCTTGGAGTAAGCATTGTTTGATCCATCATTATCTCTTTAGAATGAAACCATAATCGTATTGCATCAAGATGAGAACCTCCATTAGCAATAAGGGTGCCATTTCTATAAGCCTGTGCAAGTACAGTTCTATGTGGAAAGACATGGAGCCCCAACAAATTCAGCTATAGAGATGAGTTAATTTTCTCTTCACAGATATCTGGCTCTGAAAGCAAGCTTCAACTCCTTGTCACATCAAAGATATATAATGTAAATAAAATGGAATTAAAACCCAAATTCTTTCGTCTTTCCCTCTCCTTCCCTCTTTCCTGAAGAAGCAACTGTCGGTTGCGAAAGCTAGAAATTTTGTGTGTGTGTTTTATTTATTGTGCCTGTCTACCGGCGCTTTCCCACTTGGTAAGTCTTGGAATCTTTGTTTTAATATAATATACATAATAGAAAGAAACTTCCACGTGGGAAAAATACATTAAAAACAAAGATTCCAAGACTTACCAAGCGGGAAAGTGCCGGTAGACAGGCACAATTAAAAAACACACACACACAAAATTTCGAACTTTCGCAACCGGCGGCTGCTTCGTCAGGAAAGAGGGAAGGAAAAGGAAAGATGAAAGGATGTGGGATTCAAGGGAGAGGATAAGGAGTCATTCCAATCCCGGGAGCGGAAAGACTTACCTTAGGGGGGGAAAAGGATAGGTATATACTCGCGCACACACACATACACGCATATCCATCCATACATACACAGACACAAGCGGACATATTTAAAGGCAAAGAGTATGGGCAGAGATGTAGGTCAAGGCGGAAGTGTGGAGGCAAAAATGATGTTGAATGACAGGTGAGGTATGAGTGGCGGCAACTTGAAATTGAGGCCTGGTGGATAACGAGAGAGGATATATTGAAGGGCAAGTTCCCATCTCCGGAGTTCGGATAGGTTGGTGTTGGTGGGAAGTATCCAGATAACTCGGACGGTGTAACACTGTGCCAAGATGTGCTGGCCGTGCACCAAGGCATGTTTAGCCACAGGGTGATCCTCATTACCAACAAACACTGTCTGCCTGTGTCCATTCATGCGAATGGACAGTTTGTTGCTGGTCATTCCCACATAGAAAGCGTCACAGTGTAGGCAGGTCAGTTGGGAAATCACGTGGGTTCTTTCACACGTGGCTCTGCCTTTGATCGTGTACACCTTCCGGGTTACAGGAGTGGAGTAGGTGGTGGTGGGAGAGTGCATAGGACAGGTTTTACACCGGGGGCGGTTGCAAGGGTAGGAGCCAGAGGGTAGGGAAGGTGGTTTGGGGATTTCATAGGGATGAACCAAGAGGTTACGAAGGTTAGGTGGACGGCGGAAAAACACTCTTGGTGGAGTGGGGAGAATTTCATGAAGAATGGATCTCATTTTGGGGCAGGATTTTAGGAAGTCGTATCCCTGCTGGAGAGCCACATTCAGAGTCTGATCCAGTCCCAGGAAGTATCCTGTCACAAGTGGGGCACTTTTGGGGTTCTTCTGTGAGAGGTTCTGGGTTTGAGGGGATGAGGAAGTGGCCCTGGTTATCTGCTTCTGTACCAGGTCGGGAGGGTAGTTTCGGGATGTGAAAGCTGTTTTCAGAATGTTGGTGTAATGGTCCAGGGATTCAGGACTGGAGCAGATTCATTTGCCACGAAGGCCTAGGCTGTAGGGAAGGGACCGTTTGATATGGAATGGGTGGCAGCTGTCATAATGGAGGTACTGTTGCTTGTTGGTGGGTTTGATGTGTGATGTGTGAAGCTGGCCATTGGACAGATGGAGGTCAACGTCAAGGAAAGTGGCATGGGATTTGGAGTAGGACCAGGTGAATCTGATGGAACCAAAGGAGTTGAGGTTGGAGAGGAAATTCTGAAGTTCTTTATCACTGTGAGTCCAGATCATGAAGACGTCATCAATAAATCTGTACCAAACTTTGGGTTGGCAGTCTTGGGTCACCAAAAAGGCTTCCTCTAAGCGACCCATAAATAGGTTAGTATACGAGCGGAGCATCCTGGTACCCATGGCTGTTCCCTTTAATTGTTGGTATGTCTGGCCTTCAAAAGCGAAGAAATTGTGGGTCAGGATGAAGCTGGCTAAGGTGACGAGGAAAGAGGTTTTAGGTAGGGTGGCAGGTGATCGGCGAGAAAGGAAGTGCTCCATTGCAGCGAGGCCCTGGACGTGCGGGATATTTGTGTATAGGGAAGTGGCATCAATGGTTACAAGGATGGTTTCCAGGGGTAACAGACTTGGTACGGATTCCAGGCGTTCGAGAAAGTGGTTGGTGTCTTTGATGAAGGATGGGAGACTGCATGTAATGGGTTGAAGGTGCTGATCTACGTAGGCAGAGATATGATCTGTGGGGGCTTGGTAATCAGCTACAATGGGGCGGCCAGAATGTTTGGGTTTGTGAATTTTAGGAAGTAGGTAGAAGGTAGGAGTGCAAGATGTCGGTTGGGTCAGGAGTTTGATGGAGTCAGGTGAAAGGTTTTGTAGGGGGCCTAAGGTTCTTAGGATTCCTTGAAGCTCCGCCTGGACATCAGGAATGGGATTACCTTGGCAAACTTTGTATGTAGAGTTGTCTGAAAGCTGACGCAGTCCCTCAGCCACATACTCCCGACGATCAAGTACCATGGTCGTGGAACCCTTGTCAGCCGGAAGAATGATGAGGGATCGGTCAGCTTTCAGATCACGGATAGCCTGGGCTTCGGCTGTGGTGATGTTGGGAGTAGGATTAAGGTTTTTCAAGAAAGATTGAGAGGCAAGGCTGGAAGTGAGAAATTCCACGCCCGCGCGCGCCCGCGCCCCCCCCCCCCCCCTCCCCCCACACACACACACAGATGGATGGATATGCGTGCGTGTGTGTGTGTGTGTGTGTGTGTGTGTGTGTGTGTGTGTGTGTGTGTGTGTGTGCGTGCGTGCATGTGCGCGCGCGTGCGTGTGTATACCTGTCCTTTTTTCCCCCTAGGGTGGGTCTTTCCGCTCCCGGGATTGGAATGACTCCTTGCCCTCTCCCTTGGAGCCCACATCCTTTCGTCTTTCTTTTCCTTCCCTCTTTCCTGACAAGGCAGCCGCCGGTTGCGAAAGCTCAAATTCTGTGTGTGTGTTTTATTCATTGTGCTTATCTACCGGTGCTTTCCCGCTTGGTAAGTCTTGGAATCTTTGTTTTTAATATCTTTTAAATATGTCTGCTTGTGTCTGTGTATGTGTGGATGGATATGTGTGTGTGTGCGTGTGCGCGCACGAGTGTATACCTGTCCTTTTTTCCCCCTAGGGTGGGTCTTTCTGCTCCCGGGATTGGAATGACTCCTTGCCCTCTCCCTTGGAGCCCACATCCTTTCGTCTTTCTTTTCCTTCCCTCTTTCCAGACGAGGCAGCCGCCGGTTGCGAAAGCTCAAATTCTGTGTGTGTGTTTTATTCATTGTGCCTATCTACCAGTGCTTTCCCGCTTGGTAAGTCTTGGAATCTTTGTTTTTAATCTAAACCAGTATTCATCCAAGAAGTGATTAGTCCTTACTTATTCTGCAGTTCAGTAAATATGCTGCCATGCCCTGTGTAAATGCCCCTTATTGTAACAAGTGTTACACACTTGCCAAGTTGTCATGTAGGATCATTCTACACATAGTACTAAATGATACGATCTTTCAATGTCTAAAAAATGGACAGCTGCACTTAGAATGGAGTGTTGGTCCTGTTTCTTCCAATGTGTAACAGTAAATATTTGTAAGTAGCATATGTTTTAGCTCTTGACCTTCTTGAGTGAATGTTGTGGCTACCTAACTTGTAATTAGAAATTATTGAGATAACTAAGATCAGCAGAAAAATGAACACTTAATCCCATGGCCATATCTATTTGAGTTCGATCTACCTCAATTCTGACAGTTTCCCATCACTTTAGTTCTTTCAATAAATGATGCAACAGTGTTATTATAGACCATTGGCTACCTTCCTGTCTGTTCTTACCCTCAAAACAGAGACTCCTTACTCGCAGATACACTGCTGTGTGCTGTGTCCATATGACACAACCAATTTGTAGCACTTAGTGGTTATGGCCAACATCATAGCTTCTTAAAAACATACAGTTAGAACAACTTTACCGCACAAACATAAGACACATCATTACAACATGTAAATAGTAATTCAGACACATTTAACAGTAATTTTTATTCTCACAATATTGAATATGTTAATTTCAAATTATTATATTTAACATGGATTGCGACATCTGATAGCCATGACCCACTGCAAGAAAGTTTCCAGTTCAAAAGAAACAGTTTCCAGTTCATGTAGAATGATAATGAAAATTGCCAATCTGAAATTATTGCAGATGTCTTTTTCTGATTTTTCCCTTATTTGTGAAAACTATTGTATGTTGCATCAAAATCAAAATTATATCTTCAGTCAAAGTGAGAAATATTGTATAGCTTCACTGCCAGCAAACCTTTATATTAACAGTGAATTTAGTAATTGTTGTCATATTATATACAGGGATATGTTGTTCTTGCAGTGTACACATTTTATTATGAGTGTGTAGTTACGTGAAGAATGCATCGGAAAATTTTTTGCGGCGTTTTGTGTGGAACCAACATATGTTGCTTGACATAAATGCAGATACTGAATTGGAAGTATCTTCTGAGAACTATGCTGTTCATGAACATGATGTGCTGTACATGCAGTGTGTTTAGTACCATTTATAAAGTATAAGTTGAAGAGCAGTCTAAATTTAAATTCTCCTGGCATCTATCAAAACATGACAGCAGCATCAGAGAAAAGAGGTACATATAGCAACAAAAAACTATAGTTTGATTAAAATAACTTGTGAATTTTGACTGTTTAGTGTCTTTCTGGAGAGTTGCAGTTTTTCCAGCATATGTCAAATGTGCTACTCACAAGCCACTGATTCTCAGCACAGTACACTACTGTTAACTGATGCGGCATCAGGGAGCATTGTAGCAACTAAACTGTTGGTGGTGGAGCAGTGCTGTCACTTCTTTGTCTGTGAGCTAAACTTCAAAAGTCACAAGCTGTTTTAATCACACTACAAATATTAAATCCAGTCTTGCTCTCGTGACTTAAGTCATATAAAACTGTGGATATTAATTTAAAAATATAGTAGAAGTTAAATCAGTGGCAGGTCAATATAGTGGTTTATTTGGAATTTTTCTTTAGTTCTTCAGCATGACTACATGAAAACATTCATTGAATAGATGCAGTAGCCTCGTGATAATTTTTATTAGTACATGTTTGAAGTTGTCATTTGTTTGAAATGTTATATTGATTTTTAAAAGGCTTCTGCACATTTCCTAATGAATGCTTGGCTTGGTGTTGTTTTCTTACCCATGAATTTGCCAGTTTAAATATTATTAATGTCTTTAAAACTTATATTGATATGATAAAAGTTTCCTATTTTTTTCTTTCATTGTATTGAAGATTGATTTTAAAATGATCCAAGTTATTAATTACCATTAAAGTTGGCTAAATCTTCAAGATAAGGTATTTTATTAGTTCCCATGTCTATAATTATTATTTAAAATCAAGAGATTGAACTATTTGTAAACATTCAGAAATAAATATTTAGAGTGAACCTGATTTGAAGCAGTAAGATTGCTCATAAATGACACATTTGGTCAGCTCTATGTTTGGAAATACTAAATTTATAATTGAGTTTTGGATTTAACTTCATTTTTATCTGTACTTTAAGTATTATTTGCAGCTGTCCATCTGTTTCATTGAAGGAAAATTTTCCACGATACTCAGTCCTAACTGATGTCAAATGTCTTATTACTCATATCTTTTTTAAAGATGAGAAATGCCCTGCATCACATTATTTTCCTAAATCACTTGTGACAAAGATATAATGGCCAGTAATAATTTCTTTCCTCGTGGTTTTTGTCTAATTTGCAATCGAGACTAATTTCAACCCTTCTGGAACCATTTCATATTTCTCTGCTGTTGCCTCGTACTATGCAAGCACATTTGTGTATCTGATTACAAGTTCTCAAACTGTTGTGGAGGCAGCAGAACATTGGGGACAGCAGTTAAAATGGGAGCAAAGTGAACTTTTTTCCCTAGTCACAAGTGTGTAAAATAACAGCATGCCTCAGGCAAAACATGATGCTGTTAAGTATATGTCTTAATAATGACAAAATGCTATTTTATTCAGCCATGGACTAGATATGACATATGAAACAATACACCGTCATGATACGGATCCAAATACCTGGCGAGCTGAGATGAGATTTGTATTATTTGTATTTTGCTTCAGTTTTATTATGAGAGTTTTAGGTGTAAGGAAATTAAATGATTATCTTGTGGCAACAGAACTTCAGGTCTTCTCTTCCACCCCACTCCTTTCTTCTCCACACAATCACACAATATTAATGAAGTTTTCATTACCCAGGAACTCAATTTTTTTGGTGTTTCTTTCCCTATTTTGTCTCCAGTCTCTAACTGGTTGATGCAGCTTATCATATGTATTTGGTGTTACATCTGGCTTGCATTCACCTTGTGATCTCAATTTTCACTGATACCAATATCATGACCAACTTTCTGAAGAATAGAGTGATTGTTTTTCGTTACATATGTGTAGGATTTCCAACCATTTCTATGATGTATCTTGTTAATTACCTTCTAAAACACAGTGCACTTTGTGCTGCTGGTGTGACTGTGTTAGATCATTTGTACCACAGCTTGTAGCAATATCTATGCTCCATACAATTTACGAGTGTGGTTCATTAAGTAATGCCCCACATTTTTTTCTCAGGACATATTTATTGTTAAGGGTCAGAATTTGGTGACAGTATACATCAACATGTCTTGTCCATGTCCTTGTTGGTACTTGTTGGCATGTTCTATGGCCATACGCCAACATTGTGGAAGAACGTGTATTCCCTGCTGGTAAAAGCTCTTGTCCTGTTAGCATAGCCATGTTTTCACTGCATGACTGACACACTCATCATTTCCCAAGTGTGACCCCCATAGAGAATCTTTAAGCAGCCCAAATATATGGAAGTCTGAGGCTGCCAGGTCTGGACTGTAGGATGAATGAGTCCATGATGTCCAACCCAAATTAGTGGCTCTGGCCATCTGCCAGAACGGTTTGAAACTTCGCCATCGCACAGAACAAATATCAAATGTGAAGCATCAACAAGGATGTTAATGGCTCTTAAAAAAATAAAAATGTAGGGCATTACTTATTGAACGACCCTCACAGTAATTTGGTCATTATTTACCTCTAGAAGACTAAATACTGTTGACATCCTAGTATTAAGAATTTTAACTTGGGGGGGGGGGGGGGGGGGTGATCTGGTGCTAAAGGTTGGAAAGACATTGTAGATCATTCAGCTCCAGATTGAGGGTAGGCCCACCTGTTTTGTGGACAAATGGAGACAGATTATTTTGCTTGGAAGGGCTTAAGAATTATTCGTCTCCTCCTCCTCCTTCTTGTACCTATCAATGGATGGATGCTAACAATCACATGATGCATCTGTATTCTATGAACAGCAGTCTGTAGTGGTTAATCTGCTCTTGGTAATTAGCTTCATGTTATGTACCCAATATAGTGTTATTTTACCTCGATCGTCCCTTCTGTTTCCAGCTGTTGAACTTTATGTATGGTGTTGTGTAAGATGTGTCTTAGGTACGCAATTTTTCTTCTTTTAAAGATTGTAAACCTATCTAGCTGTTTGTGTATTTGTTGTAATACATTATTATTAGTTATTCTTGCCGTCAGCATTCTATTGTAAGTTTGTTTAAAACCATAGTAAGTCAAGTACATTATTCTGTAAATATCAATAATTCATTTCTGAATGTAATCCTAATTGATTGCACTACATTTGGTTTAGTAAGACTCTATTTTTTGGTCACCGTGAGCCATTAGAAACTATTGCTTCATGGTGATACTGCATGGATCTGTTTTGGTGGCGTAACTCTGAAATGTATGACATATGTAGCTTATCTGTGTAAAACAGTTGTTTAGTGTGCCTGTTGCAACCCATGTGAGCAGAGGTTTTGGCTGAAGTAGTTGTGTGTGTGTGTGTGTGTGTGTGTGTGTGTGTGTGTGTGTGTGTGTTTTTGCGCGTGTGCGTGTGCCTTTGGTCGCACAGAATTAATCATGGAGAAGCTATGTCCACAGCAAACTCTTTTATATCATTATCACATGCTGTCAGGTCATTTGCTGATCTGTTGTCAACCACAGTATGAAACGTGCTGAGAGTTGTAAGCATAACATAGGACCATTTCACAGTTGTAGAGAAAACTGGAGGAAAACGAAACATTCTGTGGTATTATGATTGAGGTTGCTGATGTGTTAAAACCCAGCAACAGCATTGTTATCTTGCCGTAGATGTCCAACCAACACAGTGTACATACACGTCATTGGTAGAGATGTCTTGGCAGCCTCTGGGTAATTGCTGCATGTAGCCTATTTCAGGGGGCTGCTTCTTGAGCTTGGTGATCTGCCTGGTAAAGTCCTGCAATGCAAAGATACTATGTGGCTCAACAAATGTAGTGTCACCAGGAACACTGTGGTAATGTTCCATTCATGGAATGTAAGATTCTTGTCTTTGTCTTTGTGGCACTTTATAAAGGGGCTGATTAAGTGATGCTTGTGATATGGCAATGGTGGTACCATGTTAATAGCACATATACCACTGCATTTTTCTTACCAAGAGTTACTGTGATGGAAGCAGTCTATAAGTGTGTTGTCTTGCATCAGTATGCATTCTTCTGTCCCATAATTTGAGTGTCACAAGAAGTCTTGGTGAATGGCTTATCCCATGACCGATTTTCTGGTATAAGTGAATCTTTTGGTTTTATGGATATGAGTGTGGCATACACACACACTTGGTCCCCTTCTCCTGTTTATCCTCTTCCACATCCTCATTGTATCTCATCGTGCCTTCTTCACTTTCTTTTTGTGTGAGCTCTGGTTGGGAACCATTTGCAAGATTTTGTGTGTCTTTCTGAAATGCAGACATCTAGTTTTCTGAACGTTGAAGTAATGTTAACTTTAATCTTAATTAACTTTTGACTTTTATTTTGATTATATTTATGTTCTACTTAACGTCACATATGATTTTGATCATGTTATGCTGTTTTGATCATCCTGTATTATTTTTATAAGACACTAGTTATATTAAATAATATCATACCAAACACATGTATTTTGGTGTTATCCTTTTGTATTTGTAGTGCAGGTGACCCTTCTTCAGTTTACAAATATATTTCAAATGAGCATGTATAAAACAGCTATATTTCCATGTTTGTTTGTAAACTTGTTTGCTATTCATTACTGTTTGGCTGTTGTAGAGAAGCAGTTTGGAGTTGACAAGCCTGCACTGAAATTGATCCTAAAGGTTAATAATGCTTCAACACCTGAACATAGCAATGATGCTTCTGGCCCGGCTCTTGCTGTACCACAAACTTTAGGACATGCTGGCCCTGGTATGGGATCTGTACCTGCAGATGAAGAATCTCGACATTCAGCAGCATCTGTACAAATAAAGGAAGAGTCCTACATTGAAAAACAACATAAGAAAGCAAAAAAGAAAAAGAAGAAGAAGGAAAAGGACAAAGACAGGGAGAAGCACGAGAAAAAACATAAACATCACCATAAGGTAAAAGAACCACAGCTCATAATAGTTGGACTTTGCAATTCTTCCTGTAGTACAAAATACACCATAAATGTTTTTAGGATATTCATATAGACAAGTAAAAATAACTTGTTGGAGATACATTTACTGCAAAGCTGTTATGTTCAGTGATACATGTTCAAGTGTACTTGAAAACCATCTTAAGCATGTGGCACTGAATGGGATGATGCAGTGGTTAGCACATTGGACTCTCACTCAGGTGGACGACAGCTCAAACCTGCTTCTGACCATCATGTTTTGGGGTTTTTGTGATTTGCGTAAATTGCTCCAGACTAATGCCGGGATGGTTGCTTTGAAAGGGCATGGACAATTGTCTTCCCTGTAACTAACACGTTCCAACCTTGTGCTCCGTCTTTAATTATCTCAATGTTGACAGGATATTAAACCCTAATCTTCCTTAAAAAAAAAAAAGAAGTGACATAGGGTGCACCTAATACCACTGTTGTTTCCGCCCTTACCCTATTCGATTTACAAGTGATGCATGAAAGGAATACGTTTTGATAGCCTCTGTTTGAACATTAACTCTTTCATGGCTGCGAAGGCCGAGCTCCCCGCCTGCCAAGCCAGTTAACGGGGGCCAATGTATTGTGCATGTGCTGTAGGGCAGCTGACTCAGCACGACGACCACTGCAGGTAATGGTCACTGTAGGCTAATCGCATGTTCCAGCATTCATCGAACTGCTCTTCATAAAATCAGTACACTACAGTGATTGCAGTTTCGGATAACCATGGAAGAGCGCTTCAGAGTTAATCCAAGATTTCTGTTATAAGTTTATCTTGGACTGAGAAAAAGTTATTTTTTTTAAAAAAAGGAAAAATTTTTCTATGTTATTGGAAAACTTAGTAACTTTAGATTTAAACTCCAAAAATGTTTACCTATACCTCATTAAAATTTCATTAACATTGAATTTACACATTTTAAGATACAGTATATAGTTTTAAAATAAACGCTTCCTACTGAAGACACCTGAAACTCGTACTGTCTTCTGCTCTGCACAGCAACTGAGCAACTGAGAAACCACATTTATTTATTTATTTATTTATTTTACAGTGTTTGCCTTTTGCTTCATGTGATACATAAGTTCTGTAGAATAATTCTGCCCTGTCAGATTATATATGTTTCTATCATGTGCTTTGTAGATTAGGAAACCAGGTTATATTTACTTGGCCATCTGTGCTGTTTTTATTTCTATGCAGCAGCTTGTTTTGTTGAGAAACTGCACTGCTTTTGCTGCACTATTCACTTTTTGCAACAACTGATATGTCAGTTCTGTAGGACAATTCGTGCCCTTTCAGGTGATATACAGAGGGGTCCAAAAAATGTCTCCACTATTTAAAAGTCCATAACTTGCAAACTAATTGACGGAGTTGTCTCATTTTTG
The DNA here is from genome assembly GCF_023897955.1 of Schistocerca gregaria. NCBI lineage: Eukaryota > Metazoa > Arthropoda > Insecta > Orthoptera > Acrididae > Schistocerca > Schistocerca gregaria. Next base: position 222,756,957 of record NC_064924.1, read on the forward strand.
GTGAAAGTGTAGCTTAAAGTCCAACTTAAAAGTATCACTGTAGGTGTTCAAAATGGTCACCATTAACATCCACACACAAACTGCTGACTGCAACGTGTTCAGTTGGATATTTGTATATGAATGTACAATGGATTCTCAAAGTTCATCCAATGTGTGTGGCTTTTGTCAATAAACAATGTCCTTTAGTGTTCCCCACAGGTGAAAGTCCAGAGGAGTTAGGTACGGGGAACATGGTGGATACTCCACAGCATCTCTATGGCCTATCCATCTTCCTGGTAGTTTTTCATCGAAATACGCGCTAATACAATTTTGGTAGTGGGCTGGGGCACCATATTGTTGAAAGTAAACTCTTCCGTCTCCATATAAGTCTCGGATGGCAGGTAAAATGGATGTCTGAAACTTCTGAAGGTACACCTCACCGATAACTGTACCCTCAAAGAAGAATGGTCCAATCAAGCCCCGGTAAGACAACTTACACCACACATTTACTCTGGCAAATTCATGTCTTTGTTTACATGGACATTCGGAGTTTTGGTGGCCCAGGTAGATGCAATTGTGGTGATTTACTGTACCATTGAGTTTGAACTGTGCCTCATCAGACCACACAATCACCTCTACAAACTCTTCACTGTTGCGCACCATATTAGTAAACCACTCGCAGTACTCCATTCTAAGATCTGGGTCACTCTGATTCAGTGTGTGTAGCAATCATGGGATGTAGCACTTACACTTTGCTATCTTCAAAATTCACCGAACACTTGAGCGACTCACTCCAGTTTCACGGGCACACTGTCTCTCAGACTTCTGTGGGGAACGAATGAATTGTTGTAACACACGACAGGAGTTAGCAGAACTTGGTACTGTTACAGGTCGTCCAGATCATTGTTTGTGTACATCTTTAACAGAGCCGGAACTACAAACTATTACACTACCAAAGATGAGACAACTCCGTCAATTAGTTTGCCAGTTATGGACTTTTAAACAGTGGATACATTTTTTTGGACCCTCTGTATATTTGTATTGTGGTCTACTTTGTGGATTACGAAATCAAATTTCATTTGTTCAGCAGTGCATGCCATTTGCAGTTCCACATGACATCGGATTTTGTTAAGATACTGAACGTAGGTTGGAGCACTACTTTTGCATCTGATATGTCAGATATGTAGGGCAGTTCATGCCCTTTCAGATTATGTATGTTTGTGTCATGAAATTTATAGATTACGAAATCAGATTTAATTTGCACGTCCATGTGCACTATTTTCTGTTCCACATGACGGGGTGTTACTGAGAAATGGCATGCATCTACTGCACTGTTCTTTCGCAGCACCTGATAAGTCAGTTCATTAGGATAAGACATGCCCTTCAGGTTATATATGTTTGTTCTTCCATTGTGTGTTGGCGAGGAAATCAAATTGTACCTATTTGATCAGCTGGTAAGCAGAAAGAAACAGGAGCAGGTGAATGCTGTACCCCTTTTCGCCATCACAAATAAGAACTGATAATGACAGCATTCACAGAATTGTTGAAATATGGACAACAGCGAGTCGCCATTCTAATAGGCAAGTTTACCTGCTCCCAAGCCCTGGCACACATAACTGCCCTTAGCTGTCAGACCTTCATATCTGCTAGATGTAAATGAATACTCATAGCCATCCAGTCATTCCACCTGCTGGGCATACATATTAGCCTATAGGCGTCTGGGCATTGTAACTGCCAGGCGTACATATATGCTTGTGGTGTTGAAAGGGTTAATTTTCTAATTTTTTTCCTTTTTTGCTCATTGTACGAGATGTATGTGGAAGGAAGTAAGGAAGCTATTGCTGACTCTTCCTTATATCCCCTATTGGACTTTTAACAGTAAACAACTCTGATGCATGCCGTCTCTTGCAGTGCTTACCACTGAAGTTTTATCATCTCCATAACACACTCACACTTTGTGAACAAACCCATAATGAATCATGCAGATCTTTTCTCAATATGGTCCACTGCAAATGTTCCTGTATGCTACTTTAGTATTCTCCAATTACAACATTCCTATGTAGAGTAGTTCCTTATCCAACTGATTTCCTTCCACAGCCTTGTCCTACCTGAGCATTTTTTAACTTTTGTAAAAGTCCTCATTATTGCCAGGCCATTAAAATTTAATTAGTTTGACAATAGAATATCATCAAACAGCCTCACAGAGCTTCATATGTATTCCACTGGATCATTTATGTACAGGATGCTCCAGCACAGTGGATACAAAGTTTCAGGAAAGATAAGAGTGCACCTAGATGGTATAAAATCACATAACTGTGCGTGGTTGGAAATGCTTTCCTGGTGCATTAGTGATGACACAAAACCAAAGAAGGGAAGTACGATCAGGGTGAGAAAACATATTTTTTATGCTTAGTACAGGTAAAATGGCGGGACAGCTTTGGCTGGTGTATGCAGTAGATGGTGATATGTACACTGCAACGTCAGATGACAGCACATTTATGGCTGTTGGGACTGCATTCACTGTGAAGCTTCATTTTGCCTGCCAACAGAGTGAAAGTAGGATGGCATGTTACATGGATGTGGAGCTCACTGATATGAATGTGGAATATAGGACTGCCAATTGTAGTGAGTGAGGTGCACTGTGGCTGTATGTCCAGTGTTACCCCATGAGGCAAACTCCCTTCCATACCTTCTTTCCATGCTTGCGTAGGAGGTAGTCTGGAAGGGGATCATTCAGCGAGGGGACACAACAGTGTGAGTGGACAATAACAATGGTAGCAATGACGAGATTATGCTGGGGGTAGTGCAGAACAATCCCAGTCCCAGTAAGCGAGCTATCGCCAGATGTGTCGAGATTTCCCCCAGCAGTGTCATGCAGATCCTGCTTGACAATTCCATGCACCCCTGTCACTCCCAGAATGTGCAGTTAATGGACAAAGACAGACAGTTTTGTTCCACAGTAGCCTTTGCATGGCTATATTTACAATTTGCACAACAGATCCCCATTTTGCAGCCACCACTTTGTTCTCTGATGAGTCAGTTCTCTTATGGGAGGGAATGTTCATCTTGTGTAACACCTATGTGTGCTCAGAGGAAAATCCACATGCAACAAGAACACTTGCAGCTCAGAGACGATTTTCAGTTAACGTATGGCCACATTGTTGGACTGTACTTGCTGCCACAACATTTGACAGGGGCAGCCTATCTCGACTTTCTTCAGCAAGTACTGCTGCAGCTATTGGTCGAAGAGCATATAGCTGCTGCAATGTGTTCTGCCACATGGTTCCAGTATCACCCCCCCCCCTTTCATATTGTTCTGCCATATGGTTTCAGCATCATGCTGAAACCATCCCCCCCCCCCCCCCTTTTTCATGTTACAGCCTTTGATGCATGTACCTGAATACAACTTATTGTCAACATTGGATTGGGCAGGGTGATCCAGGGCTTGCCCAACGACATTACCTTCTCTTGACTACTTTCTCTGTTGACACTTACGTACAGGACACCTGTTAATAATGCTGAGAAACTAATTGCATACATCGTGAAATAGGCAAAGAGTGATGCAGATCTGATAAATGATGTGGGGTGCCACTAATTAAAACAAAGACTGTTTTATTGACATCTTTTGACAAAACAACAGTGACTAACTTTCTCATCCGGGTGCCAAAACATTTTGTTGATTGCCACTTACATACGAGAAATGAACATTGTGACTGAATAAGAAAAGTCAGAGATCATGCGGAAAGATTTAGGTGTTTGTTTTTCCCACAAGCTATTTGAGAGTGGACCGATAAAGAAATAGTCTGAAAGTGGTTCTATTAACTCTCTGCCAAACAGTAAAGCATTAATAATATTATGAAAAGGAAAGTTTCCACTCACCATACAGCAGAGATGCTGATTCGCAGATAGGCACAACAGAAAGACTGTCACAAGTAAAGCTTTCGGCCAGCAAGGCCATCGTCAGAAATAGAACACACACACACACACACACACACACACACACACACACACACACACACAACCGCTTTTGTGTGTTTGAGTGTGAGTGTGTGTGAGAGAGAGAGAGAGAGAGAGAGAGATATCTATTTTTGATGAAGATCTTACTGGTGGAAAGCTTTATTTGTGACAGTCTTTATGTTGTGCCTATCTGCGAATCAGCATCTTCACTATAAGTGAGTGGCAACTTTCCTTTTCATAATATTGTTACATTCCATCCTGGATTTCCATTGTTTGACTTAAGCATTAATTTTACAATTATCCTGAAGATGATGTACACAACATAAAATCCCGTCTGAAGCCTGTGATCATTTTTTGTGTTAATAATTTGCAACCAGTGCTGTACAATCACAATAAAGTCATGAGATGCTCAATTGACTCTTTTTATTCGAACATGTTACGCGTTTCGGGATTTCACTCATCTTCAGACAGCACAAACTTCAACTCCTTCCTAACCAACCAAGTGTACAGCCTTGACTTTTTCTTTGAGCTGTCAAGGCTGTATGCCTGGTTGGTTAGGAAGGAGTTGAAGTTTGTCATGTCTGAAGATGGTTGTAATCCTGAATCACATAACATGTTCTAATAAAAGAGTCAATTGAACATCTCATGACTTGATTGCGATTGTGCAGCATTGGTTGCCAATTATTATCCAGAAAATATAGAAGAAGAACCTGTGGCTTTTCCCAGTTGTTTGGAATCCTTCAATTCTGCACCAACACATGAGAAACTGGTGGTAGAAGTAGTCAGTTTCTTTTGTGTAAGAATTATAAAATTGTACAGGCTTCTGTTAGATACAGTTTACTTTGCCATGTTGAGCAGTTTTAATTGACTTTGTGCTCTGCAGTCAATTATCTTGATATGCATACATTGATCTTCCACACTGTAACAATTTCAGATCCTTCTCTGTGTCAATTTCACTTATGATCAATATGGTACCATGTAGATTACTTTGACCTTTCTTTCTTTCTTTCTTTCTTTCTTTCTTTATTTCTTTCCAGATCAGTATACAAAATTTAACTTCAAATTCATGAATGCCTGTCACATTATTCTAACATTCCTTCTGGCTTTGGCTATTGTTAATATTATACTATTCTAGAAATTGTGTACCATCAGGTGAGAGATACTAGTATTCTAGTACTTAACAGCAGGTACAGATAAAGAAAGGAAAACGTGCAGTCAAGTTTTTAAATTTGACAACTTGACATGACATCTCATGTGTGACCATCAATTGGTTCTCACATACAAATTTTGTTGAGAATATTATTGTTATTGTCTCTGTTTTCAGTGATTTGTCATTATTGTAAGCTATCAGCTATGATGGTATATGTTGGCCATCAAATTTCACATTTCATTGTGTTTAATTGTAAATGAATTAATTTATGTCCATAGGAGAAACGTAAAAGACCCCGTGATGAGTCTAGTCAAGAGGATGTCAGTATGGGTGAGGAGTCTCTTTCAGAACCTCCATCAAATAAGAGGACGTTATTGGAAGGCAATGTACCTATTCCAAAATCCATTGGTGAAGTTCAACATTCAGGTCAGGGGTTGGGAAGTGAGCAATCTGGACAAGGTACTAATGAAAAAAATTCAATATTATTCAATTATTCAGCACTACTTACAGTTTTCCATTATGGTATTGAGAAATGCAAAAATTCAAATGTGTTTTCCAGCTCTTTTTTTTTTCAATTGTGGGTGAAAGATGTTAAGCTGTATTTTTCAAATTTTTGTGCAAAGGCATTGCTTGAAATTTGATTGTTAGTCCTTCATATTGTGCTTTATGATGCTCACCGAGCTGTTATTTCAGAACATTCTTCCCATTTGATATCTTCCCCTACAGTATTTTAATTTGTACACTTTACCTTCAGCTTGATACAGAGTAACTAGAGGATTTTCAAAGATTCGGGATTCTGTATTTTCACAAGGCTCATTCCACATCATTTCGAGAAAAGAGTCATTCAAATGATGTAAGGAACATATAACTAAGAAACTAACTAAGGAGTAAACAGTGTTTAATGTACTGTGGATATTTTATTTACTAGAAACTTCTGGTGTTTCAGGTAGTCTTTTATTTTCCTTATGGAAGTTGCCTTTAAAAAAGCCATTGCAAGTAGTTGGTTGTCAAAGCTAAAAATTGGTTATGTCATTTTTCTATTTCCAGTTAGGATACAGACACCCGCTGTGTCCCGGGAACCCAGATCTTGCGTTCTGCGACAGAGGCAGGAGAGAAGTGCATTACAGAAGTTACTCGATTATCTGCTTAAAGGCCTTGAGAAGAGAGATCCTCAACAGTTTTTTGCATGGCCTGTCACAGATCATATTGCTCCTGGTTATTCCCAGATAATTCAGAATCCAATGGATTTCAGTACAATGAAACAGAAAATAGATGACAATCTATACTCTACACTTCATGAGTTCATCGTAAGTATTCTTTTTTAAATGCAGCAGTTATTTACATAAAAACATTATGTGCTAATTACTAATTGTGTAAATTTTCTTTGGTCCTGGATCCTCGGTTGTTACTTTTTTTTTAATGGTCTGTTGATGTGCTAAGCTGCTCTGAATTAAAGAAACATTATAATTATGTGGTAGTTTAAAAAATAATAGATTTAAAAATCAGCAGAGATATTACAGAACTTAATTCGTATAGCGGAAGATGCATCAGATTTGTTACTACAGTAAAACCTTTTAGCGAAATCTGTTTAACAAATACTGCTATTGGTCCTGGCAAAACTTCCATAAGAGCAATGCTATTCCTCCTTGCTTTTAACGAGCCCCACTTCGAGAAAAAGTCTGCATTTAAGGAATAAACAAGAAACATTGTGTAGATTAAAATCCAGTTTTATGCAGCTCACGACATAACGGAGGTTTCTTTCAATTTCACACAGACTGTATGCTTTGTTGTGTTTTGTTGTGCAGTAAATAGTAATTGATTCAGTCACTCAAAATGTACTGAAATTATAGTCTGTAACTCTACTTCCCTTACAGCAGTGCTGGCAGGTGCATTGAACGAATCAGAAATAGATTGCTGCTCAGTCTAGTATGCAACCTGTGGCATGTGATCTGATGTCAATGTAACTCAGCATATGAACTGCAAAAACTTTTTTATTGAAACATCAAAGTTATTAATTGTGCTTTTATGGAGTTACGGCCTGCAAACATAGAAAGTTTACAATTCTGCAAAAGCTGACAATTGCTTGCACTCTCAATGGTAGTGAAAACCCAAAACTTCTTGACATGCAAAAGAAATAAAATTTAGCCTATGTGTGCAGCTCACTCAAAAACAAAGAAGCATCCTTAACTGCTGAAACAAAGTATTCCTGTAGATCCGTCAAGAAGAACATTCATATGTACGCATTTGATGGTATTGAAAATATTCTGTTAAAGTGATTTCAAGGAATGGGACATGGCAGCATTCCTAGAAGCATAAACACACTGCAAGAGAAAACTAATGAAATTGCCCTTAACATCGGTGTTGAAAATTTCAGTACATTGAATTGCTGGTTGTATCATTTTATGGAACATCATTGTAGTAACTCACATGTTATTGCACCACCTCCACTACGACCATGGCACTCGTCTCGTTCAAGTAGTGCACCATTCAGCTGCTCCAGACATTTGCACCAGAGGCCGCTGACCATGGACAGCACCTCAGTCACCTGCAGCAGGAAGCTGGTGGTCCCTGGCAGGCAAATACTCTATATATCGTCTTGCACCAGTCTTGGCCAGCCTCCTTTGTACAAGTCACTAAAGGATTACGTACTGTCTTTGTTATGCTGTCACACCGTGACTCAAATAAAGATCGTTGGTTTCTTGTTGTCTTCTGAATTAGACCACAAGTGTCGACAAGTAGAATTGTGTGTGCTCAACTTCAGTGACTGTTTTTTCTTGTAACTTCTGTATGGAACTTGTCCTTCAATATGTTCTCAACTAGCAACAACTTATTATGACAAAATGGGCTACATAGTCTGTTCAGGATCCACTGTCTCCGGTGAGTCCATTGCCATTTCTGCCGTACGTCAATTGCTAAAGATTGGGAAGCTTATGGAAAACAGCTCCACCAACACTGAATTCCTTCTCGCATGTGTCAGTTATTGTGACATTTGGGATCCTTGCAGGAATGGCCAGAATTTTCTGTGATGAAATGTGTAATTTGTTGTCTTCATATCTTCATAAATGCATCGGTGTTATTGCCGTTCACTTAGAGCCTTCCCAGTGCCACTAGCAACATCAGTCATATTGACCTTGGGTGGAGGAGCTGCGTGGTCTAAGACGTTAAAGTGTCGCTTTATTGCTAAAACTATAGCATCTTATGCTGACTGACTCCATGGTTCGCAACACAACCATCCATATCGTACCTGACAAGGAAGTTCATCAGAGGTCCTTTCAATGCAAAGATCTGTCCTTCGATGAAGTGTTAAACATTACTCAAAGACTTGAGGTCACCTGCACAGATGTTCACCAAATTGAGGTCACCTGCACAGCAAGTCACCAAATTGAAGCATGGGGGAATGTCGCCATCATTATAGTGAACCGCCGTGGCAAATAGCAACAGGCTTATCAAATGAAGAAGAAGTAAATGCCTTGCAAACCAGGAAACCTGATCATGGTGGACAAACCTGGTGCCAGACATGACAACAAGGACAACATGCAGCACTTCCATTCTGCCCCTCTTGCTTTGTACAACATGAGAGATCAGCTTGCCCAGGTAGTGGACAACATGTCACAGGTATCACAAAAAAGGCCACATCGAATCAGTTTGTCATTTTCAGCTTTCTTCTAATCAAATGGACATGGACATTCATTCTGCTTCAGTTTCGTCCATAGGTCAGAATAAGCCTTTTATTGAAGTGAGTGTACTGCATAAAATATTATCATTGCAAGTGGTCATCAAACCAGCTGTTTAATTCCTCAGCTCTCAAACATGCACGTGGCTGAGCTCCCCATTGTTGGCTCCTGTCAGCTGCTGTCTGGTAAACTACAGTAAACAGCATGTTCTTGGTTAATTTACGGCTGCCACAACTTATTAATCTGTTGTCCTTCCTATCACATATTTGGGTGTTAATCATCCGCAAACTGAGAATTTGTTTGTAATAGATGCTTTTGTTGATTTGGAATTTTCTATTACTAATTCTAACCTCTTGTGCTGATTCAAATTCCTTATCAAGCCCTGGATTCATTGTGTTCTGAATTTTCAGATTTTTGCTTGCGACCAATTTCACGGCACGTATCACACTTAAACCTTCAGCTCAGCCGCATTTTTTCAATGCGCAGGTCAGATCTGACTTTGTGGCAACTTTAAAGTTACCATAAATGTTCAGTTTGTTGTTGACCCATACACTTTGCGTCAACATAGTGAGTTACTTGTGAAATTGGCCAGGTGCTAATTCTTTTCCGAGGTTGACTTATCTTACCTGATTGTTCCCTTAGGATGACACCTTAGAACAAGTGCTTGTTGTGATCGTGCCTTTTGGTCCTTATCAGTATCAGTATTAGTGTTTAATGTTTGAGGTGACTAGTGCTTGGCTATATTTCATAGCTTTTTGGAACAATTTGTGGCTGATGTTCCGTGCTGCATTAACTGTCATGATGATGATTTTGTCACTGGCACTGTAACAGTAAAACACTTATGTAACCTGTACCCTCTCGTGCACCAAAAGGCTTAAGTGTAATCTTAGTAAGTCAGTGTTTTTCAACCCTCTATTGAGTATCTTCATGATGAACTTTCCCAGCAGGGTGTTCAATCCCTGGAACAGTTTTGCCTCGTCCATTCAATTTGTGGGAACGGCAGGCATTTCTCGGTAAGGCAGTTTACTATCACTGGTTTCTCATGGCTGCAGCCACTCTGGTTCACTCTCTGCACCAGTTGCTTTGTACAAATGTTCCTGTCAGGTGATTGTCAGCTTATGAGAATTCAGAAATAATATACACTCCGTGCCTTTCCTTGCATTGTTTCAAACTGGTAAACATTTAGTCTTGGCCACCGATGCGTCCCAGCCAGTGGTTCTGGCCCGTATTCATGCAGATGGCTCTGACCGACCTATGGCTTTTATGTTCAAAATGTCAGTGCAGCTCAGCAGCAGTATTCCCAATTGAAAAAAGAAGCTCTTGTGATTTTTTTATGAATGACTTTAAAGTCAGTACTGCCATTACACTGTTGTTTATTTACAGTGTTACATTTACACTTACACAATCATGATTTCGGCTTCAAAAGTGCCATTATCAAATGTTTTCTGAAAGCAAGTTAGACAGTACAAGTGAAATACGAACAAGTGATATAAGCGTGTAACAATCCATATTTGTAATGCTCACTTAAAAGTGTCATAAATGCCTAGGAAGGCATACAGTCATATTAAAATACACTATTAGACGCAATGTCTAAAAGAGTCGATATTTCTGGCAGAGCTTACTGCTTTGTTTCATTACAGAGTACACCATCTTGACTGAATGACAGTTGGCGAAGTGTCAAATTGTCTTGGTCAAAGAAATTCATGTTACAAGCAGGTGACCTTTCTTAGTCTCTGGACTCTTGCAGTACCTGTTTATCTTAGCATGCAATGAAGTTGCCTGCTCATAAACATAAACAGTAAGAAACCTTTCGATAATATTCGCTGCATCCATAAATATAAAAGCCCAGCTAGTCACTGATGTTGTTTCAAGTACATTTTAGTAGGTAAATATACAGCTTTGTATGTGAAATTAACACATGGCCAACTCTAAGTTGTGTATTTTGTCTCATTTCAGAATTAATAAATACAGTGCAATTACTTATTCTACTAACTCATTAATTAACCAGTGAGGGTTGAAGTGATATTTATGATGTATGTATCATCACGTATGTAAATCCTGTTATATCTGTTGGAATATTATTTAGGATTAAGTGCAAGTAACAGAGGTGTGTGAAATATGTATGTACATATAAGAATTTAACCACATAAAAGGATCAAAATATTTTATATTGAACAGTAAATTTAATATAATATAAAGAGTAGGGATATCCTAGTATTTGTTAATGGTTGATGAGATACAATTACAAACATGAGTGCATTGTGGTATTGATGGTATTGATACATACTTCTGTAATCTTAGTGCTATAAATCTTATTTACATGTTAGAGTAGTGACATCTTATTTATACGACATAAAGATGACATAGTAATGTTAACAACTTAATCAACTACCACATATGAAAGCCCTAAGCGGGTTAATTCCTACTTCTTAACAACAAAGATAAATGCAACATTATTGGTCATAGTTACTTCTGAGAGAGGTAATAAACAAATGAGAAGATACACAAGGTCTAAAATACAATAAATCATTCATTGTCAGCTGTAGGCATGTGGAATGTTAATTGTAAGCGGGAGGGGGGGGGGGGGGGTAGAAGGATGGAGGGGGGTTATAAGATGACTTTTATAGTGGGATGTGGGCATGGCAATACAGGGAGCGAAAGGCTATTAACAATTTGTACAGGAACCAGATGGCAGTTTATAAGAGTCGAGGGACATGAAAGGGAAGCAGTGATTGGGAATGGAGTGAGACAGGGTTGTAGCCTCTCCCCGATGCTATTCAATCTGTGTATTGAGCAAGCAGTAAAGGAAACATAAGAAAAGTTCAGAGTAGGTATTAAAATCCATGGAGAAGGAATAAAAACTTTGAGGTTTGCCGATGACATTGTAATTCTGTCAGAGGCAGCAAAGGACTTGGAAGAGCAGTTGAACAGAATGGACAGTGTTTTGAAAGGAGGGTGTAAGATGAACATCAACAAAAGCAAAACAAGGATAATGGAATGTAGTCGAATTAAATCGGGTGATGCTGAAAGAATTAGATTAGGAAATGAGACACTAAAAGTAGAAAAAGAGTTTTGCTATTTGGGGAGCAAAATAACTGATGATGGTCGAAGTAGAGAGGATATAAAATGTATACTGGCAATGGCAAGGAAAGCGTTTCTTGAAGAAGAGAAATTTTTTAACATCGGGTATAGAAATTTGTTAACCTTGAGTTTAGATTTAAGTGTCAGGAAGTCGTTTCTGAAAGTATTTGTATGGAGTGTAGCCATGTATGGAAGTGAAACATGGATGATAAATAGTTTAGACAAGAAGAGAATAGAAGCTTTCGAAATGTGGTGCTACAGAAGAATGCTGAAGATTAGATGGGTAGATCACATGACTAATGAGGAGGTATTGAATAGAATTGGGGAGAAGAGGAGTTTGTGGCACAACTTGACCAGAAGAAGGGATCGGTTGGTAGGACATGTTCTGAGGCATCAAGGGATCACCAATTTGGTACTGGAGGGCAGCGTGGAGGGTATAAATCGTAGAGGGAGACCAAGAGATGAATACGTTAAGCAGATTCAGAAGGATGTAGGTTGCAGTAAGTACTGGAAGATGAAGAAGCTTGCACAGGATAGAGTAGCATGGAGAGCTGCATCAAACCAGTCTCAGGACTTAAGACCACAACAACAACAACATGGGCATGGTGGGGGACAAAATGGTAACTGGGCACTTTTACATTTTAAATCTAGGACCAAATATTGCATATGTTAGGACATTGTGTGGGAATGATGTGTCCTAAGTAAAGGTATTGCTTAAGTGTGTATCAGTATATAATCTGTCTGGATTCATATATCCTAGTATTTTATGTATTAAGTAGTTGTAATACTAAAATTTACTCCATAAATTTAAGAAAATAAAACGTTTTATTGAGACTTACTCATTTTGTCCTTTGGTTAGTGATAGAAGTTTGGGGTGAGGTATGAAGAGGGATATTAATTTGTCATAAAAGTTGTATGTCTCAGAGGGAGGAAGGGGTTAGTGAATCAGTGGTTGGCAATAATCCCTGATGGGGCTTATGGGCATGTTAACAATACGTCCAGGGAAAGGGGGGGGGGGGGGGGATGCTGAAGTAGAGGAATCATGCATAACAATGTTTGTAATTGTATCTCATCAACCATTAACAAAACCTAGGATATCCCTATTCTTTATATTATGTTACAGTTTAAATGTGCTGTTCAACATGAAATCTTTTGATTCTTTTATGTGGTTAAATGCTTTTATGTACATGACATGTTTCACATACCTCTGGTATTTGCACTTATTCGTAAGTAATGTTCCAACAGATATAACAGGATTTATATACCTGAGATGACACGTACATCATAAATATCGCTTCAAACCTCGCTGGTTAATTGATGAGTTAGTAGAATAAGTAATTGCACTGTATTTACTAATTCTGAATTAAGACAAAATACACAACTTAGAGTTGGCCATGTGTCAGTTTCACATACAAAGCTGTATATTTACCTACTAAAATGTACTTTAGACAACGTCAGTGACTAACTGGGCTTTTATATTTATGGATGCAGCAAATATTATCAAGAGGTTTGTTACTGTTTATGTTTATGAGCAGGCAACTTCATTGTATACTAAGATAAACAGGTACTGCAAAGATGTACCAACTACCAAAGAAAATAAATTGCTCCGAACCTTTCCTAACGTACCAGACACTGAGTCCAGAGACTAAAATAAAAGGTCACCTGCTTGTAACAGGAATTTCTTTGACCAAGACAATTTGACACTTAGCCAACTGTCATTCAGTCAAGATGGTGTACTCTTTAATGAAACAAAGCAGTAGGCTCTGCCAGAAATATCAACTCTTAGACATTGTGTCTAATAGTGTATTTTAATACGACAGTATGCCACCTTAGTCCATTTATAACACTTGTAAGTAAGCATTACAAATATGTATTGTTACACGCTTATATCACTTGTTACGTATTTCACTGATACTGTCTAACTTGCTTTCAGAAAACACTTGATGATGGCATTTTTAAGCCAAAATTATGATTGTGTAAGTCTGAATGTAACACTGTAAATAAACAACAGTGTAATTGCGGTACTGACTTCAAAGAAATATATTATGATTGTTGCCCCACATTATGAAAAAATTATTTTATGAATCAGAATACTTCATGTATTTGTATATAATATTGTCATGTAGAAGAAGTTGTAATTAGATTAATGACAAACACTAACTTCACTTAACGAAGATATATTCAGCACTTGCACATACAAGAGTGCGGAGCGAACTGCCTCTGGCCAGAACACATCGTGTATATACAGCTACAGAACATTCCAGTTCAATGATTCTTGACATTTGTGGATACTTCTAGCATATACTCCAACTGAATACAGAAATTAAAATTGTACAGTCCAGGTGAGTTTTGAACTCACGAACCTCCATGCAACAGTTTAGTATCATAACCGCTACACCATGGTGCTACTCAGCTTCTTCTGCGACATTGCTCCTTCCTTAAGAGAACAGCGTCTTGGTGTTACATCCTCCTAGTCTGGAAACAAGTCATCGATCCTGCATACTCCGACTCCTGATGACTGATTCTTGCCCTGGTGGTGATCTTCTGAGAACTTCTTTTGCCACTGCGCTCTTCGTCACCTTTTCACTTGTTGCCAGTCGCTGGAGCTTCGAATTTACCCTGCGTGGCAGGATCCTTGGAGGGCTTCATTCGAAGGTCATGGACCGTGTCTCTGAACTTTCATCGTCTTGCATCAGGGTCGAAATCTTCAACTTCATAAGTAACATCAGACAACTGTCTTACAACTTTATATGGTCCAAAGTACCGTCTGAGGAGCTTCTCAAAGAGACCAAGCTTCTGAACAGGAGTGAAGATCCAGACAAGGTCAGCGAGCTGGTAGACAACAGGGCAGTGGCTCGCATCATACCTTCGGCGATCATTTTCTTGAGCTGTGGTTGACACCTGGCCGATGTAGTCATCATCCACGTCATCAGGATGTAACGGAAACACAGTGTCCATGGCCATAGTCGCCTCATGCCCATGCACCAGGACAAATGGCGTAAATCCTGTGTTGTCTTGTTTTGCGATGTTGTAGGCAAATGCCACAAAATGTAGCACCTCATCCCAGTTCCTCTGCTCAACATTGAAGAACATTGATAGCATGTCCACCAAGAAGACGTTCAGCAAGCCCGTTAGTTTGCGGATGGTACTTATTCGTCATGTGATGAGTAATGTTGCACTGACGTTTTATCTTTTTCACAGGATTCAATTGAAAAACTTCCCCTGATTTGTAATTAACGGCCTTGGGGCACCGTGTTTTTATACATTGTCTTCCACGATGAATTTGGCTACTTCAGATGCTTCGGCTGTTTTCATGGCTTTTGTAATGGCATTGCATGTCAGTTAATTGTTGTTGTTGTTGTCTTCAGTCCTGAGACTGGTTTGATGCAGCTCTCCATGCAAGCCTCTTCATCTTTCAGTACCTACTGCAACCTACATCCTTCTGAATCTGCTTAGTGTATTCATCTCTTGATCTCCCTCTATGATTTTTACCCACCACGCTGCCATCCAATGCTAAATTTGTGATCCCTTGATGCCTCAGGACATGTCCTACCAACCGATCCCTTCTTCTAGTCAAGTTGTGCCACAAACTTCTCTTCTCCCCAATCCTATTCAATACCTCCTCATTAGTTATGTGATCTATCCACCTTATCTTCAGCATTCTTCTGTAGCACCACATTTCGAAAGCTTCTATTCTCTTCTTGTCCAAACTAGTTATCGTCCATGTTTCACTTCCATACATGGCTACACTCCATACAAATACTTTCAGAAACGACTTCCTGATACATAAATCTATATTGGATGTTAACAAATTTCTCTTCTTCAGAAACGCTTTCCTTGCCATTGCCAGTCTACATTTTATATCCTCTCTACTTCGACCATCATCAGTTATTTTACTTCCTAAATAGCAAAACTCCTTTACTACTTTAAGTGTCTCATTTCCTAATCTAATTCCCTCAGCATCACACGGTTTAATGTGACTACATTCCATTATCCTCGCTTTGCTTTTGCTGATGTTCATCTTATATCCTCCTTTCAAGACACTGTCCATTCCGTTCAACTGCTCTTCCAGGTCCTTTGCTGTCTCTGACAGAATTACAATGTCATAGGAGAACCTCAAAGTTTTTACTTCTTCTCCATGAATTTTAATACCTACTCCAAATTTTTCTTTTGTTTCCTTTACTGCTTGCTCAATATACAGATTGAATAACATCGGGGAGAGGCTACAACCCTGTCTCACTCCTTTCCCAACCACTGCTTCCCTATCATGTCCCTCGACTCTTATGTCTGCCATCTGGTTACTGTACAAGTTGTAAATAGCCTTTCGCTCCCTGTATTTTACCCCTGCCACCTTCAGAATTTGAAAGAGAGTATTCCAGTCAACATTGTCAAAAGCTTTCTCCAAGTCTACAAATGCTAGAAATGTAGGTTTGTCTTTTCTTAATCTTTCTTCTAAGATTAGTCGTAAGGTCAGTATTGCCTCACGTGTTCCAACATTTCTACGGAATCCAAATTGATCCTCCCCGAGGTCCGCATCTACCAGTTTTTCCATTCGTCTGTAAAGAATTTGCGTTAGTATTTTGCAGCTGTGACTTAATAAACTGATAGTTCGGTAATTTTCACATCTGTTAACACCTGCTTTCTATGGGATTGGAATTATTATATTCTTCTTGAAGTCTGAGGGTGATGAATGCAGTTTTCTCACGATCAGCCTCATCTTCTTCGATTTGCTGGTATCCGAGGACATGTCCAGGGTGAGAGAAACTTTGTCTGAAGGGGCCTATCTAGTGTATCGTCAATTCGTGGAAGAGGGTAAATGTTCTTTATAGTTGCCTTATTAAGTTTTCTGTAATCAACACAAAAGCACCAACTGTCATCCTTCTTCCTGACAAGGACCACTGGTGAGGACCATGGGCTCTGCTTGTTCATCTTCGTCGTCCCGGAGTTGGCGTCGGCTAAGATTGGTCTGCTGACTTCTGGGGCGGGTGTCATCAAATATCCGCCGCCTTTCTCGACAATAGCACACCACATGTCCCGGTCGTGTGCAGTGGAAACATACTGGTTGGTTATTGTGGGTACTCCAGATGTCAGTCTTCCTTGGAGCCCAAACAGGTTCCTAATGCAGCATTGTAGAAACTTAACTTCGCCTGGGTCTCTAATTTTTCGCCGTTTTCAAGGGAAATGAAGGATGGGAGATTGGGTTCAATGTCTGTTCCACTTCCTCCTTTATGACCTCTTGAAGCGTTTTGGATTTTTGCTCGCCATGCAATCCAAGTGTCTTCTGAACTTCCTCTCTCACTATCTGACGAAGAGCACTTGTGAAATCATTTCCTTCCTCCATCATAGACATCGATACAATATTTGGAAGTTTTCAAACTTCTTGCGTGTAATTCTGTTTTGATGCATTGTCTCGATATACTGGAACCATTTTATGAAGTCGTCTGCTGTTGAAACCTGCTTCAGGAGTAGGGCTTGATACGTGTCCTCAGCAACACTCTTCGTGAGATGTACAACTTTATCTTCTTCCTTCATTCTAGGATCCACTATATTACACAGCTCCAAGAGGTCTTGAATGTAGGATGCTGTAGTTTCTTCTAGACGCTGTGCCCTGCACTTTAGTTTATCTTCAGCCTTGCACTTCTGTCATTGTGTGTCACCGAAATACTTGCGCAGTTCCACCTGGAATACTTCCCAGCTTGTGAGCTTCTCCTCGTTGTTCTCATACCATTGCTTGGCTGTGCCCTCCAAGTAGAAGAATACGTTAGCCACACACACAGCATCATCCCATTTGTTAAATTTGGCTATATGCTCATATACCTTCAGGTACTTGTTTTGGATCTTCGCCATCGTCACCAGAGGACCCAGAAGGATGTCTCACGTGATGGCACACAGTTGCTGTCATCATAACATCCCCTTCTTCTTCTTCTTCTTCTTCTTCTTCTGTCTCCGTTAGATTGTGATCTGTTGAATATGGCTCGAACTCTGATTTCTCACCAAGTAAACAGCAGCTCTGTCGTGGCCTGATGGGAGCCATTTTGTCGTCGCTAATGTGCGCTGTCACAAGTTCCAATACCCAGAGTCTCCACCAGAATAATATCACGTAGAAGAAGATGTAATTAGATGAATGACGAACACTAACTTCTCTTAATGAAGGTTTATTCAGCACTTGCACATACAAGAGTGCGGAGCGAACTGCCTCCGGCCAGAACACTTACAGTATATATACAGCTACAGAACATTCCAGTACAATGATTCTTGACATTTTTGGATACTTCAAGAATGTACTTGAACCAAATATAGAAATTAAAATTTTACAGTCCAGGTGATTTTTGAACTCACGACCCTCCATGCAACACTTCAGTATCATAACAACTACACCATGGTGCTATTCAGCTTCTTCTGTGACAATATGAAATACCACTTAATCACATATCATGAGCCTTTAGTTTCCTTGTTTCATCCTTCAGCTGCTTTACATGCTAAAGCCACTAATCACCTTCAGCTTTGGATCTTATTTTTGTCAGGGTACAATCAGGAGATCCATTTGTGACCTACATCACATCACACAAATGTAGATACATCGTCTGATCTGTTGTTTAATCAGGAAGAACTGTTGTGTTTTCAACTTGACACAGAAGAATGACAGGCCATTTATGGTTTCCCCATTACCAGCTTCAGGAATACGTCAGAGGTTGCTGCAGACCCAGTGCTTAACGCTGAAGTGGGCGCACCTATGTATAAAGGACTCCAGCCACAAATACATTTTTGATTGCTTCAGCTATTACTTTGCTATTGCTTCAGCTATGTTTCCTAAATGAACAGCAGTAATGTAAAATAAAGCTAAGTGAGGGAAAATTTTCATTCCACCCAAGAAAATTACCCGGATCACAAGCTGACAGCACACTCCCACAATGAGGCAGTTTTCTACAACATAATTAGTAATTAAATAAGCAATTGGCTGGGATCTGAAGCAACTACAGTGTATTTCTTCGAGTTATCATTACAGTGGGGAACACCAGTCCATGGCAACCAAAAAATATAATGAATGTTTATTTCATTATTGTGTGGTTAAACGGAGCTTTAGTTCATAAATTTGTAAGTTTATTGTATCATTATTTAATTAAACTAAGATTAAATTGTGAATTTGCCCAAACATGTTTACCATGCTAACATTAAGGCAGTTGTTCTTTTCATGTGTGCAAAGTATTCCACATGCCCACTCGTGTTACGAAAAATGGGTGCACTTGCTCGAGGGTTAAACAACTTGCGCATGATATGACGTAGGTGGTCTGACCCATTGCAGAACTTCTACTATTTCCTGATCGTCTTTTCCTTGTTGGTTAGTCTAATTCTTTTGTTGATGGAAGGGAAAACTCCTTGTGTTGTGATTCCCCTGCTGCTGTGCTGGGAGGCTCTCGCCATGTTACATAAAGGTCTTTGGGAAACCTCCCACACTATACAGTTTGCATGTAGGCACATGTTCTGGCCTGGTATTGACCATGAAGTGAAGTGCCTTGTTGCAGCTTGCTGCCATTTTTCCAATCAACAGGTGGCATGATGCGCTAATTTCCCCATATAGATTTTGCTGGACCCCCCACTACCTTGTGTTGTCTGTCCACTATGGCAGAAGTGATGGACAAGGCTCAGTCATCAGTTATTTTATATCAAAGCCCTGCCTTTTGTGGTAGTTTCAGACAATGGTCCACAATTTGTGGCAAATCCTTTAAAGATTTTTCCTCCCACAATGTCATCTGCCACACCATGGCTTTTCATCTCTAATCCCATGGCGAGGCAGAGCTACTCAGGTGGGTGAAAACGCAAATACAGAAGTATGTGGAATTCCCAACAGAAGAGGCCCTTACGTTCTTTCTCAGTTCTTACAGGAGGACTCCAATCAGGATAAGAGCTTGACCAAACTATTGGATGGCCAGCAGCCACAGAAGCTGGTCCATCTTCTACTTCGTACTTCCAGACAGGCAACCTGCAGTAGCACCATCATCTCTATTTGCACCTAGCACTCCGAGCTGGCTTTGAAGGTTTGGACAATATGCTCATTGGCTTTCTGGCATCATCCACAGTCAGTGTGGGCACCATGTGTTCAGTGTGCTTGTTGAGTGCCCTGTGGTGCACCACTCCACTCTCCTGCACCCTTTGTTGGGCACTGACATCTCAAGGCAGTCCCACCATACCAGTGCCTCTTTTGTTGGCATAGCCGTTCACTGTGGGCAGCATGCTGCCCACACCACACACACCCACCTTCCTGATTTGATCTCCTGCTGCTCTGCTGGCTGTCTAGCCACTTATGGGCACCTTCTACGCCAATTAGGGCACCTCCTCCACTGACTCGGCACTGGCTTTCCTGCTGCCCCCTGCCGACCCCTTCGACATTGTTTCTGTGCATCGCAGCTCCTAGCCTCTGCCACCATGTCCGACGCCACCACGCCCACTGCCTATGAGTAGGGAGAGTCCTCTGCCTGCTCTCCAGTAGGGAAAGGAAGAAATGCATGCCCACACACACTACTTCTGCTCCTAAAGCACATTCATGTAGTGTGGAGCTGTTCACGTCCAGGACAGTAGCATACAACACCGTGGACGTATCAACCATCAGAGCATTGCAGAAGAGCCAGCACGTGGGGAATCTTCCTCTCAAGGAGGAAGGAGTGTAGTCTCATACATTACTACACCTCTGCCACTATGGCTGTGGCGCACGCCTCCTTCAAGTAGCTCAATGTTCAGCAGCTTCAGGCATTCCATCGGAGGTTGCCGAACATAGACAGCGCCTCATTCACCTGCGGCTGGAAGCCAGTGGCCCCTCGCAGGGGGGTACCATTTACATTGTCTTGTACCAGATTTGGCCTGTCTCCATTGTACAAGTTACTAAAGGATTAGGTTCGGTCTTCGTTATGCTGTCACACCGTGACTCAAAGGTTGTTAGTTTCTTATAGCCATGTTTCTTATTGTGTATGGAGTTAGAATAGGCTGTGCTCATAGAAAGTGTAAACTACTGGAAGAACATTGCATCACCATAACTGATACAGGATTACTAGCACAGAGACATTTTCAATTCTGGTGAAACTGATGTCTTTTATAATTTACTTCCTGCAAAATCATATTCCATGAAGAGAGAAAAATGCCACTGAGATAAAAAAAAAAAGGTAAAGAAAACAAGACGACACTGTTATGTGTTAATAATGATGGAAGTGAAAGTTTCCCTCAACTAATACTAGGAAATTTTAAAATTCCCATTTGTTTGAAAAACATAAAAACCTAGTTTGCACTTACAACAGCAGTGCCTGGATGACGTCAGAAACCTTTACGATATTTTTCAGGCATTTAAATGCCAAAATGGGCGTAGCAGGCATGAAACTTCTTTCTTATTGCCTGATGCTTTGTACGTCCCAAGGAAACCTATCTGAATGTAAATGTTGAGTTCCTTCCTCCGAACCGCACAAATTATGTGCAGTAATTGGAATTGGGCATAAAATACTCTATTGAAGCCAAATACATAGTAGCAGTGCAGTTAGGCAGATGTCAATTTTATACACAATGTGATCAAAAGTATTCGGACACCTGGCTGAAAAGGACTTAAAATTTCATGGCACCCTCCATCGGTAATGCTGGAATTCAGTATGGTGTTGGCCCTACCATAGCCTTGATGACAGCTTCCACTCTCAATCAGGTGCTGAAAGGTTTCTTAGGGAATGGCAGCCCATTCTTATCGGTGTGCTGCACTGAGGAGAGATATCGATGTTGGTCAGTGAGGCCTGGCTCGAAGTCGGCGTTTCCAAAACATCCCAAAGATGTTCTATAGGACTCAGGTCAGGACTGTGTGCAGGTCAGTCCATTACAGGCTGTGCATTATGAACAGTTGCTCAATCGTGTTGAAAGATGCAGTCGCCATCCCCGAATTGCTTTTCAATGGTGGGAAGCAAGAAGGTACTTAATACCTCATTGTAGACCTGTACTGTGATTAGTGCCACACAAAACAACAAGGGGAGCAAGCCCCTTCCATGAAAAACACGACCACATCGTAAGACAACTGCCTCCGAATTTTACTGTTGGCACTATACACACTAGCAGATGACGTTTACCGGTCATTTGCCATACCCATACCCTGCCATCGGATCGCCACATTGCGTACTGTGATTCGTCACTCCACACTATGTTTTTCCACTGTTCAGTTGTCCAATATTTACGCTCCTTATATCAAAAGAGGTGTCATTTGGCATTTACTAGCATGATGCGTGACTTATGAGCAAAATCTTAACCTTCAGTCCAAGTTTTCTCAGCTTCTGCTTAACTGTCATAGTATGTGAGAGCATTCTGAAAAATAATGCTTCCAAATGTTTTTATTTGAAATCTGTTAAAGCTTTTGAAGTGAAACAAATATTATTAACAGTCTACATATGTTTACTCTTCATGTCTACTTATTTATTTCTCAACATAATCACTCTGGCAATGAACAGATTCCTCCCACTGAGAGAGCAGTTCATTGATAACATCGCTATAGAATAATTGACATTGTTGATGGATTTACAACCTTGCCCCTACTTGCACCACCTTATCAAAATCGAAGTGAAGTCGTTGGAGGTATTCTTTAAGTTTTGGGAACAAGAAAACTGGATGACAAACTCTTTAGAACTCGAAACTCAATTGTAGCGTGTCGTTTCCCACAAGCCGACATAGTTATGTTACATACAGCCATATTACGCAATACAATTCAGAGCCCTCTAGTGACAGAGGATGCAAATATATACAGGGTAGTCCATTGATCGTGGCCGGTCCAAATATCTCTCAAAATAAGCGTCAAACAAAAAAACTACAAAGAACGAAACTTGTCTAGCTTGCAGGGGGAAACCAGATGGCGCTATGGTTGGCCCGCTAGATGGCATTGCCATAGGTCAAACGGATATCAACTGCATTTTTAGAAATAGGAAACCCCCTTTTTTTGTATTACATATCATGTAGTACATAAGGAAATATGAATGTTTTAGTTGGACCACGTTTTTTGCTTTGTGGTGCTCTCTAATAATCACTAACATATGACTCACAATTTTATATGAACAGTTGGTAATAGGTAGGTTTTTTAAATTAAAATACAGAATGTAGGTACGTTTGAACATTTTATTTCGGTTGTTCCAATGTGGTACATGTACCTTTGTGAGATTATTATTTCTGAGAATGCATGCTGTTGTAGCGTGATTACCTGTAAATACCACATTAATGCAATAAATGCTCAAAATGATGCTCATCAACCGCAATGCATTTGGCCTTACTTGTAACGACATTTGTCTCAACAGCAAGTAGTTCGCCTTCCGTAATGTTCGCACATGCATTGACAATGCACTGGCGCATGTTGTCCCAGGCGTTGTTGGTGGATCACGATAGCAAATGTCCTTCAACTTTCCCCACAGAAAGAAATCCGGGGACATCAGATCCGGAGAACGTGCAGGCCACGGTACGGTGCTTTGACGACCAATCCACCTGTCATGAAATATGAAATATGCTATTCAATACCGCTTCAACCGCACGCGAGCTATGTGCAGCACATCCATCATGTTGGAAGTACATCGCCATTCTGTCATGCAGTGAAACATCTTGTGGTAACATCGGTAGAACATTACGTAGGAAATCGGCATACATTGCACCACTTAGATTGCCATCGATAAAATGGGGGCCAATTATCCTTGCTCCCATAATGCTGCACCATACATTAACCTGCCAAGGTCGCTGATGTT
Organism: Schistocerca gregaria; assembly: GCF_023897955.1. Classification (NCBI taxonomy): domain Eukaryota; kingdom Metazoa; phylum Arthropoda; class Insecta; order Orthoptera; family Acrididae; genus Schistocerca; species Schistocerca gregaria. Next base: position 222,780,536 of record NC_064924.1, read on the forward strand.
CCACTTTGGTTTACGTTACCGCTGTTGGTGAATAACACTTTGTCGCTAAATAGAACGCATGCAAAAAATCTATCTTCGTCCCGTAATTTCTCTTGTGCCCAGTGGAAGAACTGTACACGACGTTCAAAGTTGTCGCCATGCAATTTCTGGTGCATAGAAATATGGTACGGTTGCAGTCAATGTTGACGTAGCATTCTCAACACCAACATTTTTGAGATTCCTGATTCTCGTTCAATTTGTCTGCTACAGATGTGCGGATGAGCCGCAACAGCAGCTAAAACACCTACTTGGGCATCATCATTTGTTGTAGGTCGTGGTTTCCTTAAAATAACGTAAGTATCGGGCGAACGGTCCGGCACTTGGATGATGTCGTCCAGGATACCGAGCAGCATACATAGCACAGGCCTGTTGGGCATATTGATCACAATAGCCATACATCGATGCGGTATTGACCTTTTTCACAATTGGTAAATGGTCCATTTTAACACGGGAAATGTATCACGAAGCAAATGCCATCCGCTCTGGTGGAATGTTACGTGATACGATGTACTTTTGTGACTATTACAGCGCCATCTGTCACAAAGCGAAAAAAGTGATCCAACTAAAACATTCATATTTCTTTAAGTACTACATGAATATGTAATAAAAAATGGGGGTCCTTATTTTAGAAAAACGCAGTTGATATCCGTTTGACCTATGGCAGTGCCATCTAGCAGGCCAACCATAGTGCCATCTGGTTTCTCTCTTCAAGCTAAACGATTTTCATTCTTTGTAGTTTTTTCGTTTGATGCTTATTTCGTGAGATATTTGGCCCGGTCACTATCAATGGACCACCCTGTAGACATGTAGAATAAAGATGTAGAACATTAATTATGTTTGTTTTATGTATAAAGCCCTAACAATTTTCACGTAAAAAATTTGGGTGCATTACTTTTTAGCATGCACTCGAAGTTTTAAAATATAATTAAGAATGCTATACAAAGTCAGATTGTTAATGTCTTGAACATAGTTTATTGTTTTGCTTCTTGAGTGTGCTGCTTCTCTCAAGACGCAGGACTGAATTCTCACATAAAGGAGTGAGCTGCAAAATTTTATTCTATTCTGATTTTGTGTTAAGCAAAATGACTTCATGATCTTGATGTACCATACACAGAGGACTGCACCTCCTCATGTGCATCCCTCCACTCGTTTAAGAATCCTGCCATTATATTCTATGTACATTATTGATTTATGTATACTGTACACAGCACATAAAACTGACTGGCTGTTTCGTGAACATGATGAATCTGAAGATTAAGTTAAGAATGAATGTGGAGATCTGTGTAAAAATAAGTGTGGCGGTGGACTGCATTAAAAAATATTAGAAAGATGATACATTTATCAACTGAAATTGTCAAAACTCAATGTGACCTAGTGTAGCTTGAAATGAAGTAGATCATGTAATAAACATAATTTTTTAATTTTACTAGGCATTTTTAAAAAAAAAATTCTTTCTTTGTTTGGTTGATCTGTGTTTTGTTTTATTAAATAGGTAGGGTAGAACAGTCACAGTAATTCAAAGTAGTAATTTTTTGTGTGTGTATTGAAATTCTGATACGATCTAACATATTTTACATATTTTAAATACTTTTTTTTTTTTTAAAGGAATCTCAGAAATTAAAGTAATGTTGGTATTATAAAACAGGTAGATTGCTACTCACTGTATAGTGGAGATGCTGAATCACAGACAGGCACAACAGAAAAAGCTAACAAATTACACTTTTGGCCAGAAAGCCTTTTTCTACTTTAGACAAATAAGACACACATTCACAAAAATGCAACTCACACTCATAATGACCACTGTTAGTGACAGCTCAGGCGAGATTGAACCGCAGTGCATGATCGGAGAAGCAGTTTGGGGGATGGGGATAAGGAGGAGGCTGTGACAGGGAGGGAAAGGGATAGCACTTTACCATCCCCCACTCCTACTCTGCTATCCCTCCCCCTCGCCACCACAGCCTTCTTGTTAGCCCCACCACCAAGATTGTTTCTCTCATTATGCTTGCAGTCTGGCCTCAGCTGCCAGTGACAATGGTCACGTGAATGAGAGCCATGTTTTCATGAATGTGTGTGTTATTTGTCTAAAGCAGAAAACTGTGTTTTACCCAAAAGCATAACTTGTTAGCAATCTTTTTCTTGTTGTCTGCCTGCGGCTCAGTATCTCCACTATATGGTGAGTAGTAGTCTATATTTTTCATAATATTGTCATTATTCCATCCTGTATTTTCCATTGTTTGAAATTAAAGTAATAATCTCCTTTATTTGCAGGAGGACTTCAAACTAATGTGCAATAATGCTATGGTTTACAACCACCCAGATACTATATATTATAAAGCTGCAAAAAAGTTATTGCATGTTGGTGTAAAAATGATGAGCCCTGATAAGTTAAAGCCTCTTAGAAGTGTCCTGGTTTATATGTCGGAGCTGTCTCGAGAAGAACTTGGTTTTGATCTGGGCTTTGATGAATCTTCTATATCTGCATGTGCACAAAATACAACATTAGAAAGCACTGAAAATGGAATTTGTGTGAATGATGACGACTCAGATGCCAGTAAAGAAAATAAACGTAAAATGAAGGAAAATAACAGGCCATTGTGAGTATTTCTTTGGATCATTTTTTTTCTATAAAGGTGTAACAACCTGGATATAAGTTTTTTTGTGTCTCCTTACGTTGTGACATGTCTGAGGTTAGGCTTAATGCAGGATATCCATTCAGCGTAATTAATCGCAATGGTCATTATATATTTGTAGCATAAAATTAATTATGTAGTTCAAACTGACCTACCATTTGACATAACAAGCTCTGATATTGTAAAGTTAATGGTAAAGTATCATTAAACTGCAACTGCAACTACACTGAAGAGCCAAAGAAACAGCTACACCTGCTTAATATCGTGTAAGGCCACTGCAAGCATGCAGAAGTACCGTAACATGATGTGGCATAGACTCGACTAATGTCTGAAGTAGTGCTGGAGGGAATTGACACCATGAATCCTGCAGGGTTGGCCGTAAATCTATAAGAGTGCAAGGGAGTGAAGATTTCTTCTGAACAGCATGTTGTAAGCCATCTCTGATATGCTCAATAATGTTCATGACTGTGGAGTTGGGTGGCCAGCGAAAATGTTTAAACCCAAAAGAGTGTTCCTGGAGCCACTCTGTATCAATTCTGGATGTGTGGGGTGTCGCATTGTCCTGCTGGAATTGCCCAAGTCCGTCGGAATGCACAATGGACATAAATGGATGCAGGTGATCAGACAGGACTCTTATGTAGGTGTCACCTGTTAGTCATTTCTAGATGCATCAGGGGTTCCATATCATTCCAATGCACACGCTCCACACCATTAAAGCGCCTCCACTAGATTGAACAGTTCCCTGCTGTCTCTGCGCCCATGCACATCCATACCCAGACACGTCCATCCGCTTGACACAGCTTGAAATGAGACTCGTCTGACCAGGCAACATATTTCCAGTCGTAAACAGTCTGCTGTTGGGTTGACGAGCCCAGGCGAGTCGTAAAGATTTGTGTAGTGCAGTCATCAATGGCACACAAATTGGCTTTCGGCCAATATCAACAATGTTTTCTTGAATGGTTCGTAAACTGAGACTTGTTGATGGCCCGGCATTGAAAACTGCAGCAATTTGCAGAAGTGTTGCACTTGCGTCACATTGAATGATTCTCTTCAGTCATCGTTGGGCCCGTTATTGCAGGATCTTTTTCTGGTCGTTGTGATGTTAGAGATTTGATGTTTTACTGGATTCCGGATATTCACAGTACACTCCCAATTTCATCACTACCTCAGAGATGCTGTGTCACATCGCTCGTGTGCCAACTATAATGCCATGTTCAAACTCTCTTTAATCTTGATAAACTGCCATTGTAGCTGCAGTAATTGAACTAACAACTGCACCAGACACTTGTTGTGTTATATAGGCATTGCTGACCACAGTGCCGTATTATGCCTGTTTACTTATCTGTGTATTTGAATATGCATGCCTATACCAGTTTCTTTGGCGCTTCAGCGTGTATTAAGGTACACAGCTATCCAACACGAAACTGAACTTCAGTATAGTTACTTCCAGAATGAAATTTGAAAGTGGCAAGTTCTAAATTAACTAACTATGGGAAGCAGTAGCTCCCTATCTCTATATCAATACCAGATCTCTTTCATTGGCTAAACATCAACATACCAATAAAATGACAGAATTAGTTCAAAATTTCTATCCAAATCAATCGTGAAGTAGCAACAAATAGGAACGTTTCTTTTACTAAGGCAATCAAGATAATACTACTGTTGTTTGTGGCTCTCGTTGTTTAATTTTAATTCAGGGTGTATACGACCTGGGACAACCGGGAGATCCGGGACAAACCCGGGAATATTTTCTTCCGGGAGAAAACTGGGTGAAACCCAGGATATTTTTAATTTCGGGAATTCTTCATTGTTTTAGTTTTCAGTTAAATTTTTGTAATTTTGAATTGTATGAACCGATACTCTAACAAAGGATATTACTGTATTCTGCAACTGCAGAATAATACTTCAACAATATAACATAAATGAGAGAAAAAAACTAAAATAACTTAAATTGCAAAGAAAATGCACCATATACAATGAGGACACACAGTGCTCATGCAAGCGTCTGCCAACATCAAAATGTGTCAAAGGCTTTAGGAAGATTATGCAGTGCTTCATAACAACAGATTGCCTCCAATGAGCGTGAAGTCGCAACTGTTTACGTTCCATTTGTTTTAGCAGTTATGCGCGGGCTCATGCGCATGCGCAGTTGTCACGTTTGAGTAGTAGTTTCTTCCGCTTCTCGCAACAGGCATGTGGCTGTTGGCTGTGCAAGCAGTCGCAGCAAGCAGATAGATGCTATCGGGGAAAGGGGGTGCCAAATTCATATTCTTGAGGAACAAAACTTGTTTCACAAAGTGCTTAGCATCCAGGCCATGTTTGTCTATCGATTATTCATATGATTTTGAAACGCTCCCCTGTTGGTTTCTGAACATTTTTGAACACATTTTAAGTTGATTTCTGAATGAATCATAAGTTGACTTTTGAATGAATGCATGCATAGTGTACGTGATCTCTCTGTCAGGAGAATCCTCGTTGCACCTAGAAATAAACTTTCCGCAGACAAAAGGGGACGGGGCTATACGAGCTTGAGGGAGTAAAACCGAACGGATGAATACCAATCGCTGTCTGATTATGTGGTTGATTGGGTTTGCAAATGATCAGCATTGTTATAATTACTAGTGAAATCCATAGGTTCTGACTACCAGAATGGAAATAAACGATTGACAGGAATAACAGGTGAGCAAGATTACGTATTATCTTCTTGGTGTATCCAAGAAAATGAAATCATCATCATCATCATCATTATTTAAGACTGATTATGCCTTTCAGCGTCCAGGCTGGAGCATAGCCCCCCTTATAAAATTCCTCCATGACAGAATTAGTTCAAAATTTCTATCCAAATCAATCGTGAAGTAGCTAACAGTGGTGCCTCTTCTGATGCTAAACCTATTACTTCAAAATCATTCTTAACCGAATCCAGGTACCGTCTTGGTCTGCCCCGATTCCTCCTATCCTCTACTGCTGAACCCATGAGTCTCTTGGGTAACCTTGCTTCTCCCATGCATGTAACATGACTCCACCATCTAGGCCTGTTCGCCCTGACTGCTACATCTATAGAGTTCATGCCCAGTTTTTCTTTGATTTCCTCATTGTGGACACCCTCCTGCCATTGTTCCCATCTACTAGTACCTGCAATCATCCTAGCTACTTTCATATCCGTAACTTCAACCTTGTTGATAAGGTAACCTGAATCCACCCAGCTTTCGCTCCCATACAACAAAGTTGGTCGAAAGATTGAACGGTGCATAGATAACTTAGTCTTGGTACTGACTTCCTTCTTGCAGAAGAGAGTAGATCGTAGCTGAGCGCTCACTGCATTAGCTTTGCTACACCTCGCTTCCAGTTCTTTCACTATGTTGCCATCCTGTGAGAATATGCTTCCTAAGTACTTCAAACCGTCCACCTGTTCTAACTTTGTTCCTCCTATTTGGCACTCAATCCGTTTATATTTCTTTCCCACTGACATTACTTTCGTTTTGGAGATGCTAATCTTCATACATAGTCCTTACATTTCTGATCTAGCTCTGAAATATTACTGTGCAAACTTTCACTCGAATCTGCCATCACAACTAAGTCATCCGCATATGCAAGACTGCTTATTTTGTGTTCACATATCTTAATCTCACCCAGCCAGTCTATTGTTTTCAACATATGATCCATAAATAATATGAAGAACAATGGAGACAGGTTGCAGCCTTGTTTTACCCCTGAAACTACTCTGAACCAAGAACTCAATTTACTGTCAACTCTAACTGCTGCCTGACTATCCAAGTAAAGACCTTTAATTGCTTGGAAAAGTTTGCCTCCTATTCCAGAACAGACAATAACTTCCACCTAGGAACCCAGTCATATGCCTTTTCTAGATCTATAAAGCATAGATATAATTCCCTGTTCCACTCATAACACTTCTCCATTATTTGCCGTAAGCTAAAGATCTGGTCCTGACAGCCTCTAAGAGGCCTAAACCCACACTGATTTTCATCCAATTGGTCGTCAACTAATACTCGCACTTTCCTTTCAACAATTCCTGAGAAGATTTTATCCACAACGCTGATTAAAGAGATACCTCTGTAGTTGTTACAATCTTTTCTGTTTCCATGTTTAAAGATTGGTGTGATTACTGCTTTTGTCCAGTCTGATGGAACCTGTCCCGACTCCCAGGCCAATTCAATTATCCTGTGTAACCATTTAAGACCTGACATTCCACTGTATTTGATGAGTTCTGACTTAATTTCATCCTCCCCAGCTGCTTTATTGCACTGCAATCTATTGACCATTTTCTCCATTTCCTCAAATGTGATCCTATTTCCGTCATCATTCCTATCCCATTCTACCTCCAAATCTGAGACATTACTGATTGTGTTTTCACCTACATTGATCAACTCTTCAAAATATTCCCTCCATCTGCCAAAGGCATCCACAGGATTCACCAGCAGTTTTCCTGACCTGTCCAAAATACTTGTCATTTCCTTCTTACCTCTCTTTCGAAGACTGCTTATTACACTCCAGAATGGTTTTCCAGCAGCTTGACCCATAGTCTCCAACCTGTTTCCAAAGTCTTCCCAAGATTTCTAGTATGTAGCCATTTTTGATGCACCTTCTTTTTCCTTTTACAGGCTGCCTTGACTGTGTCATTGCACCAAGCTGTTTCCTTCATCCTACTTTTACACACTACTGTTCCAAGACATTCTTTAGCCACTTCTAGTACCGTGTCCCTGTACCTTGTCCATTCCTTTTCCAATGACTGTAATTGACTACATTCAACTAACTGGTACCTTTCAGAGATCGCTGTTATGTACTTGTCCCTCATTTCCTTATCCTGAAGCTTCTCCACTCTTATCCTCCTATATATGGACCTGACCTCCTGCCTCACAATCCCAATTTCACTGCAGATTAAATAATGATCAGTGTCATCAAAGAATCCCCTGAATACACATGTGTCCCTCACAGCCTTCCTGAATTCCTGATCTGTTATTATATAGTCAGTGACAGATCTGGTTCCCCTGCCTTCCCAAGTATACTGGTGAATGTTCTTATGTTTAAAAAAAGGAGTTTGTGATTGCTAAGCCCATACTGGCACAGAAATCCAAGAGTTGTTTCCCATTCCTGTTGGCTTCCATATCCTCTACAAATTTACCTATAACCTTTTCATACCCTTCTGTTCGATTTCCAATCCTGGCATTAAAATCACACCTGAGCAGAACACTGTCCTTGCCCTTTACTCCAACAACTACATCACTGAGTGCCTCATAAAAACTATCCATCTTATCTTGATCTGTCCCTTCACAATGCGAATATACTGACACAATCCTAATTTTCTTGCTAGACACTGTCAAATCTATCCACATCAGTCGTTCGTTTACATACCTTATTGCAACTACGCTGGGTTCCATTTCCTTCCTGATGTAAAGCCCTACACCCCATTGTGCTATTCCTGCTTTGACTCCTGACAGGTAGACCTTGTATTCTCCCACTTCCTCTTCTTTCTCACCCCTTACCCGAATGTCACTAACAGCTAACACGTCCAGCCCCATCTTTCTTGCAGCCTCTGCCAGCTCTACCTTCTTCCCAGAGTAGCCCCCATTAATATTAATCGCTCCCCATCTAATTACAATTTGTTTGCCAAGTTGTACCTTAGGAGTCCCTGGTTTGTCAGTTAGAGGTGGGACTCCGTCACCTCCAAAGGTCCGAGGCATTTTGCTCTGATTGTTGCCAGCATCATATTTAAAGTACCAGGGAAGCAGGTTGCTAGCCTTACTTGCCCCGAGTCCCATTGGGTTTTACCCCTAACGGCTGAGGGACTAACCGGTGGATTTGGTAGTCTTTGCCGTATGAGCACAAAGGTGACCACGACTCAGAATATGTCCGAGATGCCCAGCCTTATTCCAAAGTAACTGGTATCCCAACTGTTGCGACCACTTACTTGGCCACTCATACATTGCCCGTGGTTTATGAACTAGGACACGACTACAGGAACCCACACCATGAAATTTTGACAGAAAATTTTTGGCCAGATCGCTACACTTGTGAGGACCAGTAGAACAGTCCCTGGCTAGCCGCCGCGTAATTTCTATTCTGGAAGTAACGTGGAAAACGTGTTGTTCAAACACATAATAACGCCTGAACAGAAAATAATCGCGGGATAACAAACCTGTGGTTCTGGCAGGGTTAGTGAAGTTAATCAGCGAACAAATTTTGACAATGGCAGCAATAGCTACAGAGTTGGTGATGACAAGATTGTTTGTTAGAACGAGGAAGGAGAAGAAACGGGATCACACAAATTATGGAAGAATAAGACGATTCCAAAATTTATATAAAAATTTCGATTTCATGCTTGAGAAGCTGGTGCGTATGAATGAAATGTGAAACTATTTTCTAACACAAAGCTTTTTGCTTGTAGTAGGCCTAATACGCATTTGATATTGGTACTTTGTGGATTATATTATGTCGTGTTATAAAAGTGGCCATTTGTGTCAAAACAGTCTCGTTTATTTGGTGTGTTACAAAATTGCTGCGGTATTAGAAAGGCCTATTTTGTTTTATCCAGCAAACAGTGATAAAATAGACGTTATCAGATCGAGAAACCCACACCAGTCTTGTGTATTATTTGTATTAACAGCTTTTTCAGTATTAGATAGCGACATTTCGATTTTTCATGTAGCAAAATGTTTGACGGACTTTGATGAGGTAATAGAGCCTTTCGCAGAAATGAAAGCACACCATGTAAAGCTGTAGCAAGATTAGACAGAAAAAAATGCTAGGAGCGAATTTTTGACAAAATGTGTAATTTCTTGATTATGTCTTGTCGGTATTGGTTTTATATAATTTTATGTCACACAAAATAGCAAGTTAATAGGCAATAAAGAGTTCAGATTTTCTGAAGACTTCTTGTTCTCTCGATTACAAATAATCCCATCCGCTATTAATTGCGAGATTTTTTTAAGGGGGGGCAGGCTGTCAAACCGGCCGACTGGCAGCAGGAGAAGCACCACAGGACATATCAATTTCCATTCTCCTGAATATAGTTTGGACGTGCGGCAGAAAAATGCTTTATGAAGAGGCGTGGCACTGCACTTGGGCAAACTTAAGACCAAATAATATGTCTTACATTTCCTCAAATACATATGTTTTATGTTTCAGACTTTTCAGAAAGATGTGCACTACAAGATGAACATATTTTGAAAATTTGATTTTTTTTAGTATTGACCCGGTTCGTAGATCCGAGGCTGATGCGCAAAGCAGTCTTGAGTTATAGTGGGTAGTCTCCAAGTGACCCGTGTTTACATTTAATGAATTTGCATTTTCCCCTTCGTTTACTCTCACATCAAATGAAAACAATACGGATATTTGTGGCCAGGAGCTATCAAGTAAATTAAAACACATTCACATAATTACGGAATGCTGAAATATGTCATTAGTTCAGTCAAGCATTAATCGCCTTGTGGAACAATGAAGTTATTTTTGTCTGTTTGCTATAGAAATTGACTTTTGTTAACCTTTTCTGCAGAGGCAGTCAATGTATTTGAAACAAAATGTTTAATTCCACAGTACTGGTTAGTTTCAACTGTTTGCTGCATTTCAAGTGCACGTTTTCATTTTCTAGCATTTACGGCATTATGCCATAATAAAGAACTAAACATGATATAATACAGTACTGGTGCTCCAAGAAAATTTAAATCCCGTAAACCACACTGAAAAGCTTAATATTAGGTCGAGGTCTACTTCATTGGGAATCTGGACTTACGAATGTGGCCTTTAAGTATGCACTTTAAATGTGCACATTTAGTTATATCATACACGAAATTCGGATGCTCTTGCAGTATCCTCTGATGTCTTGTTTCTTTTATGACATAATGTATGATCATTCAATGTTTTACATGTATGTACATACGGGCTTCCTACGTCATGATAGCTACCAAAGCGCGGTGTCGCCTATTATCTGAGCTCTCTGGCAACTGCTGAAACGAACCTATTTCTAACAGGTCGCGGGAAAATATTGTGGATAGTGGTTTGAAAAGCGTTGCTTTTAAAGTAAATATCCTTTTACGTAAGTTGAACTTTGTGCGAGAATGTAACATGAATTTATTAAATCACAGAACATTTGACTCTAATTTAAAAATCAACTCTTTGATGACGAGCCATTTAGAAGAATTTTGAACCATGAAGATCACACATTTATGTCATTATTAAAAATTTTACTGGAAAATTGGTGTGATATTTCTTAAAGTGTAACACACGCAAAAAAGATTAACAGTACATGTGAAAGCTTTGCTTTTCTTGTAGCAATACTATGTATATTAATTTAAACTATTAACTTTCCCTTTTTGTGTGTTTGTGCTACTTAATAGTGATGTTGCTGTTGACTGACTACATCACGTGTCCTTTGCTCTGAATATCCGCTGTCATTGGCTGGCGAGATCACGTGACATGAGATACGAACGACTTACAAAAGCGCATCAAAATCTCGATTTCAATGATTTGGAAAGTAACATGCGGTGTTTGGTGGAATTCCAATGTATACTTTTAAATGCGAAAATACGCATCGTACATGTTGCTGCACATTAAAAATATTTCCAAAACGTGTTCATTTCCCTGAGTTTCGTTTTCTAAAGTGCTGGGAAATTGTACACCCTTGTATAAAACCTTAACCATTCAAAGGATTGATAAGGGTAAATATACTGTCACCCGGTAGAAAGTGTATTTTTAACCGGGAAAAATCCGGGAATTTTTTTTCCTTGTCCATGTATACACCCTGTAATTGCTTAACAACTGACAAAGCTAATTTTTACACTAGTTGTAACATAGAAATTGCATATTGTATCAGTTTAGACAAAAAGTTTCAAAGGAAACCTGTGACCATTTGGCACTAAATGAGAAAATACTAGCCTGGATCACAAAATAATAGTATTTATTATCGTATGACATCTTTTTGGGACCCTTTCATCAGATCTGTGGCATGAAATGTAAGATATAAGACAAAACATTAAAAAATAATTTGCAGCAACATAGCAACAGTGAAAACATACCTGCAGAAATCAATTATGTTCACATTTGTGTGAAATCTTATGGGACTTAACTGCTAAAGCCATCAGTCCCTAAGCTTACACACTACTTAACCTTAATTATCCTAAGGACAAATACACACACCCATGCCTAAGGGAGGACTCGAACCTCCGACGGGACCAGCCGCACAGTCCGTGAGTGCAGCGCTTTAGACTGCTCGGCTAAGCCCGCACAGTGCTGAAATCAGTACAGAGTATTTTGCCACATACTACTCCCTAACACTATCAGTATCAGTGCCCAACTGACATCGACAGTTTGACTTCGTGCAACATTAATTGCCACATGAAAATTGTTTTTGCTAAACCATTCCTGGGACACGATCAAGTTTTTCAAGATATTGCAAATATCCCTCACAAATGTTTTTCTTATACAGAACTCTTGTTTATTAAGTGTGAAAAAAGGAAAAAGAATATTCAGTCCTCAGTTATTACAAATACTCTTACACAACTGTATTTTACAGGGGGGGGCTAACATTACCTTATAAAGGAAATGATGAATTATCTTGCCATATAAAAGTTCAGAAATGCCGTACAGCAACTATTCAGTTTATTGTGTCTTCAAAATGCCCAAAGGAGTTCTTGCCTCAGCTCAGCATGGCTTTTCATGCCGTCCAGATCATTGCTTTCCCACCACTTTAAATTTGGCCTTCCATCACTGTCATCATGGAGTGTGCTTCAGTATGGTTTCTTAGCCTCCATGTTCCTCCATCCGAGACAGCTTACTTTTCGAAATTCTGAAGTAGCTGTACTCAAGTACCGTTTATTTTGTACCACCGCAGTCATTTGAAGCTGACTCATTTTGACAATGGCTAAATACTGATTGACTGCTCTCCCTGTGCCTGCAAGACACAATATGGCAAAAAATTTAGTAATCTCCTAGCTCATGGTAGAAGCACCATCCAAAACAAAAAGAATATTATTTCCTCAGTTATCGATCAGGTTGCTCAGAGATTGCACTACAAAATTGTTGAGACTTTTGTGTTCACCGGATGATGTATTGCATATTGATGTCTATCTTAATGTTCATCCACTGATGTTTGTTTAAAGATTTTTCTGACATTTCCCCAGCATGAGTGGCTAGCATTGTCAAAGGTTCACCTTCTATTGCTGTCAGGACATCGTTAAAAATGCGTGGGCCAAAGAACCCAAATAGAAGCCATTAGAGATTACGTGATTACAATAATTATATAGTTTTTTTTGCGTGTTGACCAACTTTTGTTCCTGTATTTAGTAATTCTCTTTCTTTGTTTGCTATTTTTTTTCTTTAATGATCATTTGTCTGTTTCCAGCAAGCTTACCCCCTCCCCTCCAGTCTTAAGTTGATTTATATTTTGTTTGATTATATCTTTTCGTTGTTTCACAGTCTGGTTTCAATTTTGGTTATGCATTTCCAGACCATGTAGTTTTTCACAGCAACATTCTTGATGAATTCCTCACTGATTTGGTGCTTTGTAATATTTGTCAGTCTTGAGCTTGAGACTGACAAATCTGACACAGTAAGAATTTCGTAAAGGATTTATTCATTCACTTCCGCTGTTGAAAGGACTTCTCTCTCTATTGTGCAATAATTTTTTTCTCCTTGATAGACCAGTTTGTCTTACTTGACAATCTTTTTTACATCGTCATTGATTTTTGTCATGTTTTATGTACTTAAACATCTTTACCCATTTGGTGATCCCTCTCCTTGTTTACCAACATTTTTCTTCATTTGGCTATCTTTTTTCTGTATTGTATGACCTTTTTTGCTTTATCTTGTTACTGTTTTCCTTCATTTGATTATCTTTTTTCTGTGGTGATCTTTTTATTGTTTAGTTAGCTCTTATTATTGTGTAGCAATCCACTTTGTTGTTGCACTGTCTTCTCTTTATGTTAGGCACTCATTTTCCATGTGCTTAACAATAACTGTTCCTTTTTGGCTATTGCTTTCTATATCTGTCTCATCAATACGTGGATATTAGATATGCAGAGACACAAAAATATCGATAGAACTTGAGACTGGTAATTGCTGGTTCAAGTCCCGTTTCAGTCCCCTTTCCCCACCCCCAAAATCCTCTACCACCCATCCTATGTTCAGTTTGAATACCTGTGTCATGTTAAGTCATTAGATGTATGCTTGTTAACACATATATAATTGTCACTTTTATGAAACATGCAAGTGGTCTTATTTGCAATTACATATCACAAACAAAAATCCAGTTTTCATTGCAAATATAAATTCTTTATCTTTTATAACAGATTTTTTTTAAATTAAAAAGAAAACATTAGCTAATATATTTTTTTTCATTTTCATGTATTTTACACTTCATGGAAATGCTCGTATAATGTGCTCCACTGCTTAAAAATTAGTGTCACCTGGGAATCAACGCAGGCCCCCCACATGGCGGAGGAGTATTTTACCATAAAGCTGTGGTACCTGTCATAAAGTCGGACTAATTTTTGTTTATTAAAGACACTCGGCAACATTGTCAATTTTGTTAAAGTCTTTTATATTGAAAACAAAGATTCCAAGACTTACCAAGCGGGAAAGTTCCGGAGACAGGCACAATAAAAAAATACAAACAGACACACAAAATTTCGAGCTTTCGCAGCCGGCGGTTGCTTCACCAGGAAAGAGGGAAGGAGAAGGAAAGATGAAAGGATGTGGGTTTTATGGGAGAGGGTAAGGAGTCATAGCAATCCCGGGAGCAGAAAGACCTACCTTAGGGTGAAAAAGGATACGTATATTCGCGCGCACACACACACACACACACACACACACACACACACAAGCAGACATATTTAAAGGCAAAGAGTTTGGGCAGAGATGTCAGTCGAGGCGGAAGTGCAGAGGCAAAGATGATGTTGAATGACAGGTGAGGTATGAGTAGCGGCAACTTGAAATTAGCGGAGATTGAGGCCTGGTGGAAAATGAGAAGAGAGGATATATTGAAGTTCCGATCTCCGGAGTTCGGATAGGTTGGTGTTGGTGGAAGGTATCCAGATAACCCGGATGGTGTAACACTGTGCCAAGATGTGCTGGCCATGCACCAAGGCATGTTTAGCCACAGGGTGATCCTCATTACCAACAAACACTGTCTGCCTATGTCCATTCATGAGAATGGACAGTTTGTTGCTGGTCATTCCCACATAGAAAGCATTACAGTGTAGGCAGGTCACTTGGGAAATCACGTGGGTGCTTTCACACGTGGCTCTGCCTTTGATCGTGTACACCTTCCGGGTTACAGGACTGGAGTGGGTGGTGGTGGGAGGGTGCAGAGAATAGGTTTTACACCGGGAGTGGTTACAAGGGTAGGAGCCAGAGGGTAGGGAAGGTGGTTTGGGGATTTCATAGGGATGAACTAAGAGGTTACGAAGGTTAGGTGGACGGCGGAAAGACACTCTTGGTGGAGTGGGGAGGATTTCATGAAGGATGGATCTCATTTCGGGGCAGGATTTTAGGAAGTCGTAAACCCTGCTGGAGAGCCACATTCAGAGTCTGATCCAGTCCCGGGAAGTATCCTGTCACAAGTGGGCACTTTTAGGGTTCTTCTGTGAGAGGTTCTGGGTTTGAAGGGTTAGGGAAGTGGCTCTGGTTATTTGCTTCTGTACCAGGTCGGGAGGGTAGTTGCGAGATGCGAAAGCTGTTTTCTGGTTGTTGGTGTAATGGTCCAGGGATTCAGGACTGGAGCAGATTCGTTTGCCCCGAAGGCCTAGGCTGTATGGAAGGGACCGTTTGATATGGAATGGGTGGCAGCTGTCATAATGGAGGTACTGTTGCTTGTTGGTGGGTTTGATGTGTGATGTGTGAAGCTGGCCATTGGACAGATGGAGGTCAACGTCAAGGAAAGTGGCATGGGATTTAGAGTAGGACCAGGTGAATGTGATGGAACCAAAGGAGTTGAGGTTGGTGAGGAAATTCTGGAGTTGTTCTTCACTGTTAGTCCAGATCATGAAGATGTCATCAAGAAATCTGTACCAAACTTTGGGTTGGCAGGCTTGGGTAACCAAGAAGGCTTCTTCTAAGCGACCCATAAATAGGTTGGCATACGAGGGGGCCATCCTGGTACCCATGGCTGTTCGCTTTAACTGTTGGTATGTCTGGCCGTCAAATGTGAAGAAGTTGTGGGTCAGGATGAAGCTGGCTAAGGTGACGAGGAAAGAGGTTTTAGGTAGGGTGGCAGGTGATCGGCGTGAAAGGAAGTGCTCCATTGTAGCGAGGCCCTGGAAGTGTGGGATATTTGTGTATAGGGAAGTGGCATCAATGGTTACAAGGATGGTTTCTGGGGGTAACAGACTGGGTAAGGATTCCAGGTGTTTGAGAAAGTGGTTGCTGTCTTTTTGAAGGATGGGAGACTGCGTGTGATGGGTTGAAGGTGTTGATCTACGTAGGCAGAGATACGTTCTGTGGGGGCTTGGTAACCAGCTACAATGGGGCGGCCGGGATGTTTGGGTTTGTGAATTTTAGGAAGTAGGTAGAAGGTAGGAGAGCGAGGTGTCAGTGGGGTCAGGAGTTTGATGGAGTCAGGTGAAAGGTTTTGTAGGGGCCTAAGGTTCTGAGGATTCCTTGAAGCTCCGCCTGGACATAAGGAATGAGATTACCTTGGCAAACTTTGTATGTAGAGTTGTCTGAAAGCTGACGCAGTCCCTCAGCCACATACTCCCGACGATCAAGTACCACGGTCGTGAAACCCTTTTCAGCCGGAAGAATGATGATGAATCGGTATTGTCATGTGCATTGAGGTTGACGGACATCATATTGAGCAGTTATTGCATTAATGTGGTGTTTACAGGTAATCACATGGTAACAGCATGCGTTCCCAGAATTGATAAGCTCACAAAGGCACATGTATCACATTGGAACAACCGAAATAAAATGTTCAAACGTGCCTACATTCTGTATTTTAATTTAGAAAACCTACCTGTTACCAACTGTTGATCTACAGTTGTGAGCCATATGTTTGTGACTATTACAGCACCATCTATCACTAAGCGAAAAATGTGGTCCAACTAAAACATTCATATTTCCTTATGTATTACACGAATATGTAATTTAAAAAAATGGGGGTTCATATTTTTAAAAATGCAGTTGATATTCGTTTGTCCTATGGTAACGCTATCTAGCGGGCCAACCATAGCGCCATCTGGTTTCCCCCATCAAGCTAGACAAGTTTCATTCTTTGTAGTTTTTTCGTTTGATGCTTATTTCGTGAGATATTTGGCCCGGTCACAATCAATGGACCACCCTGTATATATGTCTCTCTACATTATAGTGAGTGTAGAATAGATCTTCATTTAAATTTAAGAAAAAAATTAAAATTCCCAGATGTGTGCATTTGCCACAAATAACCAACTGTTTACAGCAATAAGCTTATTTGAAACTTAAAACATGCATCTGAATGTTAGTTTACTAAATGTTTTTTTAACAACAGTCAATTACCCAGTTAAGAGTGTACAGATAAACTGGTGAGATTTATTAGAATACAATTATTTAAATACATTTATGCTTCCATTTTATACATCTGCATGGTCCAACTACTTTGCAAAAATGGTTTGAGTGCCTTTGCTCTGTGTGGGTTTTGGAATCAGGCTGTTAACCCTTTCGCTGCTGCAGATGTGTTGTCTACATTTTGTGCTGACTGTAACTTTCTTATGACTGTACTGTTCACCAGATACTACTGCCTGTGCTAAGAGCCAGCCCTCAGGCCATTATGAAATACTTACAGTCCAATTTTAAGAAAACTATTAAATTTAAAAAATTGATTTGTGGACCTCATACAGTCTGATATCGTTGTTCAATAAAGGACTGAATTTCTTCTCATAATTCAGCATCAATTTCAGTAAAACATTGCATAAAATTTTAAAAAGAGTGCAGAGGTAAAAACACATCGTGTTAACTTTGCGTGTGATTGCTCTTTGCTCTTACACTACTGTGTATGAACTGTACATAAGGTATAAAAATTTTATTCAAAGTTGGAAGCAGTACAATATCTCATTTCATTCCAGACTTATTGATTTTTATAGCTGATGGACACGATGTGCGCATTTTTGTCACTGCATATCATGAATCATGTGGTTGTAACAATCGTCTGGTTCATAAACAGTTCAAAATATGAAAATAAGGTTTTTTTTCCGAATAATAGCATGCAAAGAGGCACAGATCCTGTTTGATAAGTGCCCTTTTTTATTGACCAGAATACGGAAAGTAACTTACCCGCAGTAGTGAGAGATCAGCAGAATGGGATGCATAAACATATTCTCAACACGGGCAGTGGCAGAGCATGAAGAATTAACTCATCCACAGCAGTTAAAGGGTTAATAGCCACCTCCCCCCTCCCCACAGAGAGATAAAGGCTCATTCACCACAAGACAAAATTGCTGCTGTCTTACAGATGTACAGATTTTACTTACTTACCTGTACAAATGTGTGATTTTATAGGATCCTACAACATACAGTTGTGTTATGTAAAGTACTATTCAGTTTGGATTGCCCCTCATGAAACCTGACAATTTTCCATGGAAACACCTCACTATGGCATTGTTCATCGTGTTCACTAGTCTTAAAAGGAGAGATCCCCTATACATTGTTGCAGGTTAGGATTCCAGGTATCGCACACTACAGCTATTCATCCTGGTGGCCCCTAATATGCACATAATTGATGAAACAAAATTTCAGTATTTCTAGTGATTGGTTAGAGCCTTGAAATCCATATCCATACAAATTATAAAAATGTGTGTGTGTGTGTGTGTGTGTGTGTGTGTGTGTGTGTTTCATTCATTCATTCCATATCTCCTAAAACCACTGGACCATTTTCAAGCATACTTGGTATAAACATCCCTTACTGTCAGACAACAATTGCTGTGGGGGTAAGAACTACCCATCTGTCATAGTTCGGGATGTGAGATCATAAACACTGAGATACTTGGAAAAAATGCAATGTCATGTATGAAATTTTAATACATTTATTCTTTGCTACTAACACACTCCTACAGTCAAATCAACTTAAGGAAAACCCTGACACTTGGCAGCACTTTTGATAGCTCAGCATTTTTGACAGCTTTCAGCTGCAAAACGCAAACTGCTGTAAGCAAAAACAGTTGCCGTCTATAGATCTATGAAAAGATGTAGCCCAGACACATTTGCAAAATCGCGTTGTAGATACGCAAAGAATCTCCATACCAAGTATTCTGCAGGAGTACATATAAGCTTCTGTTTCTAATAGGAAAGTGCCAAAATGAATATCCAGGTAATAATGTGTTTGTCATCTAGTTATGAATAATTTCAAAGCGGTCCCATAGCATAGCATTTATTTGGCTGATCCGCTGAAGGTTCTGGTTTTGACAAAGACGGGGGGGAAAAAAAAATCACTTGACGGGAATCAGAACAACCACTTTCAGCACGTAAGCCAAATAACTTAATCTCTGTATTATGCTGCCACTTTCAAGTTATAAATAATTCAAAGGCTCTAATCAATCATAAGAAATTGAAAAATTTTGTTTTCTTGATTACTCATAGATGTGGGCCCACCAAGGTGAATGGCTACAGTCCAATGCCTTGGACTCAAATCCTGCAATATCTCCTTGTTAGAATGCAAACTTTCAATGTTGCAGTCTTCAAAATTCATGTACATGATAGGTGTAACCAGCTTTTGCATGTAAGTTGATTCACAGAGCTTTATGATATGCAGTTTGTGAAGTAATGCAGTACCAGCAACTGGAATTATTTCTTTAAAGAAAGTAATTTTTATATAACATTACGAGCTGCTAATGAATAAAATGTTCAAATGTGTTGAATTCCTAAGGGACCAAACTGCTGAGGTTATCAGTCCCTAAACTTACACACTACTTACACTAACTTATACTAAGAACAACACATGCACCCATGCCCAAGGGAGGACTTGAACCTCCGGCGGGAGTGGCCGCATAGTCCGTGACATCATGCCTCAATCCTCACAGCCACTCCGCACGGCTGATAATGAATAAACTGAACTTTTATTTACTACTAGTTGCAATTTATTTGAAACAGCCTTGTATAGCTCAAAGCAAAATCACTGTTTCAGCCATTCTTGTTGCTTCATCTGCTCAAAGTACGCAGATCTTTGTCAGTTGATAAAAAACATTATACTGTTTTACAACTCAAGGAGGGTGCCAGTGTTTTCATTGTGTTCAGAAATATTTACTATCAAACCACCCTAATTCAAACATTGAACCGTGCATCTTCCAGTTCATACCACCATCCAACCTTGAACCCCCCTCCCCCCCCTCCCCACCCCCTCCCACATAACCACCCACTTGTCATGTTCCTGGAAATCCTTACTTCCAACTTAGCCTCACCATCCTTCCTAAGAACACCAACCTTTTAGTAGAAGAAAGAACAGCCATACACAATCACAAAACAAATCCTGATCTAATCATGCTAGCTGCAGACAAAGGTTCCACCAGTGTTGTTAAGAATCGCAATGACTACTTGGTAGAAGGCCTGCTCCAATTATCTGACCCCTCCACGTATAAACTTTGCCAGAGTGACCCCATCTTATAAGTCCAACACAACACCCAATCCCTGCTTAAAGACATAGGCCCTTCCTAAAACATCTCTCCTGAATCCACTTCCCTTCTCACTCCATGCACCCACCTTCTACATGCTGCCCAAAATCTACAAATCCAACAATCCAGGGTGCCCCATTGTGGTTGGTTATTGTACCCCCAACTGACAAAATTTCGTCCCTCATTGACCAACACCTCAAACCAATTGCCCATAATTAAGCCTTAAACGTCAAAAACACCAACCTCTTCCTTCACCAACGCTCCATCGTGTCCCCCCCCCCCCCCCCCCCTTTACCTCCTGGATCCCCCATTCGTCCGCACTGTTGACACCTCCTCCCTATACACCAAAATCCATCATGCCCATAGTCTTAGCACTATTGAACACTGCGTATCCCAACATCCTTCAAACTCCAAACCCACTACCTCAGTCCTCATACACCTCACTAACTTTATCCTAACCCTCAACTACTTCTCCTTTGAAGGCAAGGTAAATCTGTGGCACAGCCGTGGGCATCCACTTGACACCCTCCTATGCCAAAATTTTTGTATGCCATTTAGAGGACAGCTTCCTAGCCTCCCAAAACACAAAACCCCTTGTCTGGTTCATGTTAATTGGTGATCTAATTCTGATCTAGACTCAGGGCCAAGACATCCTATGTTTGCTCCTTCACAACGTTAACACCTTCTCACACATCTGCTTCATGTGGTCCTCCTCATCACAGCATGCCCCCTTTCTGTATGTTGACCTCCTCCTCTCTGGTGGTTGCATCCGCACCTGTGTCCACATTAAACCCACCAACAGTACCTGCATTTTGTGACAGTTGTCATCCCTTTCGTACCCAACAATGCCTCCCATACAGCCTAATCACCCAGGGGCAGTGTATCTGCAGTGACAAAAACTTCCTAGTTCAGTATGCTGAGGATCTGACCAAGGCCTTCAAAGACAGGCACCACCCCCACACGTCCGCAAGCAGATCTCCCGTGCCATTTCCCCTCATGCCCCCAGTTCTTACACCATCCCCAAGGACAAACCACAAAGGAGCGTCCCCTTCATCACACAGTACCACCATGGACTCGAACAACTGAACCACATCCTTCATCAGGCCTTTGATTACCTGTCATCATGTCGCGAAGTGAGGGTCATCCTACCCGAGATACTTCTCACCTCTCTTTAAGTGATGTTCCGTCACCTGCCCAACCTCCAAAACATCCTAGTCCATCCCTATGTCACTCCCAATCCCAATTTCTTGCCAAATGGATAATATAGCTGTGGAAAGCCCATATGCAAAACCTGCACAGTCCACCCACCCAGCACTTCCTATTCCAGTCCTGTTCAAATGGTTCATATGGCTCTGAGCACTATGGGACTTAACTTCTGAGGTCATCAGTCCCCTAGAACTTAAACCTAACTAACCTAAGAACACCACACACCCATGCCCGAGGTGGGACTCGAACCTGCGACCGCAGCGGTCACACGGCTCCAGACTGTAGCGCCTAGAACCGCTGGGCCACTCCAGCTGGCTTCCAGTCCTGTCACTGGTTTATTCTACCCCATCAGGGGCCTGGCCACCTATAAAAGCAGCCATGTCATTTGCCACCTGTACTACAATCATTGCAAAGTTTTTTATATTGCTATCAATGCACGTGAGCAACATAATGAAATCTGAAATCAGGTTAATGAACTAGAGGAACCAATTTGGAGTACTGAGATAGGGAGGAGCTCGTACAGAGGAAACCAGAGTAAAAATAAAACCATAATGGATACAAAAAAAAAGATGAAAAAATGCAAGCAGCAGAAACAACAGCGTGGCTATATATCAGTAACTTAAAGAACCACCACAACTGATACAGTAGTGCAATACCTCAACAAGAACGGAGTACTGGGACAACTAGAATGTGAAGAACTGCACACACTGGACAACAAAAAAGCTTTTAAAGTAGGCATTCTGTTTGATAATCTACAAGTCACACAAGAACCAGAATTCTGGCCTGAAAACATAAAAGTACATCCCAAAACGATCAATGGAAGAGGGAGCAGAGCTCAACTAAACTATGGAGAAAACTAGAAGAGCAAGAAATAAAAGCAGTCTTGTGGAATACAGAGGGAATAAAAAGTGCTCTTAACCTAACACCAACAGGGAAAATAGTATGCTAGTAAAAACAGCAAACATAAATATAATGCAGCCTATTTTAAAACACACACAAATGCTGTAGAAATAATTGATGAAATAGTTACACTCATTAAACAGTGTGACAGCAAACCCACCACTGTTTAGGCGATCTCAACTGCAGAATAGACACAGAGAACTATAAAACAAGACTAGTCATTGAAACCCTAGAAGAAGATGGTTTCACCCTACTGAATGATAGACAGATACCTACATATATATGCCACAATGGGAAAAGCACCATTGATATCACATTAACAAGAAAGGAAGTATTCAACCAGTATGGCATGACTCCATCACTCCTATATGAAAGCACATTCAATGAAGATAAAAATAAATAACGTCATGTCATGTCACCACCAGCAAGAATGACCCACCAAATCATACAAAGAAAAATAGATAAAGAAAAATTAACAAACCAGCAAGAACAAATAACACAAATAGAAACTTTAATAGAGGAAGGAGACCTTGAAACAGCAACAGACAGAATAGAAGACCACCTAAAAAAAATTCAGTGATACAAACAAACCCAAAAACAAGGATGGCAAAAAGATGATTCAATGCTGAATGCTACAGCAAAAGGAACACTGTTCTAAGAACGCTCCACAGATTAAGAAACCAGCACGATGAGGAAACATGCAAATTATACGCAGAAGAGAGGAGAGTCTACAAAAAACTAATAGAAGAGAAGAAAAAAGAATCCATAGAAAGAGAGGCAAAAAGAGAAGCAGATGAAACAGAGAAAGACCCATACATAGCAGCGAGACCAAGAAGACTGGCTCATACACCAAATATAGACATGAATGAATGGGAAGACAACTTCAGTAAGATACTGAACAAACGAGGAATCAAAGCACCCCGAAAGAAGGAGAAACATCGTCAACAAAGGAAAAAGACAATGTACAGAAACCTCTAAATGAAGAAGGAGACACTCAATAATAAAAGTTCTCTACAAAGGTAGAGGAGACCCATTGGTCACGAACAAGTACAGAGGCATAGCCCTGGAAAATACTCAGTTCAATATGTTTTCAAAGATAATCACACAAAAATTCAAAGCCTGTGTGGGCAGTCACCTCCCAGAACGACAAATGGGCTTCAGATCCGGAAGATCAACACTTAACAGCAGTCAGGCTTCTTCTAAACAACATTGACGAAGTGCTACAAAAGACACAAATTTTCTACACAGCGTTCATAGACTTTACCAAAGGCTTTGAGCTACTGGAAAGATATCTCATAGTCCGAAAACTGGGTCACACATTGGGAGAAGATAGATGGGCAAGAATAATCAAGTCAATCCTTGAATACAACTTGATCACAATATCAGACACCCTGTCTTTTTCGAACCTCGTTAAGCAATCGAACGGAGTCTTACAGGGTGACCCAATGAGCCCTTTGCTGTACGTTCTCGCCACTGCAAATTGGAGAAAATTAAAATGATGTATACATACGAGGTGCGACAATAAAGTAATGAGACTGATTTTCTTTGCAAGATGTGGCAACCCTGCAGGCTTGCATAGGCACAATATCTTTGACCTTTGTCTATAAGCTGCTGCTAGTCCAAGTGGCACATCGATGTAACTGCTCAGTCATGAGTTGTGCTGTAATAAGTTAACATGTGTTTGTGTCTCTCATCATAGAAATGGAACCGCATAATATTGCGCAACGATATGCCATTTCTTTTCGCGTTAAATTGAGTGAAAACGCGACGACAACTTACGGTAAGCTTCAGAAGGCTTTTGGAGAGGAGGTTATGTCAAGAGCTGAAGTTTTTCATTGGCATAAAATGTTTACTGAAGGCAGAACGAATGTTGAAGATGAAGACCACAGTGGACGACCATCAACCTCACAGGCAGATGTCAACTTGGCCAGGGACCATGAACTCGTAAGACCTGATCGAAGATTATCTGTGAAAATGGTCACAGAAGAACTGAACATCAATTGACAAACAGTTCGTCTTATATTAACTGAAGATCTTAGGTATGAGAAAGATTTGTGCAAAAATGGTCCCCAAAAATTTCACACCATAACAGCAAAAACATGGAAAAATGTGAGAGCCAATCTGTTAGAGCGAATGGAAATCAATCCAGAATTGTTGAGCCTTGTTGTCGCTGGTGATGAAAGTTGTTGTTGTTGTTGTTGTTGTTGTTGTTGTTGTTGTTGGTTCCCCCTCCCCCCCGTACAATCCAGAGACAAAACGCCAAAGTTCACAGTGTTACTCAAAGGGATCACCTAGATCAAAAAACGCTTGCATGTCAAAGTGAAAAGTGAAATGAATGCTTGGGTGCTTCTTTGATTCCAAGGGTATTGTTCATAAAGAGTGGGTGCCTCCTGGACAAACAGTTAACCAATATTACTACAAAGAAATTTTAGAAAGACTTCGTAAAAGAGTTCTTTGTGTCCGTGCCATTATTGCTGATAGTTGGATTCTGCATCATGATAATGCACCATCCATATTGCTCTGTCAGTACAGCAATTTTTAACCTCAAAACAAATTTCAGTACTACCACAGCCACCTTATTCGCCAACTATCGCTCCGTGCTACTTTTTTTCTATTTCCAAGAGTCAAAACAGCAGTCAGGGAACACCATTTTCAAACAAGATAAGATGTCCAAAAAGCTGTGACAAGGGTCTTGGAGGATATTACAGAAGATGAGTTCCAGAAATGTTACCATCAATGGCAGAAGCACTGGAAAAGTGTGTGCAATCAGAAGGGAACTATTTTGAAGGAGACAACACTAAACGTGACTAAAACGGTTAGCAACTTTTTCCCCCCACATCAATCTCATTACTTTATTGTCACACCTCGTATATGCATATGCTGACGACATAGCCGAAGGTTCGATAGACATACAGAAGCCGCAGAAAATCATTGAGAAAAATAGACAAGTGCTCAAACTACACATAAACATAACAAAGGCAGAAATGGTGATTTTCAGAAAAGGAGGCTAAACACCCAAGAATGCGGAAATCAACATCAGAGGACAAAAAGTAAAAATCTCATCAGACTCTTTAAGTGCCTAGGGATGACATTGCAACCAACGAAGCCTGTGAACGATATCACATAGAACTGTGCAGTAAAAGAGTGAAATCTATAATTTGATATGCAAAAACGTAAAATGTTAAGCAAAGTAACTGTATGTGGCTATATGCCAGTAATTTTATTAAATAAAAATAAAAAAATATTGATATGAATATAATAGAGGGAAACATTCCACGTGGGAAAAATAAATCTAAAAACAAAGATGATGGGACTTACCAAACAAAAGCGCTGGCAGGTCGATAGACACACAAACATACACACAAAATTCGAGCTTTCGCAACCGGCTGCTGCCCCGTCAGGAAAGAGGGAAGGAGAGAGAAAGATGAAAGGATGTGGGCTCCAGGGAGAGGGCAAGGAGCCACTCCAATCCCGGGAGCGGAAAGACTCACCCCCAGACATGTCTGCTTGTGTGTGTGCACATGCGGATAGACACGCGTGTGTGTGCAAGTGCACTCCCCCCAACCCCCCACCAAGGCAAGTCCATCCTCTTCTCGATATCCGCCAGGCCTCAACCTTCACTAATTTCAAGTTGCTGCCGCTCATATCTCACCTGTCAACAACTTCTTTGCCTCTGTACTTCCGCCTCGACTGACATCTCTGCCCGAACTCTTTGCCTTTACAAATGTTTGCTGGTGTCTGTGTGTGTGCGGATGGGTGTGTGTGTGCGCGCGCTAGTTTGCGCCTGTCCTTTTTTCCCCCTGGGGTGAGTCTTTCCGCTCCCGGGATTGGGGTGACTCCTTGCCCTCTCCCTTAGGGCCCGCATCCTTTCGTCTTTCCCTCTCCTTCCCTCTTTCCTGAAGAGGCAACCGTCGGTTGCGAAAGCTAGAAATTCTGTGTGTGTGTGTGTGTGTGTGTGTGTGTGTGTGTGTGTGTGTGTGTGTGTGTGTGTGTGTGTGTGTGTTTTATTTATTGTGCCTGTCTACCGGCGCTTTCCCGCTTGGTAAGTCTTGGAATCTTTGTTTTTAATATATATATATATATATATATATATATATATATATATATATATATACACACACACACACACACACACACACACACAAAAAGATGATGTGACTTACCGAACAAAAGTGTTGGCAGGTCGGTGGACACACGAGCAAGCACAGGCATGTACGCAGGATTCGGGCTTTCACGGCCGGCGGTTGCTTCGTCGGGGGGGGGGGGGGGGGTGGCTCATGAGGGATGTGGGATTTGGGGAGAGGGTGGGGAGTCATTCCGGTCCCGGGGGCGGGGAGGGGGGACTTGCGAGGGGATGGGGGAGGGGCACTCGCACACACACGCGTGTCCATCCACACGTGCACAGACACAAGCAGACATGTCTGCTTGCCTGTGTGTGTGCGTGAGTGCGTGCGCGAGTGTATACCTATCCTTTTTCCCCCTGGGGTTGCTCTTTCCGCTTCCGAGATTGGAGTGGCTCCTTGCCCTCTCCCTGGAGCCCACATCCTTTCATCTTTCCCTCTTTCCTGACAGGGCGGCCACCTGTTGCGAAAGCTCGAATTTTGTGTATATGTTTGTGTTTGTTTGTGTGTCTTATCGACCTGCCAGCACTTTTGTTTGGTAAGTCCCATCATATTTGTTTTTAGATATAAAAAAATATTGGTATGACTACCAACCAGCTGTCCATAGGATAAAACTAAACTGTGGCCAAGAGCAAATTGACTATCCAGTGGTGTAACATGCGACTGAACGTAACACACTTGATTTCAGTGGCTGCTTCACTTACTGAGCTACCTGGAGCCTTCCCACCAACATAAGATTTTCTGAACTGCACAGATGGGAGTTTTCCTTATAACACATTGTCCGTTCCCATAATTGTCTCGGTCTCAACCTACAGTAACATACTGTCTCCACACCATCCATCCAACAGTTTACATCACTTCTATACTATCATCTTCTCCTCATTCTCATCTGCCACCCTGTGTATTAGCCACCCTCTGTAGATGCATCCGCCTGTCTTTCCCGGCTCCTCGCCTTCTTTGCTTCTTTTTTCCCCCCACAACCTCCAGACATTGCACCTGTTTGCATGCTAGTGCCTACACATTCCACCAATAGTGTTCGTCTCTCTCCCCGACCATTCGCTACTATCCCTCCCCTATCCCTGCCTCATCCAAATTACTGCTTGCATCCCACGTGATAATTGCATTCTGGCCTGAGATGCTGGAGCTGGTGGTAATGTGTGCATGAGGTGTACTTGCTTGTGAGTATGAATGGTGGTGTGTGTGTGTGTGTGTGTGTGTGTGTGTGTGTGTGTGTGTGTGTGTGTGTGTGTGTCTGTGTGTGTCTGTGTGTTTTACTCATCAGGGTGTTTTCCTACAGTGTGTACGCGTGATTAACATATTTGCTAGTATTCTGTATTTTGTAGAAAACCGCAGGCGGATATGATATTTTTCTACACTTTGAAAGTTTTTTTGCTGCAATGAACATTTTTGACAAGATAAAATTGTGCGCCAAATCAAAAGTTGAACCTAGGTCCCTGCCTTGTGTGAGCAGTTGTGCTACCTATGCAAGTCTCGTGGTCTGGCTCAAAGTTTCCACTTGTCATTTGGTCCTCTCTATACATTCCAGACTCAACAGAGGCTCTGCTGCAAGTGACACGTTACAATTTTGAATCGGCCTGTGTGCATTAACAGGTGGCACTAGGAGTTGTGCGTTCACAGTGAAATGTAGGAACAAAGAGGCAAGTCACCAGTGTGGTACACAGTTTTAACTTGTCCCAAAAATTCAAACTTCAGACTAACTGTATTACACTCACTCGTGATCTGTGTACATAGGTCTTGGCAGTGCTTGTATTGTAATGGTAATGTTCATGTATATAAATGAAACACAATAATAACAAAGGATATATTGAATCAGAATAGCTACTGTGATGAATCTCTTTATTTTCCAAGCAGTTTTCAGTGCTAACGAGCCTTCATGAGGGTGAGTAACAAAAAAAAAGTGATCAGTCAATGCAGCTTTTGGTAGTGCAGTATGACTTAAATGCTGTGAAATACCACCTACTGAAAATACAGTGATAATGTTTTCAATAATTCCTGTACATTAATTGTCTTTAAAGAGAGAGAGTGTACTAATATTCCTGAATAGTGCTAATGAATAATTTTTTTAAGACTAGCTTCTTGTTTCTTATACACAAAAACTAAAATGAAAGGAGTAGGCTCTCCTGGGGAAAGAATATTTTTGTGAAACTAAGGCATAAGACCTGTTTTATAGAAAAATATGATTTAATATATCTAGAAGCACACCAATTTGTGAGATTAATACGTGACACACAATAATTTGCTATAGAATAGACACAGATTATCCTTCGAAACTAAATAATGTATTAAAGCACTAATTCTATATAAGAAAAGAGTTTATTATTCATGAGAAAGTAAATTGGTGACAAACTAAAATTGGGGAAGGCATCTACTAACGTGTAGTTGATAACTGTTTAACTTAACAATTTCTTTCAAATTATGTCCTAAAAATAATTTTTTATTGATGAAAAACATCCTCTAATCCATGACATTACATACAGACATATGAAAATAGCTTTTAAAGCTCAAAATAATAAGTTACAAAATTTTGAAGATCTGCAATAATAAAATCCCGAGTATATTCATGCATTAGGCTTTGACTAAAATATCCTGAAACTTGAAGTCATTCTTTAGTTTCTGTGTAGCTGTGAAGTGAACCATGTACTTTACAATGGTTTACTTTGAACATAGATCTTGGAGGAGCTGGTTGAAGCACAGCGTACATATTTCACTAATACCACTGGCGAGCCACTCAACTGACGAATTGCTGCCACGTTCAGTCTCTAATGAAGTAACATCACATTTTTCTTCACTTTCTGAGTTACTACATTCAGTTACAAATTCAGGATCAATATAACTGTCTTTTTTTAAAGGATTGCCTAAACAGTAATACAGGGGAGAGAGAGAGAGAGAGAGAGAGA
The DNA here is from genome assembly GCF_023897955.1 of Schistocerca gregaria. NCBI lineage: Eukaryota > Metazoa > Arthropoda > Insecta > Orthoptera > Acrididae > Schistocerca > Schistocerca gregaria. The sequence continues at coordinate 222,809,935 of NC_064924.1, forward strand.
GAGAGAGAGAGAGTGAGTAAAAGCATGCTTATGGTCGTTGGGTAAACACACGCGAGACAGATAAGATGATATCTAGTGGCAACCAAAACACAACAGACAGGTTACAAATGTAGTACCAGATGCTCCCTAGTGGACGAACACTTAACTATGAGTGCTGAAACTGATATAAGCAGGTTTTTATTTTTTTGAAGGTCTGTTCGATTGTTGCCCAACTACAATCAGGATTTTAAGTTCCTGTCAAAATAATAAAAATCGGACAGCTTGGGGTTTTATGTTAAGGGGTTTAATGTGTGAGACATACATACACATGTATAACACCAAAGAGAAATAACTAAAGCTACAGCTCTGTTTCTAGTATAAGCAGCTCAGTAACTAATTACATCTTTGTGCTGTTACATATATCTAAGTACCACACACAAATCAGCTACATACAGATTGCTTTTTGTTTATTGTTTCTATCGTGGAGTTTCCATCATTGTTGAAGTTAAAATATTTTGTTGAACTTGGGGTAAACTAGGATCATCCCTTTTGTTAATGAACTATATTGTTCCATTTGAATCATCTGAATGTTGCTCTAAGGTATCAAGATGCCAATTCCACCTTCTCTTCCTTCAGTCTGTGTGTACAAGTAATTGCAATTTTGTGATCCCGTAGATTTTCCCAGCATCTTATATGATTATTCTCTTCACAGGTATGCTGTTGGATGCGATCCATCTGGCCGCCATCTTCAGGTGTGAACGCTTGAGTACACATCCACGCTGAAACTGAATGACAGCATTCAGTTCCGCCATGATTGTGTACTCCAATTGCACCTGAAGATGGCTGCCAGATGGATCTCCAAAATATTATGTAGTGAAGACAATCATATCCGGCAGCATACCCTTGAAGAGCATAATCAGTAGCAATTTTGCTAGTTTTTAAAGTAATGTGCAGAAGCACTTACAACAAATTAAACTCCATATGTTGCTTCCACCTGCATGCCACCTCAGTTCGTCTTTGTTCCAATTCAGAACATACACATCAGGTCATGCTCCAACATGGAAAATGTAAGGAGGTAAATATCATGTGATCAGCAGTGTGGCCTTTTATCAACTGTAATCCTGTATGAGCAGTACACTGTTCAGAATTCAGACCAGTTGATATTTAGGCTTTCATAAATCCTATACAGCATTAGATTGCCATTGGCTTTTTTCCTAGTTTGCATTCTGACTAATGTTTGTTTTTTAAATAACAACTCACATGTTCTTTTTGCGGACAATTTTGACCATGTTATGCTGTGTACTTCCAAATTGTTGGACATAGAAATCGCATCAATGTTTAGATCAAAATTCAATCATTTGAGTAATATGCTGTAAATTGTAAATCTCTGGCACTTGCAGTTATCCATCATTCAATCCACTAAAGATATTATTTTAGAAGTTGCTTGTAGAAAGCTGCCATAAAGTTGAAATTCATAACAGCACTTCTGTTAGTAAATTAATTTACTGCAAATAAAATACTCAGCTAAACTTGATCTCTCTTTTTTTTTCCAGGCATAAGTAATATATGGAAATCTTGACAAAGCTCTCATATTCTTTACTCTGAGCATCAGTTAATCAAAATGTGCACCAAAGAATAAAAGTTTGGTTCCTTTCACAGCTCATCATAATGTCATTTCTGAAATTTTCTTTATCCCATTGTAGTTATTTAATTTACTTCATGCAATTTTTCTGTGAAAAATCATTTCCTGTAACGTAATTATGAAATGCCTTATTTTCTTGGAATAGGTGAACCACCTTCCATATTGTCACCACTATAGCAGATATTGTTGAAGGCATTTTGTCAATAATTAATGCTCCAACCTTTCTTCTTTAACTGCTATACCACAAACAAGGAAATAATCATGTCATGTGTCACAATTTACTCATTCCAGGAACAAATTTGAAGCAATTCCGGATGATATGACACCTGAAGAAATTCTGGAACAAGCGCAGAAGGCAGCCCAGGCCGCTGCTGATAGGCTGTCAATGAAACGAGTAAATACAAAAGTAAGAGAAAATTTTCAGTCTTCATTATTTCGTTTTTATATTGTGTTAGGGTAATCAAATGCCCAAGACAGTAATGTTTACAGTTTTGACTCTTGTAATATATTTTCCCCAATATTGTATCAGCTTGTCTTTTGTGTCTGTCTAAGGTAATTCTGCAGTGAAACACAACCACAGATTGGTTTTCCTCTTCATATATGTATTTTTAAGATGCTCCTAGAGAAATTTTAATTTTTAACATATTGTGACAAAGTTTTTTTATCAAAAGTATATTTTAAGATCTGCCTAAAATTGTAGTACAGGTATTGTTTTCTTGGAGAGATGATGTGCAAGCCATTTTTCATTATATGAGTTGGGAAATTGCTGAGCTAGTGTTGTTCAGCATCGTAACATTAGCTCCACCCTCTTCATCATCACTATCATTTGCCAGCTTGTACTTGCTTTGAATTCCGTAATGCACTCAGCTGGAAGACTGCTCTTAATCTCCAGCACCTTCATTCATATAATTTCTTGTTTAGTTGGGGAATTTAGGTCATTCTTTTGGAAGTACTGAACAACCTGCTGCTCCAGTTAATGAAGCTTTCTGTGGTTAGGGAAGCATCTTTCCATTCTTCCAGTGCCTTTTCACATTTGGGATCCCACAAGGGTTGTCTGGAGTTCTTTCTCGATGGAATTAATTCTTTGGCCCTATGTGGGATTTTGATGTGGAATTTTTTTCCAGTTGTTTGTGTGTTCATTTGCCTATTCTCCTTTCATGTTGGTTTCTCTGATTTTACTTGTGTTGATTTTTTATACATAAGCTTTTTCTGACATATCATCTTCAGTCCGAAGTTCACTTTGAGTTTTGTTAAATAGTGGTCCAAGCCAATGTTCGCTCCTCTGCAGATTTGAACTTCATAGATTTCTGACTGCAGATGGTAGGAAATGGCTATGTGATCAATCTGATATTCATTTATTTCCTTTATGGAGGACGTCCAAGTTTTTTCGGAAGTTTTCTCAAACGTTTGACTTGATTTTTAAATTGTTTTGTTGGTATGGTTCAATGAGTCTTGCGCCATTTTTGTTCATGGATCTGTGTCCTGGTATCTTGGTTTTTCTTTCATTGCCAGTTTCTGCATGGAAGTCACATGGCAGAATTTTGCGTCTTGTGACTTTTACCATCACTTTCTCAAGATTGACCCAGAACTTTTTGGTGTACACTAGGTCTCTTCTGTATATATGTTTGTGAGTGCAAGGACATAGATCAAACATGTACTTCTTGTTGGTACATTGTAAGCACATATCCATAAGGCACTTGTTTATGGAGAGACTTCTCCGATTGAGCTGACTATATTTTTGTGTACCACAAAGGTGATTTTCAAATTCTTCAAGATCCAATAGGTACCGTAGTCCATTGGACCGCCATCAGTGAATAGTATTCTTGGAGGCTTAATATCAGGATTTTTCGTTGCTTTAACACTGACACTACAGTACATAATTTTACAGATTGAATTATATTGTTGGTGATGAAGCTGCCAGTGTATGTGTGAATTCTAGATGGAAGTTTGCCAGAGAACTGTGCTTTGATGACTGTCCAGGCCCTCCAAAAGCCAAGTGCTCAGTTGCTGTTTGTCAACTGGTGGATAAGTTACCACCTGGGGCGATGCTATCTTTTTGTGATTGTCCAGTACCTTAGAGCCAAGCATTGTTGGTTCCTGGAGCTAAGAGGCATCCATACCCACTGGGTGAACAGTCACTGACTGGGATGTTGGTGGTTTCCTCTGCAGATACAAAAGGTTTGTGGTCATGCCCACATATTGTATTTTTCCGAGTACAGGACGACCCTGAATGTAAGACGACATCCAATCTCCCCCCCCCCCCCCTCTCCCCCAACGCACGCACACATTCTGCTGCTCGACTCGCTGTGTCTCATTTTTTTAATGTCTCTCACGTACGCCACTAGCCGGCAGGTAAGGGTTGACACAAGGGAAGCAAGTTGGCAGCTGTGTTGGACCTCCTCATCGACGAAATGTGGAGCAACTGCGGCCGCAAACAACAGCCAAAGTGTACTCAGAAGAATATGCAGTGCTACAAGTGCCAGCAAATGGGGCACACTGCGAGTGTTTGCAATAATTCTGTCGCATGCTTGCAGTGCGCAGCAGTGCATGGCACTCAAAATTGCCCCAAGCCACGAGAGGTGTCTTGCAGATGTGTGTCACACAACACAGACTTGCATAGCTGTGACTACCTCAAGGAGTTCTGCTGCCAGCACATCGCGACACGCCTTGTGGCGGTGTCTGGTGCCAAGACGGCCGCCCCACACCTCCACTCTAGCGAAGGGTGTGAGCTGCGCCACCTCGAAGCTGCCACTGATGATGCAATGGCCAGCTTCCAAGCCACCTTTGCAGCAAAATGGCTGCACTCAAGGATGAGCTCGCAGCTGTCCATCGCCGGCTCCAGCATCTGCGCAAGGAGCTAAGGGTTCTCAAGAAGAAGACGCCTGTCTCCACCCCTGCCTCCCCTGTGAGGAGCCCAGTGGGGATGGATGCCGCCACGCAGATGGCCATCACCTCGCTCCCTGCAGAAATGCAGGAGGTGGTGCCCCTGGAGATGGATGTCGAGGCGCTCGCTGTGCCAGGGAAATGACGCCGTCTGCTCCCTCTCATGGTAGAAGCATCAGAGGAGGAAGAGCTGCCCCTGTACCTGCCACTCCTAGGTGAGCGCATTGTGCAGCCCTTCCTCAAGAAGATTGCGGCGTCCATAAAAGATGGATTGTACCCACATTAGGACAATCCTTATCCCTTCATGCAGCCGGACAAGCACAATCCTCTCCTTCCCATCATCGGTACGACCTTCACCACACCTGTGGCCTGTAGCACCAGGTGGTGTCTCGGAAGGAGCTGCGCCTGATTAACACCCACCCTATCTTCACCCCCGTGACTGGTAGCATGTCTACCGAGTTGTGGAGAAGTGGCTGAAGGAGGAGTGGCGCTCTGGCAGAAGACAGCCTGCCATTGAAGATCTCGCAGCAGTAGCACGATGACAGTTCCCACGAGAGGCTATTACTACCACCAGAGAGGGCAACGGAGGAACAGCATCTACACTGCTTAGCCTCCTTTGACACCAGACTCGATTGACAGTCCGTGATCTAGTGAGATCTCCCCTCCCCCTCCGCCTGCCCACCCTCTTGTTTTTAAGAGGCTCCTTTAGGGAAAAAATTTTAACATATTCTGAATAATCAAAATTACTAACTGTTTTACTAACACAAAGCATCTGCCAAAACATTAACATTATACCTATTCCAAACTTATGCAAGCCACCTTTGCAGCAAAAGAGCTGCACTCAAGGACAAGCTTGCAGTTCGTCTACATTTTGCTAATACTAGGAGAAATAAAATAAACAAAAAGAAATGGTTTACATTAATTTTTGGACTGTTTTCTTTTCTACCTATTTTGCTTACTAACCTCATAGTTTGTGATATCACTATTTTTAATCATCAGCAACCGCATCGTCATCATAACAGCACAACTGTGAAATTTGTATATTTGTTGTCACAAATATTTGGCTGTTTCTTCCAACTATGTGGCTATTTCTCCTGAATACATATTGGATTTCGATCCTGACTGCAAATGGATTCAGGCAAACTGCAGTTTAAATGTGGTAGATGTTCATAAAGATCCAAAGTACGTGGTATAGATTCCATGGTTGCCAACATGCAATTTGCTGCTCACTCACCACTCTTCTTCTCGCAATCATCCTGGCTGTCAGCCAAGCAAGTGTCACTGTTCCTCTCCAACCTTTCCATAGTGCTGAGTGTGAGCAACTGTGAAAAACAGACTGCAATATCTGCTAGTGTGTTAATCATATGTGACAACACCAACTAAGACATAAATAAAAATGTGCAATTATGATTCAATCCCATTATTGAAATTTTGCTCGTCCCAAGATATAGTGACATCTGTCACTGCTGTCTTTAATATTAGTCCTGCCGCTATAATTTATTCTCATGTTGACAATTAGTGAGTCATTTTAATATGTTGTCTTTCCTTCCTTAGACATTTATTTCTGTATTAATTTTCCTTGTTGTTTCAACTGAATGTCACCATCATGTTCTAAAGCTGATAACACTATTACCCAGTATTCTAATATGTGAGCAGCGATCAAATTTTTTCCACTTAGCAAATCATTACAGTCTCTCATAACCAAGTAAAATACTGGTTTGGATTCTGATTCAGATAATGTTTTTTGAAGGACAATATTTCCATTTTGAATGTCACCTTCACTTTAAAAACGGCATTGTATATGGTATCCGTACATGTAAGAGAACATGTACTGCAAACCAGTTCAAATAAAACAAAAGTTTGGAAGGTGATAGAATTTAATGCTAATTCCCCCAGTGATCCACAAAATTGTCAAATTTTAATCAGAGCAATAGACTGTTGTAGTGGCTAGTTCAGAGTTTCTTGTGTATCTCTTTGCACTAGTGCCACCTGAGTCAGTGTCATGTGATTGTTCGAGCAACATGGATACTGTATCATTTGCTGAGCACTGCCCTTCCAGTTTTTTCAAAATAAATCTGCATGTGATCTCAGTAGCAAAAGCTTCATTTTTAAATGAGAAATTTCGTGTGGTGCAGTCCCCCAACAATCGGTCTTACCCTCTCATCCTGTCTGGTAAGTCACCGCTGACTTTTCTGAACTCTACCCATTTTCCTAAACATCGCCAGTCTTTTTCCTTCACCCATCTTCTTTCTCCTTCAACCCTTCTGTCAGGAGAAGGAGCCACTGGTCCCAAATGGATGCAAACTGTAATAGATTTTGTACGAGGTGGAATCTAAAATTTTCGGGAGTGCTGCTGCCATCTGGAATGTGTTTGAGTGGCATGCTCGGTTGAGGGCCAGCTGTACAGACGTCAAAGATGATGCTCACACTGGAAGGCCCAGTAGCCGCACTTCGCCAGACATTCTTGCCAAACTTCAACAGTTAGTTCATGCTGATCGACGTCGAACTATTCAAGACCTTGCGGATGAAGTGGGATTGGTTATGAGACATGTCAACAAATGTTGACTGATGAATTGGGTGTGCATCGTGTCACCACAAAATTTGTGCCGAAGAACTTGACGGCTGATCAGAAGGCACAGCGTGTTGAAGTGTGACGGACCCTCTTCAGACTGTGTCTGATAATTCAACTTTCATGTCACGGGTTATTGCCAGCGACGAGAGCTGGTTTTACGGTTATGACCCAGAGACAAAGCAACAACCATCCCAGTGGAAGAGCCTGGGCTCTCCAAGACCCAAAAAGCAAGACAAGTGAAGACCATGATCACAGTTTTCTTTGATAGCAAGGGAATTGTGCACCCAACCAAACTGTAAATTCCGCGCACTACTGTGACATTTTGTGATGGCTCTGTGAAAACATGCGGCGGCGACGGCCCAAACTTTGGCGTCACACGTCCTTGCTCACCAGGACCTTCTTGGCAAAAACAACATGGCAGTTGTACTCCACCTACCGTACTCACCAGACTTGGCACCTTGCGACTTCACACTATTTCCAAAACTGAAACACAAGTTGAAAGACCGTCGGTTCGACACTCTAGAGAGGATTCAAGAAGCATCGCTGGCGGTGATAAACACCCTCAAAGAACAGGACTTCCAGAAAGTGTTTGATCAGTGGCAGAAGCACTGAGACCTCTGACGCTGACGCTGGAATGACGACCCTGTCCTTGGCTCATGGTGGTGCCGTATAGACAAAAATTTGTCATTCCTGCGGTTCCTGTAAGAGATAGAAATATATATTAACACTCTTGTCGATTGGTCCCGTCTGATTTAACCTGAAAAAGAGAAAGACACACTCTGTTGAGGGATTAGTGAAACTCAATCCCTCAGCAGGTCAGGCCAACGCTTGGTTGGCCTGTAAGCACTGGGACCGGTGTGTACATGCGGATGGGTGATGGTGACCATTAGTCTAAAGGTAAGGTTTTCAACAGAAGGCAGCTCTAGGCCCAAAAATTTTGGATAGAACCTTGTATGTGTGTTCTCTTGCTGCCACTTAGTGAGTAGTTTTTAAATCCATCCAATTACTTCTTTATTTTGATATCTTCTGAAATCATAATTTTTATGACATCTGTTTTAGAACTATTATTGCAACCTCACTGTACAGTGATGTGCAGTCTGACTAGGTCCTTGTTGTCATGCACCAAAAATGATCTGCAGTTTACAATAACAGTTACTAAACATACCACTCCATAAGTGAAATTTTATGATGTCCAAAAAGACAACAAATGAATACATTGCTAAACTAAAGAAAACAAGTAATTTGGCAGTCTCTGAATTTAGAAGATAGTACCTTTCTTTTATATGCACCATTTGCTTAAACGCATTGGATAAACATAATGTGAAGGTGTCTTCAAACACCTCAGAGATCTGAACACACTTAAAGGAGTGTGCTGGTAGGGAGTAACCCACAGTCGTGACATGTAGGTGGAATTCCTAAAAGAAATCAGAAATGAAAATGTACCTCATAAGTCATAACATCTTTATTTTGAGGTTACGAATTCTTTTTAGCATGGAAATTAAGTTACTGGTAAAACATGTCTCTTGTCATATTTGATATCATCATCATCAGTAAGTACCACTGTACTTGCCTATATATGAGCAGCATAGATATGTAAAGAGCAGCTGAATAATATATCTAGCTAAGCAGTATAGCCCCTCCCTCCCTCCACCCCCTGCCAAAAAGAAAGTTGATAATTTTTAAGAGGGCGGGGGGGGGGGGGGGGGGGGCAAGGTTACAATGTTCTCAAGGAAAAGTTAAGTTGACAACTCTTTTTTTTTAGAAGCCAAAACTTCAGTTCTACACTTAGTTTACACATTTGTGGCCGTATTAAAGTGAAAATTTTACTTTTAGATGGGCTTCTTAAGACAGAACAAGGATGGTAGTACTTCTCTCGCCATCCTGGTTCCAAATGATGGCATAGCTCCAGGCACAAATGAACGCCCAATTTCATTGGGCATGCTATCGGGGAAATTATCACATGGCACAGGACAGCTTCAAGGATTTAGAGAAGATCGACGTAACATAGCTAAAGGAGGTAACTATGTGTGATGTATTTATTTTGATTGTAGGCTGTACAAATTGTCATTTTTTATGTCTCAAATTACGCATTTTTCTGTCCTGCTTAAAGTTGTAGCTACGTGTTTATTACAGTAGTTTACTGTTATTTTATATGAATGCCTGTAACTGAATGTGAGCATTAAATAGTTTTTAATTAATTGTTTTTGAGGTTTATGTTGAACAGAGAGCAGTAAAGAGACATATTCTTAAACAGTGATGACAGCAGATTGGCAACTTGATAAAGTAGGAAAGAGCTAATGGTAAAATTAATTTATCCTTGCTCTTCTCTCTAAAAAATACATAGTTTGTTGTAGTTTTCATGTTTTATTAAAGACAGGAATTGGTGTTATACTGATAAGCATATACTGGCTTGTGAAAACAAACTGACTTTTATGGTTTGATTTTGCAAAGCTTTTATCTTCAATACCTGACTAGATAATAAGGTAAGTTATGAAATAAAGAGACTCTCAAATATTAACAATAGCAATTGTGCTGTAATTATAGAAAGTTGGAGAAATGGGTTTAAAGTATGAGCCAAGTCCCTTGTAGAATTATGGAAGAAAAGATGTGAGATGACATAGCAGGCAAAGTAGCCTAAGAGGTGAGTGATGAATTGAGAGAAAGAGATGAAACACAGGAACGTGACATAACCTGGTGCAGGAAGCTTTGATAAAATTTGTGTCAGTAGGAGGAAATTACAAAGTAAAAAAAAAAAATAATAAAAAGAGCACTCCATCATCAGGCTACAAGTGGCCTACCAGAACCATCTGACCGCCATGTCCTCCTCATTGGAGAATGCGGATAGGAGGGGCATGGGATCAGCACACCGCTCTCCCAGTTGTTATGATGGTATTCTTGACCGAAGCCGCTACTATTCGGTCGAGTATCTCCTCAATTGGCATCACGAGGCTGAGTGCACCCCGAAAAATGGCAACAGCGCATGGCGGCCTGGATGGTCACCCATCCAAGTGCCGGCCACACCCGACAGCGCTTAACCGGTGATCTCACGGGAACTGGCGTAGCCACTGTGGCAAGGCCGTGTCAGTAGCAGGAAATGGAAAAGTAAATTAATTGAACAAAGATTACATTAATTCAAAACAATTTTATTTGTAGAATAAAGAATAAAGGGAATTCAATCATGAAGTGTCACATGTTGGTAAGGTCTTTTACTGCAATCATGAAGTTATTTTGTTGTGTTTTACAGTAGTGTGTGATGGCTGTTTTAGTTCTCTTTTTATTTGTATAAATGTGTGTCTCTAGCAAATCAGCGTCTGTGCAGACTGCCCATTATTTGCTAACTTAAGTAGAATTCTCTATTTCTGATTAGTTGTATATACGAAAACCACCCATTTGTAGTATACCAGTCAAGAGAAACAAAATTTTAAATAATAGTTAGAATAGTGAGCTTCTGCTTAACAGACCATTTATATTTTTCAAAGTACAAAAATTTCTAGGTGCTTGCATGTCTTTACATTACAGTGAAGTCACTAAAATGATACAGCAACTGGCATGAGGAAACAACATATTTGAGGTGTTATAATGCACTCAAGAATATGCAATGCAGAGATTAAATAAAATAATTAACTGACAAAATTACCAGCTCTGGAATTGTTAAATTAAACCAGTGGCTGAAGATTTGAAATTATCTTGCTTACCTCACTGTCATAGTTTTCATTTCATGGAAGAGTTCTGGCAATCTTATGTCGTGTTTCTGTTGGTTGTTGTTGTTGTTGTTGTTGTTGATGATGATGATGATGATGATGATGATGATGATGTGGTGGTGGTTGTGATAGTGGTGGTCATCCAAAGACTAGTTTAATGCAGCTTGCCATGCTCGTCTATTCTGTTTTAAGTCTCTTCACCTCTGAATAACTACTGCATCCTATTTCGATGTGAACTTGCTTGCTGTAGTGTATACAGGGTGTATACGATCCAGGACAACTGGGCGATCCAGGAAAAGCTCTGGAATTTTCTCATCCGAGGGAAAAACGAGAAAAGCCTGGGAATTTTTTGGAATTCCAGGAATTTTTCATTGTTTTAGTTTTCAGTTGAATTTTTTTAATGTTGACTGCTAGGAACCAGTTCTCTAACAAAGGATATTACTGTATCACACTACTGCAGAATAATACTGCAGCCGTAAAACATGAATGAGAAAAAAAAAATTGAAAGTAAAACTTAAGTTGCAAAGGAAATTCGCCATATATAACAACAAAACACAGTGCTTATACAAGCATATGCCAACAGCAAACAGTGTCAAAGGCTTTAGGAAGACTATGCAATGGTTTTTCTAACAACAAATTGCCACCAAAGAGCGTGACGTCACAACTGTTGACATTAGATTTGTTTGAGCTGTTGTGAGCAAGCGCATGTGCAGTTTCGTTGCATATGAATAGTATCTTCTCTGGCTTCTGGCTACAGAAATGTGGCTATTAGCTGTATAAGCAAACAGCCTGATGCTACCTGGTAAAATTTAACTGGTGCGCCCAAGCTGCCAGATTCACACATGCGAGGGGGCAAACTGGGGTATCTGCCCCAGCTGCAATTTCAGGGGGAGGGGGGGGAGTGCCAAATTCATATTCTTGAGTGAAAAAACCTTGTTTCACAGAGAGCGTATCATCCAGCGCACGTTGGCCTATTGATTGTTCAGATGACTTTGAAACGTGTCCCTGTTGGTTTTTGAGCACATTCTAAGTTGATATCTGAATGAATCGTAAGTTGACTTTTGAATGCGACATAGTGTACTTGATGTCTCTGCCAGGGGAATCCCCGTCGCATCTAGAAAAACTTTTCTGCAGACAAAAGGGGACTGGGCTATATGAGCTGAGTGGAATAAAGCCAAGGGTGAAGGTCAATCGCTGTTATGTGGATGACTGGGTTTTTGAATGATCAGCATTGTTATAATTACTAGTGAAATCTATAGATTCATACTACCAGAGTGGAAATAAATGACTAACAGGAATAACAGGGAAGAAAGATTATGTATTGTCTTCTTGGTGTATCCAATAAAATGAAATTTTTACACAAAATTTTTGGCTAGATTGCTACATTAGTAATGGCCAGTTGTGCAGTCCCCGGCTAGCAGCCACTTAAGTTTTGTTATGGGAGTAGCGAGGAAAATGCATTTTACTAACAATTAATAACGCCTAACTGGAGAATAATCATGGGATAACTAAACTGGTGATTGTGGCATTGTCCTCAAGTACATCGCCCTTGTATAGACCCTCTATATACTCCTTTCACCTTTCCCTTCTTTGCTTAGAACTGGGTTTCCATCTGAGCTCTTGATATTCATGCAAGTGGTTCTCTTTTCTCCAAAAGTCTCTTTAATTTTCCTGTAGGCAGTATCTATCTTAACCCTAGTGAGATAAGCTTCTACATCCTTACATTTGTCCTCTAGCCATTTTGCACTTCCTGTTGATCTCATTTTTGAGACGTTTGTATTCCTTTCTGCCTGCTTCATTTACTGCATTTTTATATTTTCTCCTTTCATCAATTAAATTCAATATTTCCTTTGTTACCCAAGGATTTCTACTAGCCCTTGTCTTTTTACCTATTTGATCTTCTGCTGTTTTCACTACTTCATCCCTCAAAGCTACCATTCTTCTTCTACTGTGTTTATTTCCCCCATTCCTGTCAATTGTTCCCTTATGCTCTCCCTGAAACTGTACAACCTCTGGTTCTTTCAGTTTATCCAGGTCCCATCTCCTTAAATTCCCACCTTTTTGCAGTTTCTTCAGTTTTAATCTACAGTTCATAATCAATAGATTGTGGTCAGAGTCTACATCTGCCCCTGGAAATGTCTTACAATTTAAAACCTAGTTCCTAAATCTCTGTCTTACCTTTATATAATCTATCTGATACCTTCTGGTATCTCCAGGATTCTTCCATGTATACAACCTTCTTCTATGATTCTTGAACCAAGTGTTAGCTATGATTAAGTTATGCTCTGTGCAAAATTCTACCAGACGGTTTCCTCTTTCATTTCTCTCCCCCAATCCATATTCGCCCACTATGTTTCCTTCTCTCCCTTTTCCTACTCTCGAATTCCAGTCACCCATGACTATTAAATTTTCGGCTCCCTTCACCATCTGAATAATTTCTTTTATTTCGTCATACATTTCATCAATTTCATCATCATCTGCAGAGCCAGTTGGCATATAAACTGTAACTACTGTAGTAGGCATGGGCTTTGTGTCTCTCTTGGCCACAATAATGTGTTCACTATGCTGTTTGTAGTAGCTTACCCGCACTCCTATTTTTTTTTAAATTCATTATTAAACCTACTCCTGCATTACCCCTATTTGATTTTGTATTTATAACCCTGTATTCGCCTGACCAAAAGTCTTGTTCCTCCTGCCACCGAACTTCACTAATTCCCACTATATCTAACTTTAACCTATGCATTTCCCTTTTTAAATTTTCTAACCTACCTGCCCGATTAAGGGATCTGACATTCCACGCTCCGATCCGTAGAACGCCAGTTTTCTTTCTCCTGATAATGACGCCCTCTTGAGTAGTGTCCGCCCGGCGATCCAAATGGGGGACTACTTTACCTCCGGAATATTTTACCCAAGAGGATGCCATCATCATTTAACCATACAGAAAAGCTGCATGCCCTCGGGAAAAATTACGGCTGTGGTTTCCCCTTGCTTTCAGCTGTTCGCAGTACCAGCACAGCAAGGCCGTTTTGGTTAGTGTTACAAGGCCAGATCAGTCAATCATCCAGACTGTTGCCCCTGCAACTACTGTAAAGGCTGCTGCCCCCTCTTCAGGAACCACACGTTTGTCTGGCCTCTCAACAGATACCCCTCTGTTGTGGTTGCACCTAAGGTACGGCCATCTGTATCGTTGAGGCACGCAAGCCTACCCACCAACGGCAAGGTCCATGGTTCATGGGGGTAGGATTTAAATTCTACAATACCTTATTGAAAAATATATTTAATGTATCTATCAGGGCAGCTCTGCTTCAGAGCCTTTAATTCTGGCGACTGTTGCCAGCCCATGTGCTTTGTTTTGACATAGGTCTTTCAGTACTCTGTCAAATTATTCTCTCAGTATTACATTTCTGTGAGTAGAATATTTGCTGTCACCCTGGGGACACCCACCTGCTGACTTCCACATTTCCTTCATCTTCATTTTATTATTGGCGGTACAAAAGCTGTCCATTATGTTTTTTTAGCCTTCTTGCATTTTCCTTTATGAATTTCCCAGCTAGATCAGAAAACATTCTTGGCTGGTACCTCTACTTGGTAAGCTGAAGACCTTGCTGTCGTGCGCCCAAAACCCCTCTACTACTACTCTACTTGGTAGATGCGTCACTCTGGGATCGAGGGACTGATGACCTAGTTGTCTGGTCCCCAATGTTGCAGAATAATATTGCATCAATAAAACAAATGAGTGAAAAACACCAATATAAAATTTAAGAAAATTCACCATTTACAACAACTAATCACAGTACGCACACAAGCATTCGCCATCAGCAAAATGTGTCGAAGGTTGTAGGACAAACACTATGAAATACTTCATAACAACAAACTGCATTCGATGAGTGTGGTATCACACTTGAGACACCAATAGGTTCATCTGAGCAGTTGCCAGTGGGCTCATGCACATGCATATGCACATGCACAGAGCTGGAGTCACATATGAGCAGCGCCTTCTTCTACTTCTCGCTACTTAAAGTGTGGCTATTAGATGTTTAATCAGTAGCTGCTAGCAGCCAGATGCCATCCAGAAAAATTTTTCTGGCACATCCAAGCTGCCAGATTTGTGCATGCGCAGAGCAGTGGCAGCTGTTGTGGGGAGTAGTATCCACATGACACATGTTTACATTTGATGACTTTGCTATTTTTTCTTGATTTACAGCTCTCATGTCAAATGAAACAAAATAGATTTGTGTGGCTGAGAGCTATCGAATGAATTTCAAGACATTCAAATAATTATGGACATATAAAGTGTGTTAGTAATTTCAGTTTTTGATTTTATAATATTTCCACATTATTGGTCATCAAGCATTAATTGCATAGCAATAAAACAAAGTTATTTTTGTTGATTTGCTGGAGAAATTTGGCTTTTATTAATCATTTCTACAGAGGCAGTCAATTTATTTGAAATGAAATGTTTCATTCCATACTATTAGCAGGTTTGAACTGTTCTCTGAATTTCAAGTGCACTTTTTCATCATGTGGCCTGTATGGCGTTGTTGTTGTTGTGGCCTTCAGTCCAGAGACAGGTTTGATGCAGCTCTCCATGCTACTCTATCCTGTGCAAGCTGCTTCATCTACCAGTGCCTACTGCAACCTACATCTTTCTGAATCCAACCGATCCCTTCTTCTAGTCAAGTTGTGCCACAAATTTCTTTTGTCTCCAATTCTATTCAATACCTCCTCATTAGTTATGTGATCTACCAATCTAATCTTCAGCATTCTTCTGTAGCATCACATTTCGAAAGCTTCTATTATCTTCCTGTCCAGACTATTTATCGTCCATGTTTCACTTTCATACATGGTTACACTCCATACAAATACTTTCAGAAACGACTTCCTGACAATTAAATCTATAGTCGATGTTAACAAATTTCTCTTCTTCAGAAATGCTTTCCTTGCCATTGCCAGTCTACATTTTATATCCCCTCTATTTCGACCATCATCAGTTATTTTGCTCCCCAAATAGCAAAACTCTTTTACTACTTTAAGTGTCTCATTTCCTAATCTAATTCCCTCAGCATCACCCGACTTAATTCGAATACATTCCATTATCCCCGTTTTGCTTTTGTTGCTGTTCATCTTATATCCTCCTTTCAAGACACTATCCATTCCGTACAACTGCTCTTCCAGGTCCTGTGCTGTGTCTGACAGAATTACAATGGCATTGGCGAACCTCAAAGTTTTTATGTCTTATCCATGGATTTTAATTCATACTCCAAATTTTGCTTTTGTTTCCTTTACTGCTTGCTCAATATACAGATTGAATAACATTGGGGATAGGCTACAACTCCCTTCCCAACCACTGCTTCCCTTTCATGCCTCTCAACTCTTATAACTGCCATCTGGTTTCTGTACTAACTGTAAATAGCCTTTTGCTCCTTGTATTTATCCCTGCCACCTACAGAATTTGAAAGAGAGTATTCCAGTCAACATCATCAAAAGCTTTCTCTAAGTCTACAAATGCTAGAAACTTAGGTTTGCCTTTCCTTAATATATTTTCTATGATAGGGTCAGTATTGCCTCACATGTTCCAGCATTTCTACTGAATCCAAACTGATCTTCCCTGAGGTCGGCTTCTACCAGCTTTTCCATTCGTCTGTAAAGAATTTGTGTAATTATTTTGCAGCTGTGTCTTATTAAACTGATATTTCAGGAACTTTCACATCTGTCTACACCTGCTTTCTTTGGGATTGGAATTATTATATTCTTCTTGTAGTCGGAGGGTATTTCACCTGTCTTATACATCTTGCTCAGTAGATGGTAAAGTTTTGTTAGGGCTGGCTCTCCCAAGGTTGTCAGTAGTTCTAATGGAATGTTGTCTACTCCCAGGGCCTTGTTTTGACTTAGGTCTTTCAGTGCTCTCTCAAACTCTTCACGCAGTATCATATCTCCTATTTCATCTTCATCTACATTCTCTTCCATTTAGATAATATTGTCCTCAAGAACATCGGTTTTGTGTAGACCTTCTGTATACTCCATCCACCTTTCTGCTTTCCCTTCTTTGCTTAGAACTGGGTTTCCATCTGAGCTCTTGATATTCGTGAAGTTGTTCTCTTTTCTCCAAAGGTCTCTTTAATTTTCCTGTAGGGAGTATCTGTCTTACCCCTAGTGATATGCACCTCTACATCCTTCCTTACATTTGTCCTCTAGCCATCCCTATGGCATTATGCCACAATAAAGAACCAAATATGAGATAATACAGTTTGATGCTCCCAGAAACCACACTGAAAAGCTTAAGCAGACACTTAACATTTATCTGGTACCTCCTCTAGGCTGCTAACTGGTTGCAGAAAAATATTCCAAATGGTGGTTTGAGAACTTTAAAGCAAATTTCCTATTACCCAAAATGAATTATGTTACACATGAGAATGTGCAATGAATTTCTTAAATCGCTGAGCATTTGACAGTTATTCAAAACTTCACACCTTAAGCACCAGCCGCAAGAAAAATTTAGGGCCCAGGAAACCAGACATTCATGCCATCATTTAAAATTTTACTGGCACATTTGTGTTTGATGTTTCTTAAAGGGCAACACACACACAAAAAGACCAATAGTGTATGTGAAACCGTAGCTTTCCTTATGGCTATCCAATATGCATATTAATTTAAACCATGAACTCTTCCTATTTATGTGTTTGTGCTACTTAATATTGATATTACTATTTTCTAAGTACATCATGTATCCTCTGCTCTGAATATCTACCGTCATTTTCTGATGAAATACCATGACATGAGCTATGTAGGATTGTCTGACAAAAATGCATCATAATCTCAGTTTCAGGATTTAGGAAACTAATGTTCTCTGTTTCGTGGAATTCATATTTATACTTTTGTTACATGAAAACACGCGGTGTACATGTTGCTGTGCATCAAAGATCTTTCCAAAAAGCATTTTTCCTTTTTTCTCCTGGGTTTCATTTACAAAAATGCCTGGAAGCTGTATGCTGATATGTAAAACCTTTACCATTCAAAGGATTGACAGGTTTTACAGTTCCGAGGGAAATTATATTGTTACTTAACACAGACAAAGTGTATTTCTCACCCAGGAAAAGTGTATTTCTAACTGGGAAATCAAAACTCTGGATTGTTCATAATATGCACCACTCCTCTGTTCTCCCGCTTCTACTTGATTGCAAGTGTTAGCAGTTGAAATTCGTGTGTGTTGGAGGATCGCTGCTGGCTGTATTTACCTCTACAAGTTGTGGTTCACTCTGAGCCTCAAACAGTTTCTTGTAGAACAAGTCTTCATGTATTATGAGGCTCGACCTCTTCTTCAGGTTTTGGAAGCCTCATAATATCACAAAAGCTGTGCATCATGAACACAGGCACTACCTCTCATTTCTGTGCTGCAACTGAATCATCCTCAGCCATCAACCTCTCTTTCTGTTCTCCTGCCCTCATGGACACTATTCAGTGGGAAGTCACTGATGACCCCCATTACAGTGACCACATTCCACTCCGGATTCAGCTACTGGACAGACCTGTCCCTGAAAGGATCCAGCCATGTTGGATGATCAACAGAGCTGACTAGACATTATTGAGGCAGCTGGCTGTGTTTGAATGCTGCGACCATTACGCATGTGGTCCACCGCACCACTGACTTTTCCATCCCGACATCCTCTAGTCATCTCTTAAGACAACCTGTCACTTATTGGACTGATGAGTACCATTCAGTAATCTGAGTCTGGCTTTGCGATGGTTCAAGTGCTGCCCAATGGCAAAAAACCTCACAACCTTTCGTGTGGTGAGGATCAAGGCTCGACTCATCATTAAGGAGAGCAAGAAAAGGTCATAGCAAACGTTACTGGCCTACATCAACTGTTCCACTGTTTTACAAAAGTACAGAAAGCCATCAGGAGGATTTCCAGTAAACACACTCGTTTACCAATAGCAGCAGTTGGTTGGTTGTTTGGGGGAAGAGACCAAACTGCGAGGTTATTGGTCTCATAGCATTAGGCAAGGATGGGGAAGAAAGTTGGCCGTGCCCTTTCAAAGGAGCCATCCTGACATTTGCCTGGAGTGATTTAGGGAAATCACGGAAAACCTAAATCAGGATGGCCGGACGCAGCAGTGCTAAAACAAGGGTGTCTCCAAACCACACTCGGATACATCACCCAGCCAGTGGCAGAACATTTTGCAACAGCTACTGCCAAAATTCCAGCCAGGATCCAGCAGTATGCTGCTAATGCGTGACTGTGGAGAGGGTCCAATTGGACTTCAGATCTAATAATTCAAAGTCTTACAGTTACCCTTTGTCCAAATGGGAGCTGCACTGTTTGATGCTAATGATACTGCACATGGTCACAATCAGATCCGTTACAGTGTGCTCCGATATTTGCAAGTTGAGTCAAAGAAAATCTTACTTGAATGTTTTAATTTCATGTGGCAGACAGGCCACTTTCCCAACTTGTTGAGAGAGGCTATTTTGGTACCTTTCCTCAAACCAGGAAAGGCCTGAACATATCTCAATAATTACTGAAGTGTCACCTTAATGAGCTGTGTAGGAAGGACCTAGGAACGAATGGTTAATCGTCATCTAGTCTGGATGATACCTGGCAACTCTTTAACTGCTCTTTGTGTGGATTCAGGAGATTTCGATCTGCTGTTGACAGCTTGACACTTTTAGAGGTGTGTATCCAGCAGGGTTTCCTATGTCACTGTCTCAGTATCTTTCATATCAGTAAGGCATTCGACACTACTTGGTGACACATTATTCTAGGGCAGCTCCACCAGTGGGGCTTTCATGGCCACCTCCCCTTCTTCATATGATCCTTCCTACCGAAGCATTTTTTAGGTCCCAAGTTGCTGACATACTGGCGGGTCATTTTGAACAGGAGAATAGTGTTCCTAAAGGCAGTGTTTTAAGTGTTACCCTCTTTGCCATATCAAAAAGCAGCATCACATCTATGGTAAGGAGTCCTGTACAATACTCCTTATTTGTGGATGATTTTGCAGTTTTCTGTTTCTCCTTCAGTATTGCAACAGTGACTCATGAGTCGCAACATACAGTGCTGAGGTTAATGGAGTGGGCTGAAAAGACAAGTGTTCATTTTTCTGCAGATAAGTGTGTGTGTGGGGTGGGATGGGGGGTTCTCATATTTTTAATTTACCTCTTTTGCATATGAGGGACACCATTCTACATTTTAAAGACTCATTGGGGTTTCTGGGCCTCATTTTTTACTCCAAACTGTCTTGGTTACCATGAGGGGATTAGGCTGACCACGGGTGCTTACCGGACCCCCCCCCCCCCCCCCCCCCAATACCAAGTCTGTGTTGTGCTTGAGGTACTGCTACTCACTACCTAGGAGTAGCTCCTCATGGTATGTCAGGTATGTGAGATCCTCACTCCTCCAAATTCACCAGCCTACCTAAATGTTGTTCATCCAACTCTGGAAAGCCTTTTCTTCCATCATCCACAAGCAACAAGGCTGTTTGGGATTCACATGCAGTTTCTTGGTATAGAGCAAGTACAACCTGAAATCAAGGGTTTTAACCATGTGCCACCATGATTACTGCTAGGACCTAGAGTCATTTAGATTTATTGCAGTTGAGGAGAGGTTTCACTCCTGCATGTATCTTTAACACATTCATTTTATGAAATCTTAACTGAGCACCACCACTCTGCAGCTGTGTTTATGGATGGGTCTAAATGGGGGGGGGGGGGGGGGGGCTCTTTTGGTTGCACTGTCATTTTCCTTGATTGTGCCCAATCGCCTCAAGACTTTACTGTCTTCAATGTGGAAGTATACATGATCTTGTGGACACTAGAGCAGATGCAATGTGTTTGGAGTGCTACATTCCTTGTCTCTTATGACTCCCTGAGTGTATCTCTCTCTACAATGCTTGTACCGAGCAGATAAAGTAGTCCAGAATATCCAGAACCCTCATCAGTCTACATAGTCCATGATACAGTTGGGGATACTTCCGTTGGGGATACTTCCTTCTATCTCTGCAGGCCAGAATGAGGTCCTTCTTACTTGTCTTCCCATAGGTTACAGCCCTATGACACACGGCTCTTGCTCTGGCAAGAAGAAGCTTGTGCTTGTGGTGTGCAGATCACAGTGTGCCATATTTTACTAGACAGTGGTTTATATTCGGACGAGAGGGCAGCAGCTCATTTGCTGATAGACTTGCCCACTTTTTAAATTGGGAATTGAATGAATGTGGTACGATTTTTAAGATTTTGTGAATTGTCCAACTTGTTTCCTAACATTTTAAGGCAGTGTTTTTAATGTGGTATCAGGCTGACTGGCTCATCCATATTTTTTAAGCTATTTGCCAGCCGCATATTCCTGCGAATCTATTTTAGTTTTCCTCTTGTCTTGCTGAGATTTTTTAAGGACATCAGAACAATTTTAACCCTTTTTCCGTGATGTGAGCTAATGTGATTGTGTGGGTGATTATAGTGGAGATTGATTGGGATTTTATTTCAGATTGATTTTAATCTTTCGTTGTTTTTTAACCACATACAGTTCAACTTATTTCGTGTGGGTGCTGATAGCTCCATCATTGAGTGCCCCTAATCCACAATCACACATACAATAAGAATTTATGAGTTACTTCTGTCACTATATAAACCACCTTAGCCATCTGTAACATATTTCACCATCACTCTGAAGATGCTGAATTAAACAGTATACAATTAATACAAGGTATCCTTTGCAAAAACAAGTATGGTGAGGTGGTATCAGAGCAAACAAAGTTGTGATAAGACAGTGTTTTGACACAAAGAAGAGAAAAAAATAATAAACAGAAAGAGTTGTGAATAATATGTCCATATACTTTTCTTGCTAACATCGTTGTAAGTAATTGAATACAACAGACAGAAGTCCTGACTTTAAATTCAGAACTGAGACCAGAAGTTGTTGTGTTACAGATAATTTGTTTTCAGTCATTGAGTTTCCTAATCCACTTCGAATCTCAGAGGACCGTGTTCAGTATTTGTACAGTGTGCTTTGTCATTTGTAAAATTCTTGCATTAACAGCAAAGCTAAATCTTATTTGCCTATAGCAAACAGATGTGTGTTAGTTTCAGTGTAACATAATCAAAGATCATCAGTTAGTGACATGGTTAAGTACGTCATTGTGATGATTCAAAAGATAATACAGTGTAGTGGTCCTGTGAACCTTACAGCAGGAAGGGCAAACTCTATAATTGGTTCTTGGGGATAGATCTGTCTAGCCGTCACATTGTTACAAAGAAAGTGGATTTTGAAATGTTGTGTTATTCATGCTGAAGTACTGCCTGCTGCCTGACATACAATCATTGTAAGATTACCGAGGAAGGTGGTCCAGGAGTTAAAACACTGGAATAGCATTCAGTAGGAATGAAGGCCAAATCTCCATCGGGCCACTCAGATTCAGATTTATGTAAGTTTCTTAAAATGCCTAAGGAAAATATCATGATGGTTTCCAAGGACATGACTACCCTTATCCAATACCTGTTAGTGCTGCATCTCCAGTAACCTCATCCCAGTAGGACATTAATCATCCTTCCTTCCTTTCATTGTTAGCTGTACAGAGAAATAATAAAACGTGAAATAAGATTTGGGGATGTGTGCGACAAGACTTGGTCTTAAGAATTTTACAAAGATAAACTTCACTGGGCTATAGGAAAAGAAAAGTAGTAACCAGTACTAAAAGGTAAACTATTACAGATTCAAGACTGTCACTCCACAGATGATTCTGTTCTTGTGTTCTTTCTCTCACATTATAAGCACAGAGTTGAAAGGAATAAATTAGAGGGGCAATGCAACGTGTACAGAAACCTAAAAGGTCTTATTCTTACTGTCCAACATCCATGAATAGAACAAGAAGTGGTGCAAATAATGGTTGCATTAGCTGCTTCCAACACATCGTATTTTGATTATTTACAGAATATGATTATAGAAGGATCACTGTCTCACTCTTGCATTAAGACTGCATTTCATGGCATTTTAGTGAGGACTGCAGACAATTTTATAGGTACAATGAAGTCATTAGTATTCACTACTAATAATATTTTTTCTTCTTTGCAGTTAAACCTTTGTATTATGGAGCTTTCGGATCATATGCACCATCTTACGATTCTACTTTTGCTAATTTGACAAAAGAAGAGACAGAACTTATTTACCAAACGTATGGAGATGAAACTGCAGTGCAGTATGCAGAGAGGTATGTTTGATGCCCAATTTTCACACTCTTCAAAAAAGTAATACCCCAGTAACTTTAAGGACACTGCAGTCAGTTTCATATATTAATATAGGATACTAATTATTGTTTAAATACTAAAAGATATATTGTGTAAGTACTTGTTCATTTGGAAAATTGTTGGTTGTGGTTACCCGATTTCTTAGAACTACCCGTTATGGGACTGACAAGAAAATGAATGATGTCCATTACTCATCTGATAGTAGAGCTGTCATAAGTTGGCTAAACTCAGGGAGGGGTGATCACAATAGATAGCAGGGAGATTGCTGAGAAGGCATCATATGTGGTTTAGTGAGGCCTGTCTAGGAGGCAGCCAGACAATCAGGAGTGATCATGGTCACCTGCTGTTTGAGTACTGAGTGCTCACGGTAAAATGTGGCTGTCAGACATCATTATAAATAAATAATAACAATATTAGATAAATAAATAATAGTAACAATAATAATATTAGAGGATAGTGCAAACTGTGCAGTGTTTTCAGGAGAATGACAATATGTTAAGTTTGTCATAGTTTTAAATGCAAGCATATACCTGTATATTTAACTGCACAATGAATAAAGTGCAGAGTATCTCTTTTAAAATTGACAAAAGATAATATGATGGCTGGATTAAGAACTTCACTTTGAAGGTCAAATACACCAGTATCGATTTCTAACGCGTCTAGCTACAGTTGGGCCTTATAGATTCCAGTGTGACAATCAATTTACCTGCAGAAGCTCACTGAAAGACTTCAAAATCTGTGAATAAAATAGTTACAAAATACAATTTAATGTCAATTTATACTTTATCCGAAAACGACATTCATTATAAGGTTGCACCAGTCATAACAAATATATTTTGTACCTAGTTGCCCCTTCTTCTTTGTCTCGGCACTTAAAACGAGTATGTTTCATTTCATTGTAATTCTTTATCAGTGCAACAGTATTAGAAACTAAATTTCCATGACAGGCATTAACCAGCTACAGTGAAGCGATACATCACCATAGAACTATTCACGGCTGTGGAATAGTCTCATTGAAAACAGTTTCTTGTGCTGAGCTGCTGTGTTCTGATTCCTCTTCCATTTCTTGCCGTGAGCTGGCCATGTTACAATTGCCAGAGATGACTCTTACTTTCTCTGTCTATCACAGTCAGTGTGTAATACTTTTTCAAAATAGTCCTCCAGTATTCTACAGCACATATATATAACTGAATGAGATTGTTAGTGTAGCCGTATCAATATATTCTCTGTTGGGTTAAAATGATATTTATTGTTAATGCTGTGTGGTTCATTCACTTTTGAAGTGCAGTCAAGTTACAACACCTCCGATATTATTACATTTATTTACTTATTTATTTGTTTACTTATTCCTGCCCCCCTCCTCAGAACTGGAAACAAATAAAATATGCGGTTTGTTTTAAAATATGCATACACTTTTTGTGAATTACGTGAATGTGTGGTGTCTGTTCTTTCTGACATGTCTGAAGGAATAGACAAATTAAAGGTGGATGGGGTAGGGGTGGGGCGGAAAGGGAAGGGAAGGAACTAATAGTATCAAGTGCATCAGGACTTTATGCTGAATCAGTGGTGACGAGATTGTACTTCAAACCTGGTATCTCTTGCTTATGAGGCAGTTGTATTAACCACTGCACCATCCACACACAGTTTTTATCGCAAATGCCTGACTACTTTGGAATACTCCCCAAATGAATCACCTTCCCACCTAGGGCCACCTATGTAGACCTGTCCAAAAGAATAGACGCCCTGCAGTCGTATAATTGATTTTCCTTGTGGAACAATAAATCCACAATCTTTAGTCTGGGCGCACAGTTCGTTTGACCTTCAGTGGGGATCTAATATTATCGAGCATGGAGGTCATGAATGGAGGCTGCAGATTGTTGCACTAGATGGGAGTGTGTGTCAGCTGGGGAGTGTGCCGAGATGGCCCTTGCATTTGTGATAAACAGTATGTCCAGATGATGTAGTGGTTAATGTAACTGCTTTGTAAGCAGGAGTTCCCAGGTTCAAATCCTGATCTTGCATGCATTTTCATTTTTCACTGCTAATTCCTCACAAAGTCCTGATGCAGCTGATACCATTAGTGCTTCCCTCCCCTCCCCTCTCCCCCTCCCCTAAACATTTAGTTACATAACTTGTTGTGAATGTGTGAAAGAAATGGCAGCGCTGTACAGCACACAAACCCTAGTAGCTGTGGCAAGAGTGAGGCCTGTTATTGATGCTTAAAATAGCGATATTTTCATTATAAAAACACTGTGTAGCCATTTGTTTCCTCTATTTACATGGTGTGAAAATCATCATCAGTTTAGTGAGGTGTGTGGTGGGGTTTTCTTGAATGTGTGTAATGTGCATTCATGGGTGCAACTGTTCAAAGAAGGCAACAAACCAAGACAACATCAGCCTGGAGCCAGCCCACAAGACTTGTTACACAACCTTGGTTGGCTGCCAGGCCACTTGTAACTCTGCAACTTTATCAATCCATCATCTCAGTTGCTTATTGTCTTCCACTTTTGTTTCGGTTTCATTCAGTACAGAAAATATTTCATAACATTGTGAATACATTGCTCACATTCTGCTTGTGTTTTGCTTGCAGCTGCAGTATTGGGTGGAGTAGCTGATTCCATATTTGTTTTTGATCCACACAAAATGGAAACTTGTTTCATTATGTAGTGTTCTGCGAACATATGTTCCTGCCTAGGAATCCTTGTGTGAACTTGGCATGTAAAGGTATTGTTCGTACTCTATTGTCATTGCATCTGTTTTACGTAATTTCTCACATTTAATGGAGAGTTCCATGTTAGCAACATTTGACGGAACTGGTGTTCAGCTTTACTTCATCTTGTCACAGAATGAGTTTGTATTTCTGGTTTGAAAGGTGTTGCTTCTACCCACTGTTAAGCTTTGTAGTATTAGCGACAAAGTATATAGTTATTGTGCAAGGTACTATTATGCAGCAAAAATGTTCTACGTCAACGGGTATCTTTGTAAGTGGGATTGTGTGGTATAGTTTGAACCTACTTCCATCATACTGAATGCTACTGAATTTAGTGAAGTGTAGTTACACAGCATTAACTAGTAGATCCAGTGATAAAAGTGAGAGGTTGTGTGGTGTTTGCTTTTAAATTTTTGTCATTATGAAAGGATGATTGTAAAACATTGATTTCTGCTAAATTGTGTTGTTTCAGTACTTGTTAATATATGTGTTAACACATTTACGTAACTACTGTTGCATCTTTAGCATTTGCAAGGAAGAATGCCTAGTCTTTAAGAATACAAAGCATACTCTGTGACAAGAAGTAGCTCCATTCAAAGCAGAAATATGTAATCATTCTGTAATAAGATCTAATAAAACTGAATGCCAATTCTGTCAGAAATTGATCACATGGATTTCTCCATTAAATGCAAGAAATTAAGAAAAACAGTTGTAAACTAAAAGGAAATAGAATAGGAACAGTATACTTGCAAGGGAGTTCTAAAATGTAATGCCTCCAATTTTTTATGTCAAAATTCTTACAGCTTTTTAAATAAAACAAACATTCTACATCTTTATTCTTCATGTTTATACATTAATTTCTCAACTTAGTCACCCTGCTGACAAACACATTCCTCCCAACAAGAAATAAGGTTATTGATACCGTCAGTGTTGAATGTTTGACTTATTTGATGGAGCCTCAACCTCACCACTGCTTACCCAACTTCATCACTATCAGGGTGAGATTCTCAAAGTTGTGCTTTAAGTTTTGGAAACAAACGAAAATTGGACAGGGCCAAGTTGGAACTGTGTGTTGTCTTGCATTGTCATGCTGAAGGGAAATGCGCTCCATGTCTGGATGAACTCTTCAGATTTATACTTCTAATTTTCTGAGAGTTTTTTCACATGCCAACATAGTTAAAAAGTAATTGTATGGATAAAATCTACTCGCCGAGAAGTGGCAGGAGAAGAAACATACGAAAAATGGTTTCAGGCATGCAAGCTTTTGAAGCCAGTGGCTGTTTCTTCTGGCAGAAGGGTAAGGAAGAGGGGTGGAGGAAAAGGACTGGAGGAGTTAGGAAAAAAAGGCAGAGTTCAGAAAGATCACAGAGAACCACAGATTGGGGCAGACTTATTGGACTGGATTGAAGGAAAAACTGATTGTTGAGACTACATCGGACAAGATTTGAAAACCTGAGAGCTTAAGGTGGAAGACAGAGTAATACGTAAGAAAGAAATTACTGCTATAAAATCATAAACTAGTTAATGCGAGTGAAAACTAAGAGAATTGTATGTAATAGAGGTGGGAGGGGGACGGTGAAAAGTAGACAGTTCGAAAAATGAAAGGTGTTGAAACTAAAACAGAGTGAAGAAAGGAGTAGTTACTGTGAAGAAATGCTGAGATGGAAGAAATTGATGTAAATCTAAGCCAGGTGGGTGGCAAGAACCAACAACACATAATAGCGCTTGTTCCCACCTGAAAAGCTCTGGGAGAGTAGTGTCTGGTGTAAGAATCCATGTGGTGCATGTGGTGAAACAGGCACCTAGGTCACAACTGTCATGTTGTAGAACGTGCTCTATAATAGAGTATTGTGTGTTGCTGATATACACCTTCTGCCTATGCCCACTTGTCCTAACTGACAACTTGGTAGTAGTCATGCTGATGTAAAAGGCTGAACAGTGTTTGCAGAATAGCTAGTGTATGAAGTGTTGTTTCTCAGATGGCTCTCTGTGTGGTAGTATATGATTTTCCAGATACAGGGCTGGTAAGGGTGATTGTAGGAGGGTGCATAGGGCAAGTTTTGCAGCAGGGATTGTCACTGGGGTAGGAGTCGTAGGTTAGGGAGACGACAGCAGTGAGAGCATAAGGTCTAACAATTACAGTGCAGAAATTGGCAGAAAGATAAATAGTTATTCGAGATGTGGTGGACAAAATCTCAGAATGGATCTCATCTCAGGGCATGGTTTTAGGAAGTCGTGGCCTTGTCGAAGTACCTGATCAATACATTGAAGACAAGGATAATACTGAGTCATAAGACTTGTGCTCCAATTTTTTTTGGGGGGGGATCAACTATACCAGTATTGGATGTGATGGCCTGGAAATCTGCTTTTGAACTAGGTTGGTGGGTAATAATTGAGTGCTGTCCACTCTGTCTGCCAAATCACTTCTGTATATAAAGAACAACAGCGGCCCTTGTGAACTCCTGATAATACCCTTGCCTCTGATGAACACTCACCGTACAGGAAAGCATTCTGGGTTCTATTATTTAAGAAGTCTTTGAGCCACTCATGTATCGTAACTTATTCTATATGCTCTTCAGTGAGACACCATATCAAATCTTTCCGGAAATCTAGAAATATGGAGTCCGCCTATTGCCCTTCATCCATATTTCTCAGTATAACGTGAGGAAAGGACAAGCTGAGTTTTGCACGAGTGATGCTCTCTAAAACCATGCCGATTCGTAGACATAAGCTTCTCAGTCTTAAGAAAGTTTATTATATTCGAACTGAGAATATGTTCACGGATTCTGCAGCAAACAGAAATTAGGGATATTGGTCTGTAATTTTGTGGGTCTGTTCTTTTACCCTTCTTATATGGTGGCATTTTTTCTAGTTGTTTGGGCAAGAGATTCACGATAAAAGCAAGCTAATTAAGGAGCCAATGATGTAGAGTACTCTTTGTAAAATCGAATTGGGATTCCCTCCGGACCTGGAGTTTTAGTTGCTTTCAAATCTTTCAGTGGTTTCTCTACACTGGGTATGCTTATTACTATGTTGTCCTTATGGGAGTCTGTCTGACGGTCAGATGATGGTATGTTTGTATGGTTCTCTTGTGTGAACGATTTCTTGAACATGAAATTTAAAACTTCAGCTTTCGTTTTGCTATGTTCAACTGCCTCACCAGGCTAGTCAACAAGGGACTGGACGGAAGCCTTAGGCCAACTTTACGATTTTAATCCGACCAGAATTTTCTCGTGTTCTCTGCTAGATCTTTTGCTAAAGTGTGACATGGTAGTTGTTGGATGCTTTGTGCACAGCTGTTTTCACAGACCACAAATCTCTACTGACCTTCGCTTTTCGTTATTTATGCTTTCTGTTTAAACTAAGAGTGCAACAGCCTCTACTTCCTCAGCATCTGCCGAATTTTGTTATTAAACCATAGTAGGTCTTTTCCATTGTTTATCCACTTACTAGGCACATAACTCTCCAGACCATGATTTACAATCTGCAATAATTCCTCTACATCCATCTTAACAGTAACTAAATTATGCCAATTCACTGTCTAAGTGAGATGTTAATAACTGCTGTATCTTGCAGAGACGGTCTCCTAGTCTCCTAGTCTTCTTGACTGACTTATTAACTTTTGTTGTCATAGATGCTTTAATGACTTCATACTCGCTAATCTCCGTTTCTTTGCTGACATTATCTATAAGGTCCAGTGTATTTGTAGCTACAAGTTCTAAGATATTTCCATAGTGTGTGAGCTGCTGAAGTAGCCATTCAAGACAATTTTCAGAAAATGTATTCAAAAGTATTTTGCATGACTGTTATCTGTACCGCAGCAATGAATCCATAGACATCCCAATGAGCACTCGGCAGGTTAAAGTTGCCGCCAACATGATTGCGTATATAAGCGCTATTGACTGTAGACTTTCTTTGAATTACTCAAGAACTGTCACAGCACAATTGGGTGGCTGGTAAATGCTTTCAGCAATTAACTTGGTTTCATCTACACTTGTTAAATGCAACCAAATGACCTCACTGTCACACTCAGCTACGACCCTCAATAGAAAACATATTTTTGTCAGCCACTATGAACACTCCCTGCCCTATGGCCTCTATTCTGTCTATCTGATATACTTCCCATTACTAGTTAAATATGTCTGCACTTTCCACGTTCACTTTCCAGCTACCTGTCCCAAGAATAATATGAGCACGAGGACTTTCCTGGACGGTAGTAAATTCAGGAATTTCATTATGAATACTTCGAAAGTTTATTGATAAAATTGTGACAGTAGAAGTTCTGAATTCTGAACTTGGTTTGACTTTCCTTGCTGCATATTTACTGGCAAGTGTTCACCAGAGCGCCTCAAATTACTGCCTAGCCTTAAAAAACCCGCGTGTGCACTCCACTCTGCTACCCTAGTAGCTGCTTCCTTTATGTAGTGTACCTCTGACCTATCAAGGGGAGTCCTACAAATCTGCAACCAAGACCATCAGAGTCGAACGAGCCTTTGGTTGACACCCTCCACTCGGCTCCAAACCGAAGGACCCTGATCAGCTCTGGGAATGATGAAAATTGGGAGCTCTGCTTGCACCCAGCATGTGAGGCCAGCTGTCTTTACCGCGAGGGCCTGTATGAACTGAGGATCACCTCAGAAACCATGTGACAGGCATGTTTGATGTCAACATGAGCCACAAGCTGCAGACGACTGCACCCTGCATAGCCCCAGGCAAGACTGCTTCCACATCTCGGATGAGGCCCTTCGGCAGACGTACCAAGTGCATATTGGCTTTGTTTCCTGCCCTGAATGCTAACTGTTTAAGGGGTTCCACAATGTGCCTGACATTGGAGCTCCCAATAACTAGTAAACCCCTCTCTCACCGTGTGCCTGCATAGAGCATGCTGAAAACCACCTGTCCACTTACAGGGTGTGTGGACAAGGCCAGGCAGCCAGCCTCCACGATGGCCCTCCGCCTTGTGCGACGTGAACATGTTACCACCCACAGCTCACCCTGCTGTAAGGGCTGATCCACAACATTGGGTGCACTAGGAGGTGCCTTGGAGGCTGAGCACGATACACGTGAGGTGTCCCCTGTGATGCATGAGATTCTCCGCCACGCTACACCCCAAGGCAGCGGCCTGAAGGTGACTGACCTTAGCCAAAAGTACATTCAGCTATTCACAAACTGCGATTGGCTCCTCCTGCTGTGTCCGCACACAGTGTGCACACATCCTAGCCATCCTATGAAGACCAACTGAAGAAGTGAACTATAAAAGCAGACAATCCTAGATATGTAACTTGCTACCCTCCTGATGTGTCACCAATGGATGTGGATGCATTAATAAGCTACATAGCTGGCTTTTCAGTGAGCAACTATTGCACTACAGGCTGAATGAATTTACACTTACAAAAATGCAAGATTAAACCTCGTAAACGGAGAAACACACACAAAATTTAATAAAATTACTACATGGAAACATAGAAAAACATAAACACTTAACTTACTGACCTGTAAACATATATCAGCCGAGAGTGGGAGCTTGAATACAGTTCAGAGCCCTCTTGTGGTAAAGGGTTTTAACTTCTGTCAGCAAAGCAGGAAAGTTGACTGATTAATGTGCGTGGTATACCTAAACTGATAATGAGAACAGAATTTAAAAAATCGGAGACGTCAGTTTCCAGCATACCCTCATACAACAGAATCATTTGAGCTGTTCACACACAGATTTGAAAGCAGGAACATACATACACAAGCCCATAGAACACTAAACACCATTTTATTGAAATCAGCTTCTGTTTTATATGAAACACATACAAATGTGGAATCATTTGCTCCAAACGGCATTACAGATACATGCCAAAATAAAGCAGTGTGCAAGCAACTTACTCACAATGCTGTTCAAAGAGCACAATTCACACAAGAAGTTGTGATCATGAACACAAGGCAATGAGGCCAGCTTCTATACCATGTCAATTCAGATTATTCCGAGGTTCTGATGTATGCTAAGAGCACAGTTATTTCCACTTGATAATAATCACGTAGTTAGTTTGCAGTATTGGGTTTTACCTGTAAATAATTTTATAGTCAGAAGGCAACCACCATGTCATCAACAGAATTTTACATGGTGACACGCAGCTTACAGAAGTTAATATTAGCTTTTATTGAGATATCTCGACTATATTACTTTGCAAGGTCTCTAAACCTTTTCAGTTTCCAGGTGCACACTATACTACTACACAACTAGGTGCACCCATAAACATAAGTGGAAAATATTGTCTTATGGGTCACACTTTCATATTAAAAATGTGGGGTTTTACACCATATTTTCTCATGTTGAAATTCACTGCCAGGCCACTTAGAGTGCTGCTGCTGTTCTCTGTTTCTGTATTGCGACGTGAGCCTTGCACTTCTTATGCTTTGGTGTTCTATGCTCCAGCCAGGCTGACGACAAGTTCGAGCAAGTGGAGAAAGTTGTTTTGGAGGATTATTGAATGGGTGTGGGGCACATCAGCCTCAAAGTTGGCATTTCTGTGGGATGTGTCCACACAGTCCTGCATGAAGGTGTGAAAATGAGAGAAGTGTCCCGTTGGTCATTTGCTATGAATGCTGACAGGCGATCACAAGGTTTTCATGTGGCATGTTGCTAGGCAATGTCGAGGCATGAGTAGTACTGCCTTTCCATCAACTGTGACAATGGATGAGACATGCATCCCATTTTTCAATCCTGAAACGAAGCACCAGGTAACTCAGTGGAAGCACACACACTCACTGCCACCAAAACAATTTTGGGTAAGCGCCAGTGCTTGGAAAAATGATAGTGGTCATGTTCTGGGACAGCGGTGGCATAATCCTTAATCTTTGCATTTCAAAGGCCACTATGGTAATAGGTGCATCCTACCAAGATATTTTGGAAGGACAGGCTCCTTACAGCATTGCATGAAAAATGCTTGGAAAAGACACCACATGTGCTCTTTCACCAAGACAGCATGACCCCTACTCAGGTGACCAGGTTTCTTGTGCCTTTTATCAGTTTCCAACAATGAAAGACACTCACTGTGGTCACATGTTCAGTAACCGTGCCACTATTGCAGCAGCGATATTTCCAGTGTTCAAACCAGACTCCCAAAGAAGCATTTAAAACAACCATGGAATCATAACATCAAAATTGTGAAAAATGTTATTGCTGATAAAAAATTATACCTAGAAGTGACACTATATCCACAGTTTTGGTGTGGCTTTTTTTGTGAGAGAAAAAAATCTGAAATATTATAATTGGAATGCAGCTTGTACTGTTTTACTTATTTGTTCTCAACAACACTATCAAATATGCTATTTCTCTGTTTTTGCTTCAGCACTCTGTGTGTAGTGTATTTTTTTAAAATTTATATACCAGTCTTGTATTGCTTTTTTATGATTTTTTGTTTGAAGATGGGCTTGTAAGCTGAAAACTGTTCCACTGAATAACTTACTACTGTAGAATGTACACAGTTTGTGTTTTACACCTATAAATGTGACGTCGTTCTACGAAGTAGTGAGGGGAGAAGCTGAAACTACATCTGTGTACGTACCCTACAAATTGCTGTGAAACATATGGCAGAGGGTACTTAAGACAGTATCACATCTTGGGTTTTTTTCCCCCATTCCAATCACAGTTGGAGCACAGAAAGTATAGACAGCTTAAAGCCTCTGTATGTGCTACAATTTGTCTAATCTTGTCTTCGCAAATCTTATGGGATTAAAAAATGATAAGGAATTGCTGGTAATTGGTGTATGATATCTGATTTCACAGATAGTTCTGCCTCGTGATCTTTACTCATCCTATGGGTTGTATTCCACCCACAATTTTTCATGATTGTAATAATGTTGTTGTTGTTGTGGTCTTAGTCCTGAGACTGGTTTGATGCAGCTCTCCATGCTACTCTATCCTGTGCAACCTTCTTCATCTCATAGTACCTACTGCAACCTACATCCTTCTGAATCTGCTTGGTGTATTCATCTCTTGGTCTCCCTTTACGATTTTTACCCTCTACGCCGCCCTCCAATACTAAATTGGTGATCCCTTGATGCCTCAGAACATGTCCTACCAACCGATCCCTTCTTCTAGTCAAGTTGTGCCACAAGCTCCTCTTCTCCCCAACTCTATTCAATACCTCCTCATTAGTTATGTGATCTACCCATCTAATCTTCAGCATTCTTCTGTAGCACCACATTTCGAAAGCTTCTATTCTCTTCTTGACTAAACTATTTATCGTCCATGTTTCACTTCCATACATGGCTACACTCCATACAAATACTTTCAGAAACGACTTCCTGACAATTAAATCTATAGTCGATGTTAACAAATTTCTCTTCTTCAGAAATGCTTTCCTTGCCATTGCCAGTCTACATTTTATATCCCCTCTATTTCAATCATCATCAGTTATTTTGCTCCCCAAATAGCAAAACTCCTTTACTAATTTAAGTGTCTCATTTCCTAATCTTAATTCCCTCAGCATCACCCGACAAAATTCGAATACATTCCATTATCCCCGTTTTGCTTTTGTTGCTGTTCATCTTATATCCTCCTTTCAAGACACTATCCATTCCGTACAACTGCTCTTCCAGGTCCTGTGCTGTGTCTGACAGAGGGTATTTCACCTGTCTCATACATCTTGCTCAGTAGATGGTAAAGTTTTGTTAGGGCTGGCTCTCCCAAGGTTGTCAGTAGTTCTAATGGAATGTTGTCTACTCCCGGGGCCTTGTTTCGACTTAGGTCTTTCAGTGCTCTCTCAAACTCTTCACGCAGTATCATATCTCCCATTTCATCTTCATCTACATCCTCTTCACTTCCCATAATATTGTCCTCAAGTACATCGCCCTTGTATAGACCCTCTACATACTCCTTCCACCTTTCCCTTCTTTGCTTAGAACTGGGTTTCCATCTGAGCTCTTAATATTCATACAAGTGGTTCTATTTTCTCCAAAGGTCTTTTTAATTTTCCTGTAGACAGTATCTATCTTACCCCTAGTGAGATAAGCCTCTACATCCGTACATTTATCCTCTAGCCGTCCCTGTTTAGACATTTTGTACTTCCTGTCGATCTCATTTTTGAGACGTTTGTATTCCTTTCTGTCTGCTTCATTTACTGCATTTTTATATTTTCTCCTATCATCGATTAAATTCAATATTTCTTCTGTTACCCAAGGATTTCTACTAGCCCTTGTCTTTTTACCTCCTTGATCCTCTGCTGTCTTCACTACTTCATCCCTCAAAGCTACCCATTCTTCTTCTACTGTATTTATTTCCCCCATTCCTGTCAATTGTTCCCTTATGCTCTCCCTGAAACTCTGTACAACCTCTTGTTCTTTCAGTTTATCCAGGTCCCATCTCCTTAAATTCCCGCCTTTTTGCAGTTTCTTCAGTTTTAATCTACAGTTCATAATCAATAGATTGTGGTCAGAGTCTACTTCTGCCCCTGGAAATGTCTTACAATTTAAAACCTGGTTCCTAAATCTCTGTCTTACCATTATATAATCCATCTGATACCTTCTAGTATCTCCAGGATTCTTCCATGTATACAACCTTCTTTTATGATTCTTGAACCAAGTGTTAGCTATGATTAAGTTATGCTCTGTGCAAAATTCTACCAGACGGTTTCCTCTTTCATTTCTCTCCCCCAATCCATATTCACCCACTACATTTCCTTCTCTCCCTTTTCCTACTCTTGAATTCCAGTCACCCATCCATGACTATTAAATTTTCGGCTCCCTTCACCATCTGCATAATTTCTTTTATTTCGTCATACATTTCTTCAATTTCTTCGTCATCTGCAGAGCTAGTTGTCATATAAACTTGTACTGCTGTAGTAGGCGTGGGCTTCGTGTCTATCTTGACCACAATAATGCGTTCACTATGCTGTTGGTAGTAGCTTACTCGCATTCCTATTTTTTTATTCATTATTAAACCTACTCCTGCACTACCCCTATTTGATTTTGTATTTATAACCCTGTATTCGCCTGACCAAAAGTCTTGTTCCTCCTGCCACCAAACTTCACTAGTTCCCACTATATCTAACTTTAACCTATGCATTTCCCTTTTTAAATTTTCTAACCTACCTGCTCGATTAAGGGATCTGACATTCCATGCTCCGATCCGTAGAACGCCAGTTTTCTTTCTCCTGATAACAACGTCCTCCTCAGTAGTCCCCGCCTGGAGATCCGAATGGGGGACTATTTTACCTCCGATATATTTTACCCAAGAGGACACCATCTCATTAACCATACAGTAAAGCTGCATGCCCTCAGGAAAAATAACGGCTGTAGTTTACCCTTGCTTTCAACCGTTCGCAGTACCAGCACAGCGAGGCTGTTTTGGTTATTGTTACAAGGCCAGATCAGTCAATCATCCAGACTGTTGCCCCTGCAACTACTGTAAAGGCTGCTGCCCCTCTTCAGGAACCACGTGTTTGTCTGGCCTCTCAACAGATACCCCTCCGTTGTGATTGCACCTACGGTACGGCTATCTGTATCACTGAGGCACGCAAGCCTCCCCACCAACGGCAAGCTCTACGGTTCATGGGGGGGGATTGTAATAATAATAAATAATAATAATAATAAGCAAGCACCTGTCTACCCCCACACCTATGGCAGTGCTCCATGCCTAATTTGACACTGCTTTCTTTACTGTATATCCTAGCAGCCTGAGGTGTGCAGTATCTAAGCTGTGAAGTGGAAATGTTGCAGGACACACAGTAAATACTGCAAACGATCATGTGTGGAGGTTCTCCCGCTGTATGCATTTCCACATTAAATGTCGATTAAGTACAAGAACAGAAACAGGGCCTGCAGTGTATTTATCTTATCTCATTTATACCTATCAGTTCGCTATCTCAAATTTCAGTCATGACTCATGATGACGATTATTCACTCATATTCATGATGAATAATATTATTATGTTTACAGTTTTCTCGTTCATCAAAGCATCTCTTGTCAAATATTTTTTTCATGCGACCTACCACTTTCCTCCTCTATTCTAATCACGCATTTTCTTCAGTCTTTTCTTTCTTTACAAGATTCCTAATCAATTCTGTGGTGTTTAATTCTGGATGGTGTGGTGGCAATCAAAATTAAGTAAATCTAGCTTCTTCCAAAATTTTGGCAGTGAAATAAACAGATTAGGTCGGTGCTAAATAACTAATGTTAAAAACTCAGTTTTCATTAGATCTTGCTCATAATGTATGCGGTTACTGGTCAACTGTGGCATTATTCCTCTTTTCTAGCAAACTATATGAATGTGGTTTGTTTTCATAGTTCTTGTGTGACTAGGAGCGTTATCAGAAATGACTGTTCTTCTAGGATGTAATCCTGAAATAAACTGCATCTTTATGTGTGTTCTGAAATTTTTAAAATCCTTGTTTGAATGATAGTCTGAATTTTTGCTCTTTGGGAAGAGCTCAAGGGACAAAACTATATGTTGGCCATTACTTCCGTTTGTCAATTCTCTTCACACATTGTAATTTAACCAATAGTTGTCCACTCTGTAATTTGTATGAAAACACATCGTTATAAACTACTGGCTGCTTTAATTGTGATGCTTCCTTAATGTTATGGGCGCTTTCTGCTACTATGTCCTCTTTGTTCACACATGATTTCTTGTCTGTTCTGCCACCTTGGAAAACAAAACCCCAAAGACAAGAACTGTTTTTCTCAGAGCATATTTTCTATCCTTGAAGCTTTGCGAGTAGGGCTGTGAAATTTTAATGAAGTTTGTATTTCCCTGTGTTGGTCTTACTACTGCAGAAATTGCTACCTATTAATACATATCCCCATCATTAGCGGAATATTTACTGTGTGCACTTTGCTGCTTCTTTTTTTTGGGTAAATACTTGAATCCCACCCTGCCCCTCATTGTGTCCCTTCTATAATTAGCATGCAATCGACTTCTTCCAGTTCAACATTTTGTTGCGCATATCATCAGCACTGTCACTCATTTCACCTTCATGCCATCAGTAACAGCAGGCTTTCATACCTGTCCAAGAAGACATTTTCCATAATCACTTCCCATGCTTGCACTATGAGATGACAAAGCACATTACTTTGAACTGGAACGTGGTTGTGCCTAGTCATGTAATCAGCTTAGTTCACACTTTGACTGGGTGAATAGTTCACTTCATCGAGTAATAGTAGTAATTGATGTAGTCGTATTCGTTAGTAAAGCTCATTACGTGGATTGCTATTTGTTTCACAGCTTTCACTCTCTGCCTGCCTGTTATTTTACTACCGAGCGAGGTATCCCAGTGGTAAGACACGACTCATATTCAGGATGACAGTGGTTCAAATGCCCTTTGGGTCATCTAGATTTAGGTTTTCCATGGTTTCCTCAAATAACTTAAAGCAAATGCCTGGGTGGTTCCTTTGAAAAGGATGTGGTCAAATTCCGCTCCCAACTTAAGCTTGAGTTTTGTCTCTAATGGCCTTGTTGTTGACAGGATATTAAAGTCAGTATTTTCCTTCCCTGTTCTTTTCCTTTGTTTCCTTGTTTGATTTTTACTCATTTTTGTTTCTTACTTTATTTATTTGTTGCATAGGATCACAGTGACCTGTGCTCTATGATTAAGCATTCACAGATGGATATTAAATGATGATATCTTCATTTATTTTTCAGCATTTTGGATTTTGCTAAGGATAACGATTATACCCTCACAATGGTAGACAATCTTTTGGACCTTTTGACTAGTGGGGAACATAGCAAAA
The DNA here is from genome assembly GCF_023897955.1 of Schistocerca gregaria. Taxonomy (NCBI): domain Eukaryota; kingdom Metazoa; phylum Arthropoda; class Insecta; order Orthoptera; family Acrididae; genus Schistocerca; species Schistocerca gregaria. Next base: position 222,848,375 of record NC_064924.1, read on the forward strand.
CAAAAAAGATTTTGGAGGAAAGGCGAAAGTTACGCGAAGAGGAGGAGAAAATAAAACAGATGTTAGAAGGCAAAGGAAATTATTCCAACTTAGTAAATAATGAAAATGTGCCGCCTTTAAAGGAGAAAAAAGTGGATATGAACCAGCTTAAGACAATAAAGGATTTTGGTTTAGATACTTGTTTTCTTGACGTATTAGGTGAGTATACTGTGTGTTTCTATTACGTAGTTAATATTAAATAATGAAAAATTTCATTTTTACATTACATTTCCATGAAATTTCCTTTCAGAGAAGTCATTTTATCCCAGTGAGCAAAAAGCCGGTGATGAAGCAATGCAGTCCCAGTTAGAACAAACTTCATCTCTCATTCAGAAGCTCCAACAAGTTCAGAATGACAGGTTGAGTCTTCCTCCACCTATGCATTTATCACAAGTACCACATGCTTCAGATGGAGAAGTTCATCTAGGTATGTATTTTTGCTCTCTCTCTCTCTCTCTCACTCACTCACTCTCTCTCTCTCTCTCTCTCTCTCTCTCTCTCTCTCTCTCTCTCTCACACACACACACACACACACACACACAAAATGAAACCAGGAGTCTAATCTCCAGACAAGCTCATGGTTTTTACTTTTTCTGGTTGTAGATTATTGATTCAAAGCTATGTAAGTGAAGGCTCAATGCATCAGCATCACTGGTGTTTTTTTTTATCAGAATAAGACATCAAATACAATTCAGTTAGTTGAACCTGCCATAATTTTAAAACTCCACAAATTAAGGAATTTGGTCATAAAACATACAGTGGTGTTCTGTGGGCCCAGGTCCACTGTCACTGGTGTTATTATGAAGTGAACTATTCTAAAAGCACTAAACCTATTATCTGCATGGCCTAAGAAATTAATGATAGTGTCAACTGAACTCCAAAGAATACTGTACAAAGTAGTCATCAGATCATTTGTCATTTGGTGCAGTGGACTTTCACTGCAGATCAGGTACAGAGGACAATGACTGAACAATCCGCTAAGAGCCAATAGGACTCAGCTGCCCTAAAGCTACCGAACACATCATCATCATGAGGTTACACTTAGCAGAAAAAGAACAGTTGTATTTAATGGGCTAGATTGTTCACTTCCAACCATCTTTTTGATGAATTAGACCAGTGTTCATCGAACTTCTTTGCTCAAGAGCTAATGCTGACATTGTTGGCTGGCATCTCGGGATACATATTTGTCAGTGTTATTATTGATTGGTAACTTACATAAATTAGTATGTTATGAGCCTCTAATACACCAGCTACAGTGAGGGTGTGATAAGTTGACTCCCAGCCCCACAGCACTGATTGTTAAAAGTCAGCACTATTCAAAACACTTCTTGTCAACCATTGTCTGCTTCAAATCTCTGTCACGTTCAGCTACCTCAACATTCTGACACTGTAATTCCCTGATGGAGTGTTATTGTGTCCTGGGAGCAGATGATTAATTGTTCAATTATAATAATTGTACTTATATTTAAATGCATTATGCAATATGCGACATGATCACAAAAGTTTACTATATACTTTGAATTTCATTTTCCTTCTACTTGCTGTGTTGTGTTACAACAGTCTTAATTTGATTTCATATTCCTTTCTACATATATGTACTGCATTTGAACATGATCGTCTCTATAATGCCCAGTCACAATTCCATGTTACTTGCGCTTGAAATGTGTACCATATCACCTGATCGATACGAAGCACACATGGCCAGGAGTTGTTAGAAATCGAGGGAAAAAAATCAAACAGCCCCTTTCTCATATCCTCTAATTTCACAGTAGCTACTGTACTTATCCTTCTGCTCCTGCGGCAAGGAAAATAATTAATGTGTGTGTAAATATTTTTATTTGTTACTATTTGTGAGCAGGAAAGCTACACTCCTTCAAAGCTCTTATCTTTAGCTGAAGTTTTTTAGATTCAGCTGATGTTACTTACTAGGTGCATCCATATATGTTATAAAAGTGGATGTATGTGTATATGTTCGCATGTATGTATGTATGCATGTATGATCCGCATCTACACCTATGCCAGTGGGTCAATTTCATCCAAACTTGGTGCTTGTATCGCATGCTGTCTTGAAAGAACCACTGGATAAAAACCACTATCTGCCTCTCAAATGAGGGGGAGGGGTGGGGGGAAGACAGTGACAAAAAAGTGTACTTCACACCACACAGATGGCCAGACTATATTCAGTCTTTTTGTTGAAAAAAATCAGAAACTTTTGCCAAAAAGAAATTTTATTCCTGTACCGATTACAGGCATCCAGTGCCCTTCTTCAGAAGGTTGTAATCATCACATTATTTGTGATTTTGAAAAATAAGATGTATGTAGCATATTGCTGTGGTCATGTTGATCATTGTAACCTTCTGAAAAGGGCGCTAGGTTCCTGAAATTGATAAAAGGAAAAACTTTCTTTTGTGTAACTAGATGCTCATTAGCTCAACTAATAGAAAAACAGTTTCTGAAGATGAGTTAAATACTACACTCATCCTGTATCTACTATACTCATCCTGTACCTGATGATGAGAGTACTTAGTGACTTGCAACCAACTTTACACATAAATTACAATTTTTACAGGACTTTCTCTCACTGGCATCCCACTCAAAATGACGAAAGGAAAAAAGTTTATAGCTTACCACAGTTTCACTATTTATGCAGTATAACTACCATTTACTTTATTGCTTCTTAACTACTAACTCTATTTGTAACACATTTTTAAGATGGTGTTCACATGCATCAGGTGATATGAGCTCACATATATTGAGCTGCATGGAAAAATAACTGCAAGTTGAACTTCTAGAGGAGTACAGGTGTTATACAAGGTGGGGCAAATAAAAGTGGACTGGAAAACAGAGTTTCAAGGTACAAAGAAACACAACAGAGGAAAGAAAATACTATACTAACCATACTGTAGCAGATGTTTAAAGTGACCACAATTATCTCTTGGCACTTCTGGGCCCTGGTCAGCAAGGTGATGATGGCTGCCAGCTACAGTGGCTGAGCGGTCTGCCACTTCAGTCTGGAACCGCGCGACCGCTATGGTCGCAGGTTCGAATCCTGTCTCGGGCATGGATGTGTGTGATGTGCTTAGGTTAGTTAGGTTTAAGTAGTTCTTAAGTTCTAGGGGACTGATGACCTCAGATGTCAACTCCCATAGTGCTCAAAGCCATTTGAAGCTCTCTCTCTCTCTCTCTCTCTCTCTCTCTCTCTCTCTCTCTCTCTCTCTTTTTTTTTTTTTGGCTGATCGAAGCTTGACTGCTGGAATTGCTGCAGTCTCATCCTAAATGTTCTGCTGTAGGTCTTGAAGACTATGAGGGGTTTTGCGATACACCTTAGACTTGAGGGCTCCCCACATGAAGTAATCACACACTGACATGTCAGATGACCTAGGTGACCAGCTAGGGCAGTGATCAGATAGACCTCTACCAACAACTCTTGTCGGGCATGAAGATGTGTAAATGTGCTCCAAGATTCAGTTGGCTGTAGGGGCAGTTGCTCCATCCTTTTGGAAATAACCATAGGCCTTTTCTTCCTCCATTAATGCTGCTGCAAGTAGTTTCAAAATGTTGGCTATCCCCACTTTTATTTGCCACACCCTTTGTGTTCAAATATGTTTGAAATACGTTAGATTGCAGTGAAATATATGTGACATGTGAACAACGCCATGGGCAAAGAGCTGCTCCTAAACCCCTGGATCAATTTCAACCAAATTTTGTGCATTTGTTACTTACTATCTGGAAAAACACACATGGGAGTTAAAAACCAGCAACCTTCTATTGGGGTGGGAGCTATAACATGGAGAGGCAAGGGGCCAGGAGGAGATGAACAAAGAGTGGGAAGGAGGAGATGGACATAGATAGGTGGGAGGAGGAGGTGGACTGAGGGGGGGATGAAGGGGAATTGAACAGAGAGGAGATAAGGGGAACTGGACAGAAAGACTGGGACACTCAGATGTTTAGGACGGGTGGTAGGGATAGAGCATCGAGTGACATTATACTGAGTGCACTATCTGAAAATTACCTCGAGCAATTAAACAGAGAACTGACTCGTGGAGATAACATCTTGGACCTACTGATAACAAACAGACCAGAACTTTTCGACTCTGTAAGCGCAGAACAAGGGAATCAGTGATCATAAGGCTGTTGCAGCATCCATAAATATGGAAGTAAATAGGAATATACAAAAGGGGAAGAAGGTTTATCTGTTTAGCAAGAGTAATAGAAGGCAGATTTCAGACTACCTAACAGATCAATACGAAAATTTCTGTTCCGACACTGACAATGTTGAGTGTTTATGAAAAAAGTTCAAGGCAATTGTAAAATGCGTTTTAGACAGGTACGTGCTGAGTAAAACCGTGAGGGGCGGGAAAAACCCACCGTGGTTCAACAACAAAGTTAGAAAACTAATGCAAAAGCAAAGAGAGCTTCACTGCAAGTTTAAATGCAGCCAAAACCTCTCAGACAAACAGAAGCTAAACGATGTCAAAGTTAGCATAAGGAGGGCTATGTGTGAAGCGTTCAGTGAATTCTAAAGTAAAATTATATGTACTGACTTGACAGAAAATCCTAGGAAGTTCTGGTCTTAAGTTAAATCAGTAAGTGGCTCGAAACAGCATATCCAGACACTCTGGGATGATGATGGCATTGAAACTGAGGATGACATGTGTAAATCTGAAATACTAAACACCTTTTTCCAAAGCTGTTTCACAGAGGAAGACTGAACTGCAGTTCCTTCTCTAAATCCTTGCACAAACGAAAAAATTGTTGACATCAAAATAGGTGCCCAAGGAATAGAAAAGCAACTGACATCACGCAACAGAGGAAAGTCCACTGGACTTGATGGGATACAAATTCGATTCTACACAGAGTACACGAAAGAACTTGCCTCCTTCTAACAGCCGTGTACCGCAAGTCTCTAGAGGAACGGAAGGTTCCAAATGATTGGAAAAGAGCACAGGTAGACCCAGTCTTCAAGAAGGGTCGTCGAGCAGAAGTGCAAAACTAATAGGTCTATATCTCTGACATCGATCTGTTGCAGAATTTTAGAACATGTTTTTTGCTCGCGTATCATGTCATTTGTGGAAACCCAGAATCTACTCTGTAGGAATCGAGATGGATTCCTGAAACAGTGATCGTATGAGACCCAACTCGCTTTATTTGTTCATGATACCCAGAAAATATTAGATACAGGCTCCCAGGTAGATGCCATTTTCCTCGACTTCCGGAAGGTGTTCGATACAGTTCCGCACTGTCACCTGATAAACAAAGTAAGAGCTTACAGAATATCAGACCAGCTGTGTGGCTGGATTGAAGAGTTTTTAGCAAAGAGAACACAGTGTGTTGTTCTCAATGGAGAGAACTCCCCACGGTGGGGTGTTATGGGACCATTGGTTTTCACAGTATATATAAATGACCTAGTAGATAGTGTCGGAAGTTCCATGTGGCTTTTCGTGGATGATGCTGTAGTATACAGAGACGTTGCAGCATTAGAAAATGGCAGCGAAATGTGGGAAGATCTGCAGCAGATAGGCACTTAGTGCAGGGAATGGCAACTGACCCTTTACATAGACAAATGTAATGTATTGGGAATACATAGAAAGAAGGATCCTTTATTGTATGATTATACGATAGCGGAACAAACACTGGTAGCATTTACTTCTGTAAAATATCTGGGAGTATGTGTGCGGAACGATTTGAAGTGGAATGATCATATAAAATTAATTGTTGGTGAGGCTGGTACCAGGTTGAGATTCATTGGGAGAGTCCTTAGAAAATGTAGTCCATCAACAAAGGAGGTGGCTTACAAAACACTCGTTCGACCTATACTTGAGTATTGCTCATCAGTGTGGGATCGGTACCAGATTGGATTGACAGAGGAAATAGAGAAGATCCAAAGAAGAGCAGTGCGTTTGGTCACAGGGTTATTTGATAAGCGTGGTAGCGTTACGGAGATGTTTAGCAAACTCAAGTGCCAGACTCTGCAAGAGAGGCACTCTGCATAGTGGTGTAGCTTGCTGTCCAGGTTTCGAGAGCGTGCGTTTCTGTATGAGGTATCAAATATATTGCTTCCCCCTACTTATACCCCTCGAGGAGATCACAAATGTAAAATTAGAGATATTCGAGCGCACACGGAAGCTTTCCGGCAGTCGTTCTTCCCGCGAACCGTACGCGACAGGAACAGGAAAGGGAGGTAATGACAGTGGCACGTAAAGTGCCCTCTGCCACACACCGTTGGGTGGCTTGTGGATTATAAATGTAGATGTAGAAAGGGAAGAGGGAGCGATGAGCAGAGAGGGGGAGAAGGTGATGAACGCCGAGAGAGAGGAGAATGAGATGGACAGGGAGAGGGGTAGAAGGAGACGGACAGAGACAGGAGGGAGTAGGAGATAGAGTGTATGAGAGGAGTAAGAGAGGAACTCATTGAAATTTGGAGTAAGTACGTACTCTGGTAATGCTGAGTACTTAGCTAATAGTGTTACACTGAGAACCATGGGCTGTGCGAACATTTGATTTGGGCTGCAGTTTGACACCAGTAAATTAGAGCATTGATTGGGAATGAGCCCTATATGCTATTAATTACAGTGCATGTTTGGAATGAACAAAAATGGGGCTGCAGAGCTGTTCGGTTGTGTGTGTGTGTGTGTGTGTGTGTGTGTGTGTGTGTGTGTGTGTGAAGTAATAATTATATTAAAAACAAAGATTCCAAGACTTACGAAGCGGGAAAGCGCCGGTAGATAGACACAATAAATAAAACACACAAACACACACACAGAATTTCTAGCTTTCGCAACCAACGGTTTGCTTCTTCAGGAAAGAGGGAAGGAGAAGGAAAGACGAAAGGATGTGGGTTTTAAGGGAGAGGGTAAGGAGTCATTCCAATCCCGGGAGCGGAAAGACTTACCTTAGGGTGAAAAAGGATACGTATATTTGCACGCACGCACGCACACACACACACACACACACACACACACACACACACACACACACACATCCATCCATATACAGACACAAGCAGACATTTGTAAAGGCAAAGAGTTCGGGCAGAGATGTCAGTCGAGGCGGAAGTACAGAGGCAAAGAAGTTGTTGAAAGACAGGTGAGGTATGAGCGGCGGCAATTTGAAATTAGCGGAGGTTGAGGCCTGGCGGATATCGAGAAGAGAGGATATACTGAAGGGTGAGTTCCCATCTCCGGAGTTCGGATAGGTTGGCGTTGGTGGGAAGTATCCATATAACTCGGACGGTGTAACACTGTGCCAAGATGTGCTGGCTGTGCACCAAGGCATGTTTAGCTACAGGGTGATCCTCATTACCAACAAACACTGTCTGCCTGTGTCCATTCATGCAAATGGACAGTTTGTTGCTGGTCATTCCCACATAGAAAGCGTTACAGTGTAGGCAGTTCAGTTGGGAAATCACGTGGGTGCTTTCACACGTGGCTCTGCCTTTGATCGTGTACACCTTCCGGGTTACAGGACTGGAGTAGGTGGTGGTGGGAGGGTGCAGAGAATAGGTTTTACACCGGGAGTGGTTACAAGGGTAGGAGCCAGAGGGTAGGGAAGGTGGTTTGGGGATTTCATAGGGATGAACCGAAAGGTCACTTAGAGGAAGCCTTCTTGGTTACCTAAGCCTGCCAACCCAAAGTTTGGTACAGATTTATTGATGACATCTTCATGATCTGGACTCACAGTGAAGAACAACTCCTGAATTTCCTCACCAACCTCAACTCCTTTGGTTCCATCAGATTCACCTGGTCCTACTCCAACTCCCATGCCACTTTCCTTGACGTTGACCTCCATCTGTCCAATGGCCAGCTTCACACATCTCGTCCACATCAAACCCACCAACAAGCAACAGTACCTCCATTATGACAGCTGCCACCCATTACATATCAAACGGTCCCTTCCCTACAGCCTAGGCGTTCGTGGCAAACGAAACTGCTCCAGTCCTGAATCCCTGAACCATTACACCAACAACCTGAAAACAGCTTTCACATCCCGCAACTACCCTCCCGACCTGGTACAGAAGCAAATAACCAGAGCCACTTCCTCATCCCCTCAAACCCAGAACCTCTCACAGAAGAACCCTAAAAGTGCCCCACTTGTGACAGGATACTTCCCGGGACTGGATCAGACTCTGAATGTGGCTCTCCAGCAGGGATACGACTTCCTAAAATCCTGCCCCGAAATGAGATCCATCCTTCATGAAATCCTCCCCACTCCACCAACAGTGTCTTTCCGCCGTCCACCTAATCACCGTAACCTCTTGGTTCATCCATATGAAATCCCCAAACCACCTTCCCTACCCTCTGGCTCCTATCCTTGTAACCGCCTCCGGTGTAAAACCTGTCCTATGCACCCTCCCACCACCACCTACTCCAGCCCTGTAGCCCGGAAGGTGTACACGATCAAAGGCAGAGTCACGTGTGAAAGTTCCCACGTGATTTACCAACTGACCTGCCTACACTGTGACGCTTTCTATGTGGGAATGACCAGCAACAAACTGTCCATTTGCATGAATGGACACAGACAGACAGTGTTTGTTGGTAATGAGGATCACCCTGTGGCTAAACATGCCGTGGTGCACGGCCAGCACATCTTGGCACAGTGTTACACCGTCCGGGTTATCTGGATACTTCCCACCAACACCAACCTATCCGAACTCCGGAGATGGTAGCTCGCCCTTCAGTATATCCTCTCTTCTCGATATCCGCCAGGCCTCAACCTCCGCTAATTTCAAGTTGCCGCCGCTCATACCTCACCTGTCTTTCAACAACTTCTTTGCCTCTGTACTTCCGCCTCGACTGACATCTCTGCCCGAACTCTTTGCCTTTACAAATGTCTGCTTGTGTCTGTGTATGTGCGGATGGGTATGTGTGTGTGTGTGTGTGCGAGTGTACACCTGTCCTTTTTTCCCGCTAAGGTAAGTCTTTCTGCTCCCGGGTTTGGAATGACTCCTTACCCTCTCCCTTAAAACCCACATCCTTTCGTCTTTCCTTCTCCTTCCCTCTTTCCTGAAGAAGCAACTGTCGGTTGCGAAAGCTAGAAATTCTGTGTGTGTTTTATTTATTGTGCCTATCTACCGGCGCTTTCCTGCTTGGTAAGTCTTGGAATCTTTGTTTTTAATATATTTTTCCCATGTGGAAGTTTCTTTCTATTTTATTTACATCATCATGGAGTAATAATTACAAATACTAAAAAAGCAAATCATCATAGCTGTATCTCTGTAGTACTATATGCTTCGACTCCTACAGCCTCCATGAGTATTCATCTCATGATGGGATCTTTGAAAAACTGTGTGTGAATGAATAATGGAACAAAGATCTCCATAACAGTAGCTGAAAGGGACAGTAAATTAAAATAACTTGCTTTTACATGAATGCTTTATCTATGCAGAGATTGGTTGTCGTTGACAAAATGTTAAGTTCAGGTCACATTGAATAGATGCTCTTAACTATTTCTCATAACATTTTGATTATTTTCATCACAGCATGAAGTTTACGATAGAAATAGTGCTTACAGTAAACTCAGAAATAAGAACCAGTACCTCCATGCACTGTTTGAATATGCCAACTGAGCAAAATTAGAGCTCTCCTTGGTTGTTTTAATAATGATTTGATGTTGAGGAATCCTGATGTATATAAGATATTGTATCAGTATGGGAAAGCTTATATTGGTTAGATAGAACATTGCTGCTACAACCTGGTAAATCCACCATAGTGGAGATAGGTTATTAGGTTGGTGGATAGTAATAATCAGTTTAATGCAGATGAAAGCTTTACGTAAAACATTTAATCTGCATTAACCTGCATCAAAACAAAATATAACCCGGCTTGGCTGAATGAAGTTTTTATGGCAATTTAAAATAATGGTAAGTCATTCTTGCCAGTGGTTACCACATGATAGTGCTGTATGTATACATTACATTGGAGGCAAACTTAAAGCTTTTGGTTTTTAGAAGATTGCTCTCCAATATTAAAATCACTCCAATAAGATTGAGTAATAGCACATCATATGAAGATGATGGTCAGTGTACAGTTGAAATACTGACTAGAAGTTGGTCTGGTTGTGTACTGTTGCAGTATTGCATCAATTCATGGTTGCAACAGAACATTTACCACAGTGCATATAGATCAGACCAAAAAACATGGTGTAGTCTAAATACCAGACAAAGTGACATAGTTAAAGGGAGTAAAAATGAAAAAGTACAGAAATGCTGTACTTCCCTCTCCACACCCAAAAGGCTTAATCAGCAATTTGGAAGCTCTGTTCTAAACATTCACTTTACTATTTTGAAGCATGATAAAGTGTAACTGTGTTCCTTTGAAAACAATGAAACATTAACAGACACGTCTGCTCCTGTTTGTTAGGTTGTAGGTTACAGTCATTAAGAAGTAGTGTCCAATATTAAAAGCGCCTGCTCCGGTTTGTTGCCAACGAAAACTACCAATTTTAATGGAGAGTACTATCCCAGGAAATCCACAGTCATGTTCCCGTTAAAATGATTCAGTGAGGTAACGAACTGAAAGACTGATTTTTTAATCATACCACACCATAAATATATAGAGAGGAAATGTCAAATATATGTGTATACTTGTTTTAAAAACGAAATGTTTGCTTTGCCTTAGTGAGTAGTGATTGCTGTTGCTCATGTTGTAATGGATGAAAATAAATTCCTTGGTTAGTATAACTATGTGAATCAAATGGAAGTCAGTGATTTCTCTGCAATAGATTTACAGTCTTCTAACAGCTTTCAGCTTCACACACACACACACTATTCATATTAAAATACCACATATCTTACTATTATACATTGTGGCAGTCTATAAATTAACCTCAAAACACTCATATTTTATATTTCGTAATTAATGTGCAATTTAGATACACACAACAATTTTATTTTAGTTATTCCATGTTCTTAGTTAACTTTCACAACAAATTATTTTCTAATAATATACTATGGCTATTTTAACCACATTTATTTTGATTGTATTTCAGCGGATAGAATAACAGAAAGTCTTAAGGATATGGCTAAAAAGTTGCCACCTGCTTCAGTTGCTCCCGTTCCATCTATAAGGAAGGCGATGGGAATTTTGCCAAGTGAAATTGTTCCTCCAAACATAAACTTTGAAAAGTTACCTATGGCTGTCAGAAGTCAGCAGGCAGTGAATCAGACCAGTGCAGTTATGATGGACGTTGATAATGTTGTACAGAGTGCATTAACCCAAACAAGTAGCAGTGAGATGCCAGTAATACTTAGTGAGCCCTTAGCAAGTGGACATGTAATAGACGTTGGTGTGGAAGGCACTTCATCACATGCAGAGCATAATGAAGCATCTGTGAGCCTTGTGCCAGATTTAGAATCAGAACTGAGGGAATTTTTAGAAAGTGAACCTGCCCTTAGTAACTCTCCCCTTCATGACGACAAAACAATAGAAGAGATTCTTTCAGAATCATGATATAATGCTCTCCCGTGGGATATTTTTGATGACAGCTTACAATTTGATGATAAGAATGTCATTTGAATTCCATATATTTTATAAATTACACTTTATTTAAAATATGACAGAGATTTGTTGTTTATAGTATATGAAATACATACATCAAGTTTTATGATTTTAGATAATTTATTTTAACTGTAAAACTCAATTCTAAGTTGAGTTTGTTGTAAAATATTAAAACACTTAACAGACTGTTTATATATATAAAAATCCTTATTTTTTACATTGTAATGGAAAGTCTTAACATAAAAGCCAAATGTCAGTACTTACTCAGTGTTTGTTACAAACTGTGTCAGGCATTGCAAAAAACTGTGATATCCAATAGAATGAAGTGTCAGTGCTGTTAAATCTTTTTGGAATAATTATTGGAGGAGAATGACGACCCACTGTAAGTATGGTACACTAATCAAATGTTAAGTTCCTGTAAGAGGACAGGAATATGGTGCTTGGTGTTATCCTTAACTTCATGTAAAAAAAAAAAAAAATCATTATTGAATGAGGCCCAATCCTAATGCTCCCACCAAATGCACTGTTGTACATGTTGTTAATGTGTAAATACATTTAAGGTATCATAGTAATGGGGAAAGTGAATTGTACTACAATAATGGCTGTCGCCTGAAATGTCCTATTCTCCAGTCTCCAGACCCCATATGTTGGCAACTATAGACATTAACTTCCATCTGCTGTGATGAAGAGCTTCCCCATTATAAAATATTTTATTGTTATTTAACAATATTTTTGTATAATCACAGCTTCCCATAGTGAAGGCAGTATGCCAGTCAATCATATATAACCCATCACCCCCTCCCGCCCCGCCCCCAAAAAAAAGAAGAAAAAAAAGAAAAGAAAAAATCTTGTTTCAAATAGTATAAAGTTACTTCGGTGTAATTCTCTCATCTCTCCCTCCCTCTCTGTAGTTTCTCCTGTATAGTTTAGAAATATTGTAAGATAAATTATTACTGCTGATAATAAACGTCCTTAATTTTCAATAAGAACGAATTCCACATAAACCATAAAATTCTTTCTTAAAAATGTGGATTCATTGGATGTTGAGTGATCATTTCACCTGTTTGCAGGTGTGTACATTAAACCAAATTTAAATTTGAACATTATTATATTAAAAAAACTGTCAGCTTGTGATAAAACAAGCTTGCAAATTTTTATAGACACTGGATCAATCATTTTTGCATCATAGCTGTTTCATGTGTAAAGTGTGTTCACATTAGTTCTAGTTCATGTCTGTTCAAAATGTCACTTGAAATATTGTTAAATAAGATGTTTTGACTGTGTGACATGTAGGAGATTGTGCCAAATGTTTTTCTGGCTTACTCTGATTTAGTTCTGTTGTACTAAAAATTAAAAATGTATTTTGCTCAATGTCACTTTTCTTAATACAACTTTTCAAGTATATAGCAAAAATCGTATTGTAGCATACAAAATGAGTGTCAGTAGAAAAAAAAACTCTCATTGAACTGTAAGTTTCTGTAACAATGTTATAAGTGTCACCTTAAGAATAACAGTAGCACTTCCAGAATTTTGAGAGCAATTTTAAGAAATATATTGTATGAATGTATTAAGTTGTTGTTTAACTTCTTATTCTATAAATGATGTATGTGATATATCAAAATGGTGTGGAACACATCAATTTTACAAAATCTGCTTGTACATAACTTGAATGTAAGTATGGCTGTATGTTAGTTGTACACAGATACCTACATAAATACTTTGAGAAATTTTTGAAGTTTAATAATAGTCAAAACCGAAACTATCCTTTCACATCCATTATATGTACAGTTGAATTGAAGTTTGAATTGCATACATAGAGTAGTAGGAGTTGTTCAGTAGAATTTTTTTATGAATCATCAAATTTTTTTGTACATCACATTTAGTGTTTCATTGATTTGATGGAGATAATGAAGACAAATTTTGTTAGGTGAATATTTAGAATGTGTAACTGTTAACAATCTCTTTCAAACAATGAAGTAGATTTTATGAAAAGATTAAACCCAGACTTGTGTGTGTCATATGGAAAAATTATGCCAAATGTTGCACCACAATGCACTAAGCCATAATATTAGGCAAGATAAATTATTGATCGCCACGTTACACAGTAAGCACTGAAGTTGGACTGTTTGATGGGAGTGACACAGTGCTTTATTTTATTTTTTGTCAGTGCTACGCATAACAATATTGAACTTGTCAATTTAATTACTAAATTCTGTTTTTATACTATGTGGCCTCAAAGTCTATGAATACCCCACTTGAACATGCTGTATGTGACATCAGGTTACACATCCAAGAGCATAAAAATGTAGGTTCAGTGTGCAGTATCAGATAAAGGTTTTCTGCCAGAAAAAAAAATCATTAGCAAGAATTAAGTTAAAACACTGTGACAAATTTTGGGAGAGTTGAATATGGCCTGATCCACTGTTAACAATCTTGCTCAAAACTGGAAAACTCAGGGAACCACTAAATATGATTATCATTCACACATAATTGACTTTTATGAGGAGAAGAATGAAGTATTCTGGCGCCGTCTCTGGCAGCTCAACCAGTGGTCCATTCTGATCCAAACTACTGGAGATGGCAGTGTGTGTGTGTGTGTGTGTGTGTGTGTGTGTGTGTGTGTGTGTGTGAGGTGTGCTTGCTTCATTGAAAATATATATATATATATATATATATATATATATATATATATATATATATATATATGTGTGTGTGTGTGTGTGTGTGTGTGTGTGTGTGTTTCCATTTGTGATGAAGACTTGTGGCCAAAAGACAATGTGTAAGTATCTTTCAGGTATGACCATCTGCAACGTGTTATCTATATAGTAAGTGGCTATGTATCACTTTCTTACATTGTTGTATTCCAACCTCAAGTTTCCATTTTTTAGAATGAGTTTATTTTATCCTGACATGCCTAATAAATAATAATTAACTGAGTAGGTTTAGGAAACTAAAATTTTATTGGGTACAGGATGATGAATAGAGAATTTTTCCAGGTCTGAATTGATGGCAGGGCAGTTGTAAGTGGGATGAAAACACATTAGATACTAAACCTTTTGACTGTAAAATAGTTTGAAATTGTACTTTTTCTATTAGGATCTAGAGCTTCTCCACAAAGCCAGAACTATTGCTTCATGACTCAAAGAAATTAAAGTGAATTTTTTGAACATTCTACCGAGAGCTCAAATCTTAAACAACTTCGATGCAGCGTATAGTGTCATTGCATGTCTGACTATTTTGGACAAAATTGTGTGAACAACACTCGTTGTTCTCTAGAAAAAATGAAAACAAATTCCACATTCGGTCTGTCAGTAATTTTATGTTAGATTTACCTAAAAAAAAAATATTTTAAATGTGGTGCTACATGTTAGTAATTGTGTGGTTGTTATCTACAGATTGAACAGAGGTGAGTATCCAGAGATTTTTTAAACTGCATGATATACAGGGTGACCCAGGAGGAATGATCAATACATCTCACCTACCTTTATGATCTCTGAACTGATTACCATGCCAATTAATGGCAGATGTGCACATTTAATGTGGAATCGGAATCACACTGCTTTTGGCCTTTTTCACATACATAAGCCAGAACTTGGTAAGTAGTATTAAAAAGATACCAGAGCCATCTATGATGTAAACCCAAAACTTTTGATCTGTACACTTGCTGTCTAAAATAGTATATATTTACTATGGCAGTATGAGTGAGAAAAAACAACCATTCATTGTGCCATGAAGCTGTTGAGGTCTGTATTGTCATGCAAACAAGAATATTTAACCTGTTATAGAATACTTATTAGGTGGCTGATGGGAGTGATTGAATCAATTTAAATTCAACAGCATAAACTTACATTTATAACTTTCTGGCCTATGCCAGTGTGAGCTAACAGACAATACTGTGTTTGGTGTTTCTGTGTCTAGGAAAGGAGAAGTGGGACAGACAAGAGTTGCTTGCTGAGATGTTGCATCTCATCAACAAGGGAACGATCCAATGTGACAAGTTGAAACCCAGCATGAAACTTTTCCCACAGGAAGAGTATGCTGAAAGACATGCACAGTCCAAATTTTAGCTTCTAAGATGTACTGTGTATATTTAAAAAAAATGATTAAGTTTATTCATTTTTGCTGCACAAAGAACTGCTTGTAACAGCAGTTTGTACAGTCCTTCCTGCATGGTATGGTAAATAAGCAGTTGCAACTGTGACGGCAGTCTAACGCTACATCCAAAGTGCACACACTCGTGTCTTAAGCACTTAAACTATGTCACAAATGCCTCAAATCATTTATTTTTGAATAACTTGCAGTTCACATCGACAGATAAACTGTTGCAGATATAATTGTTATGCGAGTGAGTGACTAGTAAAGGAAAGAAAATTGAGACAGTCTATGCTATATATTACAGAAAACATCCATCAAGTGGGACTTGAATTGGTTGACATCAAATATTTCATAGCTGTTCCTGTCACACAGTCCTTACAATAATTTTTGAATAATTTATGTTGTACTAACAAAAAACAGTTCCTTATTTATTTGTTGTAGCCATCACAAAAGTTGGAAGTGTCTACTGGATGACAAAAACTATTTTCCTTACAGCAGGTAAAAGAAACATTAATGCATGCAGGCACTGCACAGTCTTTACTAGTTTCATGTAGACGGAATTGGAATTGGTAAAAAGTGGTTGTGGCTGTTGTTCTGCATATTGTGTTGTCGGCCAGACATACTTGGATCAGATTTGTAAAATCTGTTGATGCAAACTGACAGTGCAAATTTGAATGAAGTCAAATAATGACTGAAATGACAAAGAACTATCAGAAATCATACTGGGCAACAAAAATACTTTCCAGGTGGAATCCGAATTATATTAAAAGTCTTTTTGTCATCCTAAAGATGGAGATGTCAGTATGCCCAGGCCAAGAGTCCAACAGAATCATTTAATTATTTTCTGCAAATAGTAAGACGTTTTTGGATGTAACATTGAAAATTAAGACATATAATACTTCAGAAACAGTAATTCACTGATACTTAACCACTGGCAGTGTTGTACACAAATGTGTCATAGATGGATGTAACATTGAAAATTAAGACATATAATACTTCAGAACCAGTAATTCACTGATACTTAACCACTGGCAGTGTTGTACACAAATGTGTCGTAGAACTCATGAACTGGACAGGTGATTCTGTCCTTTTTCATTTGACATGATTAAGTGTGATTTGCATGAAACCTGGGATGACAAGAAGCTTCATCTTCACATCAGCTATAAAGTTCACTACAATATTACCTATTAGTAACCTCCTCTACACTTTTATTTGAGATAAACTTGATAATTGTGCAGTTTCCTTTCCATGTAATTTCCTGAATCTGTTTAACCAGGTTGTAGAAGTCTGGAAATCAATGATATTCATCTCACTTGCAATTCAGAGCCTCCAGCCTCGTAGATCTTCCTTGGTAATGGTGCATTGACTCCCATGAGTAGTTCTAAATCTTTTTGAATAGTTTTTTTTTTCACACATTTGCAAGTTTCGTTTTGTACTTCATGTAAATCTTCCTTCCATTTATCAAACAGTGAAAAATCCAGGATGGAATGTAAGAATATTATGAAAAAGAAAGTTGCTACTAACATTGTAGCGGAGATGCTTAGTCGCAGGTAGGCACAAATAAAAGATTGCCACAATATAAGCTTTCAGCCAACAAGGCCTTTGTCGAAAATACATCACACGCCAACCCAAATGCAACTCTCTCTCTCTCTCTCTCTCTCTCTCTCTCTCTCTCTCTCTCTCTCTCTCTCACACACACACACACACACACACACACACACACACACACACACACGACTGCAGCCTCTGGCAGCTGAAGCCACACTGCGAGTAGCAGCAGCAGTGCATGATGGGAATGGCAACGGAATGGGGGTAAGGAGGTGGCTGGGATGGGGAAGGAGGAGTATAGCAGGGTAGGGACTGTGGTGAAATGCTGCATGCAGCACAAAGTGGAGGGGGATTGGGGCAAATAGTTGCAGTTGGGAGGTTAGACAGAGGGCCGAGAAGAGGTGGGGGGAGTGGGAAGGAGAGTGGAAAAGGAAAGAAGTAAAAGGACTGCGTGAATTGGTGGATGAGGACTGTGTAGTGCTGGAATGGAAACAGGGAAGGGGCTGGATGGGTGGAAAAAATGATTAATGAAGGTTGAGGCCAGGAGGGTTAAGGAAATGTAGGATATATTGCAGGGAGTATTCCCAACTACACAATTCTGAAAAGCTGGTGTTTGTGGTAAGGATCCATATGGCACAGGCTGTAAAGCAGTCATTGAAATGAAGGATGTTGTGTTAGCCAGTGTTCTCAACAATAGGGTGGTCCACTTGTTTTTTTGGGCACAGTTTGTCGGTGGCCATTCATGTGGATAGAAAGTTTGTTGGTTGTCATACCCACATAGAATGCAGCACAGTGGTTGCAGTTTAGCTTGTAGATTACATGGCCTTGCCACTGTTGAACACTACCTTTCCCAATGCCCGACAGATTCCAAGCCAACAACCTCATTAACTAGCTGCCATGGCCAACTATATCCTTACCCACAATTACCCACCACCTAACATAAGTCCCACTGTTCGCCCACAGAGGAGCATTACCCTCATAACTCAGTACCACCCAGGACTGGAGCAACTGAATTACATTCTCAGCCAGTATGTGAACCACCTCTTGCTGTGCCCTGAAATGAGAAATGTCCTGCACACTATCCTTCCAACACCTCCCACATTGGTATTCCGCTGTCCAACGCACCTGCACAATATACTCACCCATCTTTACACGACCCCTTACCTCATGGATTATATCCCTGTAGTAGACTTAGATGCAAGACCTGTCCCTTACATCCTCCCACCACCACCTACTCCAGTCTGGTTATAAACATCACCTATCCCATCAAAGGCAGGGCTGCCTGTGAAACCAATCGTGTCATCTATAAGCTAACCATTGTGCTGCATTCTGTGTAGATATGACAGCCAACAAGCTGTCTGTCCACATAAAGGCCACCACAAACTGTGGCCAAGAAACAAGTGGACAATCCTGTTGCAGAGCACACTGCCCAACACGACATCCTTTATTTCAGTGACTGCTTCACAGCCCGTGCCATATGGATCCTTACAAAAAACACCAGCTTTTTTTAACTGTGCAGTTGGGAACTCTCCCTGCAATATATCCTACGAAGCACTGCACAGCCATCATTCCGCCATTACACCCAGTCTTTTTACTTCTTTACTTTTCTGCTATCCCCCCACCTCTCCCCTACCATCCGTCTAACTTCCCAACTAAACCTAGCTGGCCTACCTTCTCTCCACCTCACCCTTACAGAACTTCACTGTTCCCCGCCCTGCTATCCCTCCCCGCCCCTGACCCATTGCTCACTGCTTAAGTTTAAGGATTTTCTCCTTCCTTTGTTTAAACAAAAAATTTACAGCCCTCTCATTGTCAGTGAAAGCTGTTTCTGTATACATTTTATTTTGGCTTGGAAGGTACTCCATTTTTGTTCTTGTCTTTAATTAGCACAATCATCATCCAAACCATTCCTGTTTCTTCCAATGTTTCCACAATTTCAACTGTTGACATCATTTAAATGAATGTCCATGAAATTAACATATAAGTAATACACATGCAGGTCTTCAGGAGAAGTAGGTGGTTTCAGTTGGATACCACATTCTTCATATTTCATCTTTGCAATGTTGAAAACATTAATTGGATTCTACATTACTGTGAAACTCTGGAACCTGCACAGAGACAGATGGCACTATTAGCAAGCATATATGAAGAAATCACAAAACAATTAATTTAGTTTTATATTTGTTGTCAACATTTAGTGATACCACAAAGGCATTCTTGAAGATAATTGTAAATTTGAGAAAATAATAACTGTAAACAATTCATATGCTGGCAAGAATAGTGACACAACTCAAAAAGTGCAATATTTGAGAAATCCTGACTTAAAAATTAATTCAATAAAACTTATAGTGAAATAAAATAAGCTTCCTTGGTTTACAAATTATGATCATATTGTGCCGTGTTATCTGTTTACCATCAACCAAGAATATGTGCCCAACATGTTGCCCATGTGCTGTCTGCTACAGTTACAGCATGGATGTACATTTCTCCAGCTGCTTGGTGAGCTATGAATTTGTCAACTCTCAACACTTTTTAAATAGTTTGTTTGTTTTAGCAGTTAAAATTTTGACATTGTGTTTGTTCCAGTGTATTCTTCCTGCATAAAAACTTTCAGGGGTTGTTTTGGCATGTCAGATTGGACCATTCCCTTGCGAGTTTGAAATCATCTACTGATTACTGATATGTTTGCTGCTGCAAATACTGTGTTGTGTGCAAGTTACAGTTGGTAACAACCAGAATGCATTCAGTAACAGTCAAAATATTCTGCTTTCTGTTAATTCATTTTCTCCTATTAGCTTCTGCTACCCCCCCCCCCCCCCCCCTCTCCCTCCCACTGACAGTTTTCTTACAATGCATGTTAGCAGCTTACAGACTAGCAACACACAGCAACATTGTCCCAGTGTTGTTGGTTGAGTAATTGTCTTGGATGGACTAGATGAATTGCAGTGGCCAATAAAATGTAGAGGGAAGAGCTTGGTGAAGTAGGAGCTGCAGAGTAAACTCATCCTGGTAGAGGCAGTGGTGGTCACATACAGCTCAAAGGAGGGGGAGGATGGAATAGGGACAGTCACTGAGAAAAATTTGAATGATGTTCCATAATGCTATAAACCTAAATAAAACGAAGGAAGAGGGGCAGAGAGAGATGGGGTGGGCGGTGGGGGCAGCAGGAAATGGTAATGGTGTAAGATAGATCTCAGTTTCAGACTGTCGGGGGCAGAAGCCAGGAGCACTGCAGGAACATAGGATTAACTGAAGGGACAGTTTGCCTGCAGAACAATTAACAGAATTTTCTGTTGACAGAAGCATCAGGATAGTGTGGATCATGAAGTGATTGTACAGCAGCCTAAGAAATGTTGAACTGTTCTGTTATAGATGAATAAATAGTAAATTTGAGTTGCCTGTATGGTGTGAATCACCAAGTGGTCAAATATCTGGAACTAATAATAATCAGTAATAAATGCACCATAAGAAATAAAATGATTTGCATATGCCTTGATTGACAAGTGAATTTGTTCGAGCAAAATGGAAGAATGTAAGAGCCTCCTACACCAAACACCAAAAAGTCATAAATGGAGGCACAGGTTGAGCCAAGAAGTATCAGAATTGCCCACCGGCAGGTTATATGTAGTTTCTTCCTGACACACATCGTCAGAGGAACTATTTCCTGACATTGTGGATCAAAAGAAGCAGCATAATTTGAATTCGTAATGTCAGTTGAAACAAAAGTAAATAAATCGAGATGTAGCCGCAGCCACAAATCGCCAACACACCAGAGACAGCCACAGGAGAGAGAAGCACGAGCTCAACCATATGGCAAGTTATTTTTAAGTGATGCACTCATTCAATACACTTCCAGCTCAAAGACAAACTCACTTTACGATGCAACTGGCACATTATTTGGAGGGTTTGCACTTACTTATTTACTTCCACCTTGGTGCTACAGCCCATGTATGGCCTTGGTCTCCTGGACAATCTTCGCCCACTCTTCTGTGTTGGCTGCTTGGCTCTCCATCTTCTAACTCCCATTCTTCTCAAGTCATCATTTATACGGTGTCCACCTGGTTTTCCTTTGAAAACTTTCTTGACAGTGGTGCTCTCCACTATTCTTTCTACATGTACCAACCAGTGTAGTCTATTACTCTTTACTCTTTGCTTCTACCACCATATCTGGGTTGCTATACAACTCTCTACTCTCCTTATTATTTCTAATCCGCCTAAAACCCCCAATCATTCACTGGCGCAAAGATTTTCCAAAGTATTTTCCTTTCCCATCTCTGCAACAACTCATCATTGTGCATTGTGTCCAAGTCTCCGAACCATACATCACCACAGCTATAATCCTGCCCATATTTCTTTCATATCGTTATTCTCAGTTACCAGTGACCCAAGATATTTAAAGCTCCCAAAGTGTTCATGTTCTTTCCCATTCAAAGTCATGCTTCTTTCTCCTTTGTTATACCTTTTCCTGTATGTCAACATATACTTGGCCTTTGATTATCAGCCCTGTCTCCGCTCCGTATCTTTCTAATTTTTTAAGCTTTTCTTCCAGACCGTGTTTCCTCCTGGATAAAAAAATCAATATCATCTTCATATGCATGATCCTGCATCACACTATTAAACAGTGTTCTGCCAGGGTTGCTGCTTTGTGTCTTTCGCTTTACTCTCTCCAAGGCGACATTAAACAGAATAGTGGACAGCACCCTGTCGCAATCCTTTGTTAACTTCAAATGCCTTTGATAAAGTGCCCACAACCTTTACTTTGTGTACTGTTTTTCTCAAAGCATTTGAACCAGTCATATCAGTTTATTGCCTGCCTCTTGCATTGCCTTTCAGAGTTGATTCTTGTTGCTACTATCCCCTGCAGACCTTGCATCACCCAGCTCAGTGGTGTCACAGTATAGTGCTGGTACTAAATTGTAAAATGAATTGCAGTTTCAGAAACGGGGGAATCTTCCAAACTCTTTTGTAGCACTAGAGAAATGTATGCGAAGGCAAAAGTTTTAGTGTGCGCAACTGACTATTGACCTGTAGCTGAGCAATATTTTTCAGTTTATATTTTATTTATATAGTTGCATGTTTCATGATTATTACTATTTTAGAAAATATGTATTTACAGTAAATAATAAAATAAAGTAAATGGTTTCTACCATAAATAATTTTGTATCATAATTTCTACAAAGCAATGAGAAGAGAATCAATTAACCAGATAAATAAAAATGAGCTTGCCTCAGACAATTTGACAAGTATTTGCTCTGAACCTGTGGACTTTCTTTAGTTTGTTTCAGCTTTTGAGATTTTCAGTTACATGAGTTTGTATAATGTTTGTAAAGTCGGTGGAGTTCCCCTCATTTGATGTGAATTTAATATTTCCACTTTCTTTGTTCCCTCAAAGTTAGTGCGAATAAAGTTGGTCATCTTGAGAACTGCTACTCCTGTTTACTGGACAGCAGCTGTCTCGCTTGTAACAAATGCCATTCGAAAACTGGATCAGCACTTCCTGCCTGCCCTCTAGTTGACCACAGCTTACCGTCGTGGGCGACAGTGTGTTCTGAGTGCTCGGGCAGCCCGTTCCCTATTAGACAGCCTTACTCTCCATGTGATTGCGTAGCCTGAGGGTATTTGCCTGTGACATGTTGTGCAATTCTTCATCCGTACATGGTTATGTTACTGTAACTTCAGGTGAATTGGTACAGAAAGAGAAGTTTTTACTAAAAATGAATATCAAAATATTGTACCATAATTTTGAAATTTTAAATACAGCATCTCTAGTCCTTCCTACAGCAATGTTTTACATGAATGAAAATGCTGTACCATAACCCTGCTTCAAATATTGATGTGAATTGAATTTGATCTGCATATTTTGAACTGTAGTTGCATTTGAAACATGTGGTGAGGCGAATTGGAACATGTAAAGCACATCTAACAAGCATTTTACTAAGAAAAGTGCATTTATACTACCTCAACTTTGTATTAATTATTGCCAGTTAATATTTTTTATATTAGTGACCAGCTTTATTAACCATTAAATCTCTGAGCTTACAAATGCTTTTCTAAGACAATGATGTTACAAAAAAACAAACCATGTCATTCATTGCTTAATACAACACTTTACGTTACATGATTTAAATGCCTTCAAAAGTTTTAAATTTCATTCTACCTTGTCGGAAATCAGTTCCTTGCACCTTCATCGCAACTTGTGCTTTTGACACCACACACATGTCTAAAACAACTAGAAAAAAAGTATTCTTGTTTCTCAATAATTTTCTTCCTCATGAAATTAACTTGAATGTCATACAGCTCCATAGCCTCAATCCATCCTACATATAATTTTGAATGGTTAATATCTGTAACAGGAAACTTAAAATCGTTTTTGGCCAGTGTCATTGGAGGTGCCTCAGAAGGTCCAGGTCCATATTCCTCTTCAGTTGTTGTCTCAGATATAGTTTCTTGCTCCAAAACTTTGGGATCATCAGCTTCCTTCCCCTTGCTGTCCTCTCCAATATCACCTGAAATTTCTGTCTGTGACATGACACTTTTCCCAGCGAGAACTTCCAGTTTTCTACCGTGAGCTTTTTTGGGTTGGGAATTAACAAATCCATAACAAACATTTTTCAAGTGTTCCACAAAGACATTTGGTCACCTATTTCATTTTCCAAACTACTAGTAGGTAAGAGAGAGAGAACTTTTCCTGGACCAGAAGCACGAAATCCTGCAATAACATTGTCTCGAATTTTCTCGCCCATGTAGTGAAATGTCGCCTTCAATGTCTTAGGGAAGTCGCTTTTTGGAAGAACACCCCTATTGCCTTTCTTCCAATCAATCAGTCAAAGCTTTTCGCCAAGCTATCTTCATTGGGCGAAAGAATGCCACATCTAGAGGCTGGCAGATGTGTGTTGCATTTGGTGGAAACAACACAAACTTAATATACTCCTTCTCACATTGGGAGACTGCAAACAAGGAAATGTGGCTTAAGAGATTGTCTCCTATCAGAACTGTAAAACTGTGAGGGACGGGAAAAACCCACCGTGGTTCAACAACAAAGTTAGGAAACTACTGCAAAAGCAAAGAGAGCTTCACTGCAAGTTTAAATGCAGCCAAAACCTCTCAGACAAACAGAAGCTAAACGATGTCAAAGTTAGCATAAGGAGGGCTATGTGTGAAGCGTTCAGTGAATTCTAAAGTAAAATTCTATGTACTGACTTGACAGAAAATCCTAGGAAGTTCTGGTCTTAAGTTAAATCAGTAAGTGGCTCGAAACAGCATATCCAGACACTCTGGGATGATGATGGCATTGAAACTGAGGATGACATGTGTAAATCTGAAATACTAAACACCTTTTTCCAAAGCTGTTTCACAGAGGAAGACCACACTGCAGTTCCTTCTCTAAATCCTTGCACAAACGAAAAAATGGCTGATATCGAAATAAGTGTCCAAGGAATAGAAAAGCAACTGGAATCACTCAACAGAGGAAAGTCCACTGGACCTGACGGGATAACAATTCGATTCTACACAGAGTACGCGAAAGAACTTGCCCCCTTTCTAACAGCCGTGTACCGCAACTCTCTAGAGGAACGGAAGGTTCCAAAATGATTGGGAAAGAGCACAGGTAGTCCTAGTCTTCAAGAAGGGTCATCGAGCAGATGCGCAAAACTATAGATCTATATCTCTGACATCGATCTGTTGTAGAATTTTAGAACATGTTTTTTGCTTGCGTATCATGTCATTTGTGGAAACCCAGAATCTACTCTGTAGGAATCAACATGGATTCCGGAAACAGCGATCATGTGAGACCCAACTCCCTTTATTTGTTCATGAGACTCAGAAAATATTAGATACAGGCTCCCAGGTAGATGCTATTTTCCTTGACTTCCGGAAGGTGTTCGATACAGTTCCGCACTGTCACCTGATTAACAAAGTAAGAGCCTACGGAATATCAGACCAGCTGTGTCGCTGGATTGAAGAGTTTTTAACAAACAGAACACAGCATGTTGTTATCAATGGAGAGACATCTACAGACATTAAAGTAACCTCTGGCGTGCCACAGGGGAGTGTTATGGGACCATTGCTTTTCACAATTTATATGAATGTGTAAGTAGGCTGATTAAGTTTTTTTATTGGTAACGCCGCCGCCACGTAGCGCTCTGTATGAAAATCACTGGCTGTGCCGTGTGCAGTCTGTGGCTGGTTGGCATTGTTGTAATACTCGCCATTGTAGTGTCGGGCAGCGGCAGCTGGATGCTAACAGCGCGTAGCGTTGCGCAGTTGGAGGTGAGCCGCCAGCAGTGATGGACGTGGGGAGAGAGATGGCGGAGTTTTGAAATTTGTAAGAATTGGAGTCATGAACTGCTATATATATTATGACTAGTGAGGTAAATAAATTGTTTGTTCTCTATTAAAATCTTTCATTTGCTAACTATGCTTATCAGTAGTTAGTGCCTTCAGTAGTTTGAATCTTTTATGTAGCTGGCAGTAGTGGCGCTCGCTGTATTGCAGTAGTTCGAGTAACGAAGATTTTTTGTGAGGTAAGTGATTTGTGAAAGGTATAGGTTAATGTTAGTCAGGGCCATTCTTTCGTAGGGATTTTTGAAAGTCAGATTGAGTTGCGCTAAAAAAAAAAATTGTGTGTCAGTTTAAGCACAGTCATGTATAAATTGTTCTAAGGGGACGTTTCATATGTCGACCCTTAGCCGAGGATACCTCACTGGAATCTTCTGATTTTTTTCCTTGTAGTTTGTGTAATTAGTGTAGCTTTTGTTTATTGCTGGCGCGTAATCATAAAGAGAATTTCCTTTGCAGTTGAAGTCTTTCATTGTTGTACAGTAAAATAGTTGTGGCATGCATGTAGTATTGCACGAAGTATTTCGCAGCTGCGCTTGCAATTAACTAGATATTATTTTCAGTGCTATGTTAATGTGTTCTCTTATTTTTGTTCTTCAGATTGTGTTTTTCTGTGTTGTCGTGTGCAAAATTGTGACAATAATGGCGTGTGAAAAACGTAACACTAGGCTCCAAACTGAGAAATGACAGTGAAGACGAAAGCAGTGTGTTAGCGTCACCATATAATGAATTCACTAACGTTCAAAGTAGTAATTTGGTAATAGCGCACAGGGAAATGGAGCGGGCTGCAAATAATGGTGTAGGCAGTGAAACAATTAGTGAACAGGAAAGCGTTATCGATCGATCGGTCGGCAACAGCTCGCCTCAGGATTCCGAAATGACAGGACACAATATTGCAAATACTGTAGATTCAGGTTTTGCGTCCTCACTGTTTTCTCAAATAAGTCAAGACACATTTTCTGTTTTTCAAACTGCGAATATTGGCGGTGCAAATGCATTGCCGAATAGCACTAAGGAACATGTTTCAGACACCAGTGCATTGTTATTACAATTAATGCAACAAATGGGACTAAAGCTTCAAAAGTTAGACACAATGGAACAAAATCTTCAAAAGTTAGACACAATGGAACAAAATCTTCAAAAGTTGGACACAATGGAACAACACCAGAGACAAACACAGCAACAGTTAGACACAATGGAACAACACCAGAGACAAACACAACAAAAGCTTCAAAAGTTAGACACAATGGAACAAAATCTTCGGAAGTTAAGACACCACACTTGAACAAACACGTGAAGATTTAACTGAGTTACGTAACATTGAATCGAAATGTCAAAAAATCTGTAATGACGTAAAAACACAAATTTGTGAGCTTTTCAACCTATGTTTTCGCGGCATGAAAACGCATTACAGAATCATGAAGCAGCCATAAAAGAACAGCAAACTATTGTTCGTGAAAATCACGACACCTTGCAAGCTAACATGGACTCAGTTGCATCCACCGATTCGGTTACGCAACTTGCAAGAACTCAGGAAAACTTAAAGGTCACAGTAGATTCGATTTCAATACAAATGGACACTCTGAAACTGGGTTCAGAAAAACACACTGAGGAAATGTGTTCACTATCGGAGAAAGTAGCCGAACTTTCAGATCAGTTCACTAACTTATCTACAAAGGTAGATGATGATCTGAATGATACAGAAGAGTGCGAACAAATTAGGAAATTCAAACAAAATCAGAATCAAATTAATACACAACACCAAAGAGAAATCCGGGAAGTGCAAGATCAGCGACACAGGTAATACAAGAATTACGTATTTCAGAGGACACTCGCGCTCCAACACGGGAAGAGGGACTTAGAAATACGGAAAAGCCACAAAATAACAACACAGGGCATTTCAGAAATTGTGAAAGAAATTGGCAAAGTGCACCGAATTTTGAGATGGAACTGCCGACACGACGTAACAATGAACGATATGCTACCCGCCGACACGATGATTTTGACTATAAGCTGTTCATTACTGCACGTAAATTCAAAACATTTAAGAATTCTGGCAACGACATTCATCCACAAGCGTGGCTCCATCAATTCTCTCATTGTTTTGCTCCAAACTGGTCATTAGAGCACAGATTAGAATTTATGTGTGGCTACTTGGAGAATGAACCAGCTGTAAGAATGCGATCGGTCATTCACGATTGTCATAGTGAAGGAGAATTTTATCATGCCTTCCTCACAGCGTATTGGTCTCAAGCTACACAAGACCGAGTAAAACATAGCATCATAATGATGAAACATTTCGAACAATCTGAATTTTCCAGTCTTCTCAAATATTTTGAAGACATGTTGCATAAGAATCAGTATCTTTCAAACCCATACAGCCCCTCAGAACTCATCCGCATTTGCTTAATCAAATTACCTGAACATTTACGACAGATTATTTTAGCAGGACGATGCGAAGACGACATTGAAGCTTTTCAGGGACTGTTACAAGAACTGGAAATTGACACCGACAATCGCGGAACGCGAAAACAGGAACACAACAATTACAGGTCACAAATACACGACAAGGCTATTCGTACAACGTAAATCGTGACCAAAACGGACACCACACCCGTATGACAACCGTTGGCAGAGTAGTAATTATTACAGGGAAAGATCACCTCTCCGCGGTAATGACTATCACAGAGGCAATCAGAGAAACAGACAATATGGAAACCAAAATAATTATTATCAAGGGAGACGGAATAACTTAAGACGCAACGGTCCAGCGCGCAGTTACGATGTTGTTGTTGTTGTTGTCTTCAGTCCTGAGACTGGTTTGATGCAGCTCTCCATGCTACTCTATCCTGTGCAAGCTGCTTCATCTCCCAGTACCTACTGCAACCTACATCCTTCTGAATCTGCTTAGTGTACTCATCTCTCGGTCTCCCTCTACGATTTTTACCCTCCACGCTGTCCTCCAATGCTAAATTTGTGATCCCTTGATGCCTCAAAACATGTCCTACCAACCGATCCCTTCTTCTAGTCAAGTTGTGCCACAAACTTCTCTTCTCCCCAATCCTATTCAATACCTCCTCATTAGTTACGTGATCTATCCACCTTATCTTCAGTATTCTTCTGTAGCACCACATTTCGAAAGCTTCTATTCTCTTCTTGTCCAAACTAGTTATCGTCCATGTTTCACTTCCATACATGGCTACACTCCAAACAAATACTTTCAGAAACGACTTCCTGATACATAAATCTATATTCGATGTTAACAAATTTCTCTTCTTCAGAAATGCTTTCCTTGCCATTGCCAGTCTACATTTTATATCCTCTCTACTTCGACCATCATCAGTTATTTTACTTCCTAAATAGCAAAACTCCTTTACTACTTTAAGTGTCTCATTTCCTAATCTAATTCCCTCAGCATCACCCGATTTAATTTGACTACATTCCATTATCCTCGTTTTGCTTTTGTTAATGTTCATCTTATATCCTCCTTTCAAGACACTGTCCATTCCGTTCAACTGCTCTTCCAAGTCCTTTGCCGTCTCTGACAGAATTACAATGTCATCGGCGAACCTCAAAGTTTTTACTTCGTCTCCATGAATTTTAATACCTACTCCAAATTTTTCTTTTGTTTCCTTTACTGCTTGCTCAATATACAGATTGAATAACATCGGGGAGAGGCTACAACCCTGTCTCACTCCTTTCCCAACCACTGCTTCCCTTTCATGCCCCTCGACTCTTATTACTGCCTTCTGGTTTCTGTACAAATTGTAAATAGCCTTTCGCTCCCTGTATTTTACCCCTGCCACCTTTAGAATTTGAAAAAGAGTATTCCAGTCAACATTGTCAAAAGCTTTCTCTAAGTCTACAAATGCTAGAAACATAGGTTTGCCTTTTCTTAATCTTTCTTCTAAGATAAGTCGTAAGGTCAGTATTGCCTCACGTTTTCCAACATTTCGACGGAATCCAAACTGATCCTCCCCGAGGTCTGCATCTACCAGTTTTTCCATTCGTCTGTAAAGAATTCGCGTTAGTATTTTGCAGCCGTGGCTTATTAAACTGATAGTTGGGTAATTTTCACATCTGTCAGCACCTGCTTTCTTTGGGATTGGAATTATTATATTCTTCTTGAAGTCTGAGGGTATTTCACCTGTCTCATACATCTTGCTCACCAGCTGGTAGAGTTTTGTCATGACTGGCTCTCCCAAGGCCGTCAGTAGTTCTAATGGAATGTTGTCTACTCCGGGGGCCTTGTTTCGACTCAGGTCTTTCAGTGCTCTGTCAAACTCTTCACGCAGTATCGTATCTCCCATTTCGTCTTCATCTACATCCTCTTCTATCTCCATAATATTGTCCTCAAGTACATCGCCCTTGTATAAACCTTCTATATACTCCTTCCACCTTTCTGCCTTCCCTTCTTTGCTTAGAACTGGGCTGCCATCTGAGCTCTTGATATTCATACACGTGGTTCTCTTCTCTCCAAAGGTCTCTTTAATTTTCCTGTAGGCAGTATCTATCTTACCCCTAGTGAGATAAGCTTCTACATCCTTACATTTGTCCTCTAGCCATCCCTGTTTAGCCATTTTGCACTTCCTTTCGATCTTATTTTTGAGACGTTTGTATTCCTTTTTGCCTGCTTCTTTTACTGCATTTTTATATTTTCTCCTTTCATCAATTAAATTCAATATTTCTTGTGTTACCCAAGGATTTCTAGCAGCCCTCGTCTTTGTACCTACTTTATCCTCTGCTGCCTTCACTACTACATCCCTCAGAGCTATCCATTCTTCTTCTACTGTATTTCTTTCCCCTATTCCTGTCAATTGTTCCCTTATGCTCTCTCTGAAACTCTGTACAACCTCTGGTTCTTTCAGTTTATCCAGGTCCCATCTCCTTAATTTCCCACATTTTTGCAGTTTCTTCAGTTTTAATCTACAGGTCATAACCAATAGATTGTGGTCAGAGTCCACATCTGCCCCTGGAAATGTCTTACAACTTAAAACCTGGTTCCTAAATCTCTGTCTTACCATTATATAATCTATCTGATACCTTTTAGTATCTCCAGGGTTCTTCCACGTATACAACCTTCTTTCATGATTCTTAAACCAAGTGTTAGCTATGATTAAGTTGTGCTCTGTGCAAAATTCTACTAGGCGGCTTCCTCTTTCATTTCTTAGCCCCGATCCATATTCACCTACTATGTTTCCTTCTCTCCCTTTTCCTACACTCGAATTCCAGTCACCCATTACTATTAAATTTTCGTCTCCCTTCACTAACTGAATAATTTCTTTTATTTCATCGTACATTTCTTCAATTTCTTCATCATCTGCAGAGCTAGTTGGCATATAAACTTGTACTACTGTAGTAGGTGTGGGCTTCGTATCTATCTTGGCCACAATAATGCGTTCACTATGCTGTTTGTAGTAGCTTACCCGCATTCCTATTTTCCTATTCATTATTAAACCTACTCCTGCATTACCCCTATTTGATTTTGTGTTTATAACCCTGTAGTCACCTGACCAGAAGTCTTGTTCCTCCTGCCACCGAACTTCACTAATTCCCACTATATCTAACTTTAACCTATCCATTTCCCTTTTTAAATTTTCTAACCTACCTGCCCGATTAAGGGATCTGACATTCCACGCTCCGATCCGTAGAACGCCAGTTTTCTTTCTCCTGATAACGACATCCTCCTGAGTAGTCCCCGCCCGGAGATCCGAATGGGGGACTATTTTACCTCCGGAATATTTTACCCAAGAGGATGCCATCATCATTTAATCATACAGTAAAGCTGCATGTCCTCAGGAAAAATTACGGCTGTAGTTTCCCCTTGCTTTCAGCCGTTCGCAGTACCAGCACAGCAAGGCCGTTTTGGTTAATGTTGCAAGGCCAGATCAGTCAATCATCCAGACTGTTGCCCCTGCAACTACTGAAAAGGCTACTGCCCCTCTTCAGGAACCACACGTTTGTCTGGCCTCTCAACAGATACCCCTCCGTTGTGGTTGCACCTACGGTACGGCCATCTGTATCGCTGAGGCACGCAAGCCTCCCCACCAACGGCAAGGTCCATGGTTCATGGGAGGAGGGCAGTTACGATTCAGGGAGAAATTCTCCACCACGTGACCGACAAGAAAGAAACTATGGAATCTACCGACATGACGACACACGATATGATCGTAACGACAGACCTGAATTGCAGCAGAACTGGCGGGATTCAAACAGAGCAGGGCCCTCTCGACAAGGTGAATTTGTAGAAGTTAGGTCTCCTAATCCCAATAACGACGCGCGCCAACAAAGAAACAGACAATGACTCGCACCGCAGGCAGCCGACGTAATCACATGGTAATTGCTTTTCAGTTGACAGTCTGCGTACTAGGTAGAGTAAAGGTTTA
Organism: Schistocerca gregaria; assembly: GCF_023897955.1. NCBI lineage: Eukaryota > Metazoa > Arthropoda > Insecta > Orthoptera > Acrididae > Schistocerca > Schistocerca gregaria. The sequence continues at coordinate 222,880,275 of NC_064924.1, forward strand.
CACCACATTTCACATGTAAAACCGTTTATTGAAATATAATCAGCTTTTTAACTTTGTCTTTGCCATAAAATTTTTCACTTCACGTTACTAGTATGCTTTTTCAGACTTAGAAACTGTTAACATGCAACAATGTTTTGACGTTCACTATCCAGTCTAGAACCTAGGGAACATTTTTAAACAGAAATTACGAATGCATTGTTATAGTGAACAGACGACACAGTGTTGTTATTTGTACATTCTTGCTTGTTAGTTGTACGATTATGTAACGACTATAAGGCTGACGTACTTAGAACAGTTACCAGTATGGCTAATGAGATATAATGCAACATTTTGGTTTACTTGAAAATACATTCTGGATTTAAAGTACTTTCTGTGAGATATCATATGACACAGTGGTTAGTTTATGTGACAGCTACAAGATTTTATCACGACGCTACTAATGAGTGACAATTTACAATGTTGCTTTTGCGGTGTATCTGTTTTATATCTGCACAATTTTTCTGAATTCTTCTGGAAAGGAAAACATGTTTTAGTAGTAACTTTGTGGTATAGCTACAATGAGACAGCCTTTTCTGTTGCACAACAATACGTTACAGTACAGCACCTACTTCATCATGGCACTAAGCGTAGTAACTACGATATCTATACGGAAAGCATTTCACCTTCGTTTATGATGAGGTAAGTACATTGACTTCAGCAGAACTTTGCTTACAGAGGACGATAACTACGACAGTTCCACAGAATTATCTTACAGCAAAACGCACATTTAGCACTACAGGGCACGCATTTGAGTGATTAATTTGGTACTTAAACCATTTATTTATCAATATTGTTGAATTAAAAAGAAAGTTTTTTGTGATACATTTCATTCCATTGCTGTAATCTGTAACACCTGAGGGTATAATTACATTAATCCTCAGGGGGGTGCACGCTTACTTTGTGTACCATGTGTATGGCAAGCACAAGGAGCCCTAGCTAATATGGTATTTGCTTATACAAATTTACACATCGGTACCATATTTCTCTAACACATAAACTACACAGCTATCTCATCATTTAACTGAGAGAAACAAACATTTATTATACTACATCAGTGACAGATGTTTACATAATTACACAGTTGGATAACTTCACACTTACGAAATTGTATTTTGTCTGTACTTTGTGAACTGTTCATACATTTTCGGAACCATTGTGATACTATGAGAGCTTTGAATGACATAATTGGGTATGAGATCATGATTTTTAAAGTACGGTTGAGGTAGATGACACTTTTGACATGAGCAGAGAATTTTTTTAGGTTTTGAAATTATTGGAAGAAGCTACGACGATTTTGAGATTTGGCTGAGGTTTTATGATGTTATGATGACGATGTGTATTACGCTGTTGCGGTATGTTTATGATCAATAAGCTGATGCTATATGAGTTATTTGATTATGCTACTTATCTGTTATGATGGAATATTGAAGAAGTGTCGACGAATAAGGTAAGAAATAATGAGTAGACGTTAGGGACTCTGGTTTGTGAAAAAGGTTGTTGAAAACCAAGAATCGTACTTTAAGAGTTATGAAATGTATGTAAATGCTTGAATGTATTACAATGCCGACGAAAACTTTTTGGACACTGTTATGTTAATAGAATTTTGTTTCTACAGATGTGTAACGCAAATTCTTGACCTGTGAAATTTTTTATATGAGACTGCCACTGTAGCGGAAACTGCTGTCGTAAATATTTCGGTAAGAAAGGTAGGTGACCGTGAATTAATGCGTTGCGAGCGGCCAGGTGTGCCAGCCGCCTTGAGAAAAAGTCATTAGTGTGTGCCTTTCAGAGGCACAGGTAGAGAAAAAAAGGAGGCCATTATCCTCGCTATTGACATTCCTTTGTAGAAAGCATCGCAAAAACGACACGTTCATTACTTGGAAAGATACTTTCTTACATCTGCACACCTGATAATGACAAGCGTCTTTCTACGAGAATTGAGAGAATTTCTACTAACTTATGAAATGCCACATCACTATTGAATGATATTTTTATACTTTTTACATAAATGCTTATTTCATTTCATATCTCTTTTCCAGCTGTGTTGCAGCATTGGTTTTATAAAATAAAAGTAAATGCATTTGCTAATGTGAAAAGTTTCTGTCAACAGATCTGTTAAATAATAATTTTATGATCCACATTCTTCAAAAAAAAGGAGCACTTGGAAAGGAAAGAACAATAAGAAGGGACTAGTAACAGTTAATGCATACTTAATTTTCTTTTCAACTACTTGGTAATATCTTTTGTAAATTTAGTTTTTTTGTGGTGCACCACTTTAATTATATAGACATTAAGATGTGAATATACATTTCCCTTATCTGCATTGTTGTCTTTAGCGTAATATTTTTTCTGCTTGAGCTTTGTCATGTTTAGGTATAATTTATGGCATTTGCTGCTGCTGCTATGTGCCAGGCATAGTGCTACTGAATGTCACTTTGTATTACTAGGTTAAGCCAATTTTATTACTGATTTATTTTTGTTGTTTGCTGTGCATTGCCTTATATTAGTTGTAATATTGCTGCCTTTTTTTTGCCAATTTCCATTTTTTTATCATTGCTGTTTGTGTAAATTGTTTTGTGCTGCTGCATTGCCTCGTCCCTTAGTTAAGCAACTGAGCTCAGTAGCTTTAAGTTAGCTTAAGAGGGGGTATACTATTTTTAGAAACTAACTATGATGAATTGGAAGAAAAGCATTGAGAAGCTATAAGAAAATGTTTGGCCAAAAAAGTAGTGTACAGTGGAGAAAAACTATTTTTGAAAGAGGATGTGAACAGAATACAGAAAGCAGGTTTAGATAGAACTTTTTGGGAATAATGATGAACTAAGGGAGATCTCTATGCAAAATACTGCAGTAAAACAAACCCTGTCCTGTCCTTCTGTTATCCCACTATGTGTTTGTGTACCCTTGTGTATTTATGTTCTTCCAGTTTTTATATGTTTATCTGATAATACTCATGTTGCAGAATTTTTCTAATACTAGCTACATTCACTATGATGAGGCATACTGTTATCCTCAAATATAATTTGCATTAATAACATGTTATTTACTTTGTAAAGATGTTGACACATTATTTATTCTGTTTTGTTCTAATGCTCATGTGTGAAGTTGATGTTTCAAAAGTTATTCTGATCTTTTATGTATGTACTTATGTCATAATTTTTGTAAGACAGATGTGCATGTTTATTTCTATTCTTTTGTAAAGCCTGTATTACTGCAAATGTTATCTGTACTATTATGTTCTTTAGTGATATATTTTGTACCTTTGTTATTGTAGTTTCATGTTATAAAATTGTAATTGACACCAGTTCATCAAATTAAGTAACATGTAAATTACATTCCACTGCACACGTTTCTGTTGGTCATAGTATATGGATAATATGTGAGAAGTAGGGACTGATAGTGTTTGCACGTGTGTTAATAATTCAGCAAGGGACTGGATAACAGCATTGCTGGTTCTAAGGACATTTCAAAAAAAAAAAAAAAAAAATTGTGAGTGCACAAGTGGTGGTTATGGACTTGCTGTATTATTCGCAAGACTCTTCGATGGTGATTGTGCACCTGCACAGTCGCAACAGATGGCTGCTGGCTATCTCTACAAGGACTGAAGTGGGTCTACACCTTTAATGACTCACCAATACCATTATTTCTACAAGGACAGCAGTGGGTCTGCACCTCTGGTGGCCCACCAATACCGTAATCTCTACCAGGACTACAGTTGGTGTGCTCTGTGATGACCAACCTACCAATATTCTTCAAAACTTCGACTGACTCTGCTGTGGGTTTGCTCTGTTGTGGCCCATTACCTGCCAGCATGTCAAGAGTCAGCATTGTCTTTCAGTTGGAAGACAACACTACCTCTTCAAGACTGCATGGAAATCCACTACTTCCGTGTGCATTTTCTTTTACTGCTCAGACATTGAGCAAAAAGATTGCTATTTTACTGTGATGAACGATCAGGACTGTCTTTATGGACTGTGAGAAAATTTTAGCTTCTGGCCAACATTGTATCAATAAGTGTGTGCATTTGATATCTTTATTATAGTAATTATGAAAAATTTATCAAATCATTATTGGCCACTGCCCAAAACAATTTGTAAAAATTTTTTGTGGGGAGCATGGGGGCTATGTAAGTAGGCTGATTAAGTTTTTTTTATTGCTAACGCCGCCGCCACGTAGTGCTCTGTATGAAAATCACTGGCTGTGCCGTGTGCAGTCTGTGGCTGGTTGGCATTGTTGTAATACTCGCCATTGTAGTGTTGGGCAGCGGCAGCTGGATGCTAACAGCGCGTAGCGTTGCGCAGTTGGAGGTGAGCCGCCAGCAGTGATGGACGTGGGGAGAGAGATGGCTGAGTTTTGAAATTTGTAAGAATTGGTGTCATGAACTGCTATATATATTATGACTAGTGAGGTAAATACATTGTTTGTTCTCTATTAAAATCTTTCATTTGCTAACTATGCCTATCAGTAGTTAGTGCCTTCAGTAGTTTGAATCTTTTATTTAGCTGGCAGTAGTGGCGCTCGCTGTATTGCAGTAGTTCGAGTAACGAAGATTTTTTGTGAGGTAATTGATTTGTGAAAGGTATAGGTTAATGTTAGTCAGGGCCATTCTTTCGTAGGGATTTTTGAAAGTCAGATTGTGTTGCGCTAAAAAAAAAAAAATATTGTGTGTCAGTTTAAGCACAGTTGTGTATAATTTTTCAAAGGGGACGTTGCAAATGATCTAGTAGATGGTGTCGTAAGTTCCATGCGCCTTTTCACGGATGATGCTGTATTATACAGAGACGTTGCAGCATTAGAAAATGGCAGCAAAATACGGGAAGATCTGCAGCAGATAGGCACTTAGTGCAGGGAATGGCAACTGACCCTTAACATAGACAAATGTAATGTATTGGGAATACATAGAAAGAAGAATCCTTTATTGTATGATTATATGATAGCGGAACAAACACTGGTAGCAGTTACTTCTGTAAAATATCTGGGAGTATGCATGCAGAACGATTTGAAGTGGAATGATCATATAAAATTAATTGTTGGTAAGGCGGGTACCAGGTTGAGATTCATTGGGAGAGTCCTTAGAAAATGTAGTCCATCAACAAAGGAGGTGGCTTACAAAACTCTCGTTCGACCTATACTTGAGTATTGATCGGCAGTGTGGGATCGGGTTGACGGAAGAGATAGAGAAGATCCAAAGAAGAGCGGCGCGTTTGGTCACAGGGTTATTTGGTAACCGTGATAGCATTATGGAGATGTTTAGCAAACTCAAGTGGCAGACTCTGCAAGAGAGGCGCTCTGCGTCACGGTGTAGCTTGCTGTCCAGGTTTCAAGAGGGTGCTTTTCTGGATGAGGTATTGAATATATTGCTTCCCCCTACTTATACCTCCCGAGGAGATCACGAATGTAAAATTAGAGATATTCGAGCACGCACAGAGGCTTTCAGACAGTTGTTGTTCCCGCGAATCATACGCGACAGGAACAGAAAAGGGAGGTAATGACAGTGGCACGTAAAGTGCCCTCCGCCACACACCATTGGGTGGTTTGCGAAGTATAAATGTAGATGTAGATGTAGAACTTTGAACCCCTCAAGCCTTCTAAGATACAGCAAAGCTATTGTTTGAAACCAATCGTCAAATATATTGAGGTCAAACCATCCACTTTGGTTTCAGTTGTAGGCTATACCATTCATTCCACCTTCAGTCCAAGTTGGATACAGATGAGTGGCCTTGTAAACTACATAAGGTGGCAAAAGATGTCCATCTCCTGCAGCAGCTATCATTACAGATGTGCTTGTTTTGGATGAGTCTATGAGGATGTTTACATCCCCTCTTGACCAACACTCTGATAGCACCAGGATCTTCGGAGAAGTTGGTCTCATTGTAGTCTCCTCCAAATTTTTGAAATAGCTTGCTATGACATCTGTTTTCACTTGAGCTCTAGCTCTCTTTACATTTTCGCTCAAACGGACAGTAAGATTGTGGTGACGTGAAAGCAGATTTTTCACCCACTCATATCCAGGCCTATTGTCTTCAAATCTCTTTTCCACTCTTCCCCTTCGGTCCAAGTAGGTCTTTATAATATCCCTTATGTCACTTGTCATTAA